>NC_041382.1:602857849-602953627 GCF_002162155.2 Triticum dicoccoides | reverse complement strand
CGGGGACCGGCGCCGTGGTGGGTGGAGGGGCGCGCATGGGCGCGGCGAGTGCAGTCAAACGCACGGGGGCCGGCGCCACAGTGGGTGGAGGGGCGCACACGGGCTTGGGCGCTGGCATGTACAGGAGCTCGCGCGGGTCTGCGGAGACCTCGCTGACGCCTGGGCCTTCCAGCTCTGCGATAGTGCTCGGCGACCAGCCCGTCAATGCTACGAGGATGGTCGCTGGCGCGGGCACGGGGATAGGAGCTGGGACGGGAGAGGGGCAGCAACCGCCGCGCCCAGCTCGTTCTAGGCCATGTCCATGAGGCCCCATTCCTCCTTATTTTTCTATCTCTGGCTCGGATTCGACTTCACCAAACTTGAAGACTAGTGGCAGATGATCATTTTGCGCCATGGCAGTGGTGGTCTGCTGGGGGAGGGGAATGGGAGGCGAACAGTAAGACCGCCCGTATTAAACAGTGGCTCGGGCGCCATTAATGGAGAGGAAGGAGGGCAGCCATGGAAGTCAAAGGGCTCGCTTCCCAGTGAGCCTGCGCAGCATATAGCTTGCACGCTTCCTGGTGAGCCTACACATTGGAGGACAGCTTGCACGCCTCTCGGTCAGCCTGCGCACCGGACTGCGCTCGCACGCCTCCCGTTCAACCAAGGTCAAGCAGCTATCCACAGGGCACCTCCTACAACCATTAAAACCAAGAGACGTGCGTCACGTGAATGGTTAATAGAATGCACATGGTTTGAATTATACAAAAGTTTTAGATATTAAAGTGGCAGCTATTTTTTCAAAATGCCTTTGTAGGCTGTCATTATTCGAGTGCGCCTTCTCTCAAAATGGACTAAAAAATACCACATCATGTCAGGTGCCATTCCATGATAGCATGCCAAGTTTCATGAATTTCAGACGAGTTTTGGATTTACTAGAATTTAAAAACCAGGCATCTCAATGTTTTGTTGGCAATCAACAATGCCCTAGTGCTTGAAATTCATTCCCATTTATTGCATGGGACCTAAGCATGCACCCAAGGACACAGATTTGATTTTTCAACCAACTTATATGTAGTGGAGCATGTGCATGTAGTTCAAATTTGAATTATGCACATAAATGCATTGAAAACTCAGTTAATGCATAAAAATGTCCAGAAGAACCCCCAAAAAATACAAAAATTGACACAACACTCCTGTTGTTCTATGTTGACACGAGAAATTTTTTGGAAGCAATAAGAGGTAGTGGATATCGTTTCGTCCCCAAAGGTGGGACGTTATCTACCGAAACCATGATGCTTGTTGTGAGAAGCTCTGGTGTGTGAGAAGCGTATACCCAAACCTGCCCCAAATTGGACAAAATTTTTACCACGGCATGTTGATTCCGCTCCAAGAAAGCATGCCAAGTTTCATGAATTTCAGATGAGTTTTGGATTTACTAGAATTTAAAAACGAGGCATCTCAATGTTTTGCCGGCAATCAATAGTGCCCTAGTGTTTGAATTTCATTCCCATCTCTTGCATGGGGCCTAGAAATTCACCCAAGGACACACATGTGAGTTTTCAACCAACCTTAGTGCATTGGAGCATGTGCTTGTTGTTCAAATTTGAATTATGCACATAAAATGCCTAGAAAACCAAGTTAATGCATAAAAAAGGCCAAACGAACCCCGAAAAATTCCAAGATTGAACACAACACTCTTGTTGTTATATGTTGACACTAGAAAATTTTTGAAAGCAATAAGAGGCAATGGATATCGTTTCATCCCCAAAGGTGGTACGTTCCCTATCGAAACCATCATTCTTGTTGTGAGAAGCTTATACCCGAACCTGCCCCAAATGGGACAAAATTTTCACCATGGCATGTTGATGCCGCTCCATGATAGCATGCCAAGTTTCATAAATTTCAGACGAGTTTTGAATTTACTAGAATGTAAAAATGAGGCATCTCAATGTTTTGCCGGCAATCAACGGTGCCCTGGTGTTTAAAATTCATTCACATTTCTTGCATGGGACATAAGCATGCACCCAAGGACACAGATTTGATTTTTCAACCAATTTATATGCACTGGAGCATGTGCATGTAGTTCAAATTTTAATTATGCAGATAAATGCATTGAAAACTCGGTTAATGCATAAAAATGTCCAAAAGAACCCCAAAAATTGCAAAAATTGATACAACACTCCTGTTGTTCTATGTTGACACGAGAAATTTTTTGGATGCGATAACAGGTAGTGGATATCGTTTCGTCCCCAAAGGTGGGACGTTCCCAACCGAAACCATGATGCTTGTTGTGAGAAGCTCTGGCTTGTGAGAAGCATATACCCAAACCTGCCCCAAATCGGACAAATTTTTTACCATGGCA
Organism: Triticum dicoccoides; assembly: GCF_002162155.2. NCBI lineage: Eukaryota > Viridiplantae > Streptophyta > Magnoliopsida > Poales > Poaceae > Triticum > Triticum dicoccoides. Next base: position 602,951,283 of record NC_041382.1, on the reverse strand, counting down.
TGTTGATGCCGCTCCACGAAAGTATGCCAAGTTTAATGAATTTCATATGAGTTTTGGATTTACCAGAATTTAAAAATGAGATCTCTCAAAGTTTTGCCAGCAATCAATAGTGCCCTGGTGTTTGAATTTCATTCCCATCTCTTGCATGGGACCTAGAAATTCACCCAAGGACACACATGTGATTTTTCAACCAACCTTAGTGCATTGGAGCATGTGCTTGTAGTTCAAATTTGAATTATGCACATAAAATGCCTAGAAAACCAAGTTAATGCATAAAAATGGCCAAACGAACCCCGAAAAATTCCAAGATTAAACACAACATTCCTGTTGTTCTATGTTGACACTAGAAATTTTTTGAATGCAAAAAGAGGCAATGGATATCGTTACGTCCCCAAAGGTGGTACGTTCCCTTCCGAAACCATCATGCTTGTTCTGAGAAGCTCTGGTTTGTGAGAAGCTTATACCCGAACCTGCCCCAAATGGGACAAAATTTTCACCACGGCATGTTGATGCCGCTCCATGATAGCATGCCAAGTATCATGAATTTCATACGAGTTTTGGATTTACTAGAATTTAAAAACTAGGTATCTCAACGTTTTGCCGGTAATCAACACTGCCCTGGAGTTTGAATTTCATTCCCATCGCATGGGACCTAGAAATTCTCCCAAGGACACACATGTGATTTTTCAACCAACCTTAGTGCATTGGAGCATGTGCTTGTAGTTCAAATTTGAATTATGCACATAAAATGCCTAGAAAACCTAGTTAATGCACAAAAAAGGCCAAACGAACCGCGAAAAATTCCAAGATTTAACACAACACTCCTGTTGTTCTATGTTGACACTAGAAATTTTTTGAAAGCAATAAGAGGCAACAGATATCGTCCCGTCCCCAAAGGTGGTACGTTCCCTATCGAAACCATCATGCTTGTTGTGAGAAGCTTTGGTTTGTGAGAATTTTATACCCGAACCTGCCCCAAATGGGACAAAATTTTCACCATGGCATGTTGATGTCGCTCCATGATAGCATGCCAAGTTTCATGAATTTCATACGAGTTTTGGATTTACTAGAATTTAAAAACCAGGCATCTCAACATTTTGCCGGCAATCAACAGTGCCATGGTGTTTGAATTTTATTCCCATCTCTTGCATGGGACCTAGAAATTCACCCAAGGACACACATGTAACTTTTCAACCAACTTTGGTGCATTGGAGCATATGCTTTTAGTTCTAATTTGAATTATGCACATAAATGCCTAGAAAACCTATTTAATGTATAAAAAAGGCCAAACGAACCCTGAAAAATTCCAAGATTCAACACAACACTCCTGTTGTTCTATGTTGACACTAGAATTTTTTTGAAAGCAATAAGAGGCAACAGATATCGTCCCGTCACCAAAGGTGTTATGTTCCCTATCAAAACCATCATGCTTGTTGTGAGAAGCTCTGGTTTGTGAGAAGCTTGTACCCGAACCTGCCCCAAATGGGACAAAATTTTCACCACGGCATGTTGATTGCCGCTCCATGATAGCATGCCAAGTTTCATGAATTTCATATGAGTTTTGGATTTACTAGAATTTAAAACTAGGCATCTCAACATTTTGCCGGCAATCAACAGTGCCATGGTGTTTGAATTTCATTCCCATCTCTTGCATGGGACCTAGAAATTTACACAAGGACACACATATGATTTTTCAACCAACTTTGGTGCATTGGAGCATGTGCTTGTAGTTCAAATTTGAATTATGCACATAAAATGCCTAGAAAACCCAGTTAATGTATAAAAAAGGCCAAACGAACCCCGAAAAATTTATTCCCATTTCTTCCATGGGACCTAAGCATGCATTGAAGGACAAAGATTTGATTTTTCAACCAATTTGTATGCACCGGAGCATGTGCATGTAGTTCAATTTTAAATTGTGCACCTGAAATGGCTAGTAAACCAATTTAATGTATGAAATGTCCAAACAAAACCTGAATAATTCCAATTCTTTTACGACACTACAGTTGCGTGTTCTCTACAGATAAAAGGTCTAGCAATTCAAACACCGTCCACTGCCACTGTGACCCCATTTTGTAATTCAAATCAAGTAGATCCCACACAGTTTATTCTCACCAACCGTGTGAGATGTAGTACAAAATATCTTGGAGCACAGTCGGTGTATAGTACGCCTATGGCTTACGCAAGAAGGTGTGTTGGCTACAGTCCACAGCCGGCATGTCAAGCACACTAGCTCGCTCCCCCAAAACTCCCGCCTTTGCATCCCTCTCTGCTTCAGTCCCTTGATTCAAATTTTAAGTAGCCCCAGCATTTTACTCCCGCCTCTGCATCCCTAGTAACATTTTCAGTTGCCGCAGTATTTCCTCAAACACAACCTCCGCTCACACAGACACACAACCCTCGAAACCATTGGTAGGTTGCTGCCATGGCCGGCGCCTCCATCCTCAACCTCTGCCCATGTGCCAGGGAGCTCGAGTAGCCAATGGCCAAAAAGAGGTTTATCGCGGCCTTTTCGCCCGACGCCGGCGAGGTGGCCGCCGAGGTGTCCCCGTCGTCCTCCGCTGGCCCAATCCGCCGTCGCCGGTCCCCCGATCCACCCGCCGCTGCACCCCTATGCCGGTTCGAGGACTTCCCCATCCTCCCTGGACCTGGCAGCCGACGAAGTCCTACCTCGGGGTCTGGCAGCGGCGGTTGGGGACGTGGGTCGCCGAGATTACAGATCGAGAGACCCACACCCGCCGGTGGCTCGGTAGCTTCCACATGGCCGAGCTCGTGGCCATGGAGTACGACGGCTGGCAGGTCCGCTACCACGGCGCGGTGGCTAGGCTCAATTTCCCCTTCGGTACACGTTCGGTCCATCTCGTTCCGCCGGAGCCAGGGTGGTGAGCTCGGCTATGGCGCGGGAGGACTGCGAAGCGTGGGAGCGTCTCGAGGCCGAGGCAGCCGATGAGGCCTACATGCAAGAGCTCCGCCGGCAGCACCCGGAGTTCGTGGAGGCGGAGTGGGCGATCTTTGCCGGCATGGAGGGCGGCGAGGTTATCGCGCTCTCCTCCGATGACGAGGTCGAAGGCGGCGAGGACGGTGGCGCGGAGGGCAGTGAGGTTATCACGGTCTCCTCTGGTGATGAGGTCGAAGGCGGCAGCGATGGCGGCGCAGAGGGCGTCGAGGTGGGCCCCGAGGACGTGGAGATGGACATCAACGAGTGGAGGAGTGCCTTCCCCAACGACCCCGACGACGGTACTAGCCCAGACCCAGCTCGCGGCACACCGTACATGACAAGGAAGGATTGGCTCGACCTCTACTTCGACTAAAATTAGTTTAGCTTAGTTTAAATTTATGTTTTATGTTCGGTTATGCAAAATTATCTATGTTTATGTTTGAATGCATGCTACTTTCGGTTGAACCTGCTTTGAACTTGATCAAATTGAAGTTTACAACCTTAAGTTTAGGGGATCGACTAGAAAAGGCCAAAAATTGATGTGTGTGTGTATATTTATATATCCACTAAGGGTTTTAGTCCTTTAACTTTTTAAGGATCGCCTAGAGATGTCCTTATTACTTGTTTGTTTCAGTTCTTCACAATGTGATGGTCTATATGTGCACATATTTGTTGTGCAGTTCAATTTCATCAATAACAGTTTCAACAATACCACTATGAATTACGATATTTGGTTGCTGTTAAGGATATTGCAGTTAACATGCCTTTTTGTTTTAGCAACATGCATTGTACTGAATGACTAAATATGCAATCCCAGGCTACATATAAACAAGGAAGAGTGTTACCATAATGTTCTGATGATGTCTAGATATACATGTAAAAAAATCTTATATAATGGGATGGATGGAGTGTTGTGCTACATCATTTTCCAATTGTTGTTTAGCTTCTAGTATTAACTTGGTGCTTTTAGGTACATATATCATTTCCAAATATCCACACTTCGACAATTTTTGCGTATGGGGCAATGAGATATTCATGAACCAGTTTCAAGTGAGGAAACTGATAAAGATTGTTACTAAAATGGGTCAAAAGATGTCAATCAAACTATTTGTTTACACTTTATGCAAGACAACAGTGAACTGTAGGATGGTAAGTAAGAACCCTATAGCCTTGTTTTTACTGCCCGTAATGAGTTGTGTTAGATGACAATATCTGAATCTTTTTTCTTTTGCAGTGGATCCTGAAGCAGTTTACTCAAGATTACCTCTCAAACTACATTATTGGCGGCCGACCATCACAAGGGGTTGGACTAGAGTCCTGCATGCCTTCTGCATCCAGGAGAGCACAATAGGTTCATTCCGCTTCACCTTGTTTAGCAACTAGAATGTATGTCGCCTCTTTATTTACCATATGTAATAGTACAAGTATAGAACACTGGTTCATCATTCTTCATTTGGTGCTTCTATAATTCTTAAACATATGTACTTGTGAATCGAATAATGCATTGGTTGTTTGAACCTGATGGATATGAATAAAGCTATAGCCTAATTTCAAGTTTAAATTAGGTACAATTTTAAATAGAAGCAATTAATTAGGGTGAAATTATGTTGTGTAGGTCATTACGGCACACACGGTTGGTAAAACACAAATGTTTGAGATTTACACCATAATCCAAGACGATTCAGAGAGAGGAAACGTGTGCAAGCATGCACACAGTTGCTGTTCGCAAAGCGTGTGTTATGTCAGACACTATCACATACGGTGCCGGAAAACTAAATGTGTGTGATTGTCTACCTATCATACATTGTTTATAATCATGAACTGTTTGTGATGTGCCAGGCATCGTAAATCTCCCGTGCCTGGAATTTGCCTAGAATCTGCCTAGAAAGCTCCCATGCCTAGAATCTGCCTGGTTTTAGGCAGAACCACAAAACTCCGACTATGCTAGGAATGCAAGCACAAACGAGTAGCAAGGATGAAGCATTTGGGATATTCGAGATATCGGAAATGGTTAAACAGGGACAAATGTATGCATCAAGGCTCCCTATCCCCTATTACCCACACTCACTTGGAGATGGTTCCATATGCCGTCGCGGAAAGGGGGTAAAAACCATTTGTTTAGGACCGACGCACACCAGTGTTTGGAGGTGTAGAGAATAGGTATCTCTGACGTAGCAAGTTCAAGTCCAGAATTCCAACTACGGGCAATCTCCCTCTTCATGTAAATCTTGCATATTAAGCGAGAAAAGGCATTAGAATTGCTATACAAAGTGTTATATTGATTAAAAACACTATAAATAATAGTAGGAAAACATGATGTAAAATGGATGTATCAACTCCCCCAAGCTTAGACCTCGCTTTCCCTCAAGCGAAAGCCGATATAAATAATCATGTCCACATGGTTAGAGAGAGAGAGAGGTGACGATAAAAACAAAATACGAACATATCAGTATCATGATCATTGTTATAATAGCAATATTTATTATCATAAAACTTTTCATGAGCAAGTAGCAATTCATCACCACATCAAAGTGTAAGGCATAAACTTTCTTGAAAACTAACAAACTATGCTCTCATTCAACAATGCAATTGCAAATCATCATCTTTTAAATAAGAGTCTCGTGTCAGAGCTTTTGGTTTAGCAAGTCCACATACTCAACCATCATTTAGTCTTCTATGGTTTCTAACGCTCACAACATATATATGGAGCAAAGAGTTTCAGCCAGACACATAGAAATATAGGGGCTTATAGTTTCGCCTCCCAAGTTATTCACCTCAAGGGTGATGTCAACAATAATTACTCATGATCACTCATATCCAATTGTATATATGTGCCTAGATCTTTCTCCACCACATGAAGCTTAGAAAAGAGAAAAATAAAAAAGGAATAGAGGAGAACGCTACTGAATCTTGCATAAAAAGTAAATACATGAGAGTAAAAGATAGGTCCTTCATAGAGGGAAGAAAAGGTTGTCATGCGCTGTTTGTTTTTGGATGCAAAAGCTCTTTGTGCAAAGGAATGTCATGTTATATTGCCCCTTGTGATAGCAACCTTTATTATGAAGTCCGTCATTTTTATTTCTTTACCATCACAAGTTCGTACACCCATACACTAAAATATCATACACATTTAAGATCATTTTTATTGCTTTATGCACCGATGACAACTTACTTGAAAGATCTTATTCAATTCATCGGTAGGTACGGTGGACTCTCATGACATGAAACTGGGTTAAGGTTTTTGAATGCACAAGTAGTATCTCTACTTGGTGCGGATTTTTGGCTAGCAAAGATATTGGGCAAGCACCACATGTTTGAGGATCTGTGACAATATAAGTTCTATGTGAATATAACCAAACATATTTCATTACGTTGTCTTCCTTGTCCAACGTCAACAATTTGGCATAAAATACTTAATGGGGGCTCACAATCATAAAAGATGTCCAAGATAGTGTATTTGCATGTGAATCTTCTCTTCTCTTATTAATTCTTTCATGAATTGCATCCTTGACTAATGCTATGTTTGTCAACTTTCAATAAATTTTACCACTTATACTTTTCCTTGTGTAATGTCATTACTTTCTATAAGATTAGCATATGATCTTTTTCATCATTTTCATTGCTAGGATTGAAACATAAGAGTAAAGAAGAAAAACTCAAACTACTCTTTATTATATAACCCTCAACTCGATTACATAGATAGATAGATCACGAAACTAGCATTCGAAAATAGATCATACTAAAGTTTTTATTCAACTAAATCACGAAATAACTAAGGATTGAAATAAAAATAGGTAAAGATAATAAAAGTGACGGTGATACGATACCGGGGCACCTTCCCCAAGCTTGGCATAAGCGAAGGGGAGTGCCCATACCCGTTTACTCAAGTTTCTTTCTTCGGTGATGGTGGTGGTGATGAAGTGGTGGGCTTGTCCTTCAACTTACGTTGGAGGATGAAATTTTCCTCTCTCCAATTACCGACCCCTTGTTCAAGCTTCAGTACCTTTTTACATAATGCTTCCTTGCTTTCCTATAGAAGATGGAATAGAATAAATTGAAGCCTAGATTCTTTTACTTTGTTTGGGAGGCTCGACTTCTTGAATTCCACATGCATATCTCTAGGTTGAGGTAGAGGGGCTTCATCTTCTTCCGAGCTAGTGTTTCCATTCCATTCGGATCAACATCCAGTTCTTCTTTTGTGGATCAAACATAAGGATCCACATCTCCAAAGATCCTTGGGTTTGCAATGTAGTGGGAAACATAGCTCTCTCCATCTGAATCTTGAGACGACATATTCTCAGATCTAACACAAAAATAGTATGAAACAAGAACAGAGGATATTTCTGTGAAGTGGTGATCAAAACGCCCCAGAGTATATATAAAGATTTTTTTATCTTGAAAAACATGTATACCAAAAGAAAACTGAGCCCAGAACGCTCATGAGGGGCCCATAACCCACCAGGGCACACCTAGGGGGTGTAGGTGCACCCTGGTGGCTTGTGGGCACCTAGCTGGCCCACTCGGGTGTTTCTTATTTTTGTATTTTTCCGATATTCCAAAAACTGACAAAAAGTATTTTTATGGAATTTTTGGAGTCTTTTTACTTACCGTATCACACACCTCTTCCTTTTCAGGGTTCTGGAGTGTTTTGGAAGGTCTCTTCCACTAGTGTCATAGTTTGAATAATGTTAGTTTCAACATCAATAGGCGTACCTAAGATATAATGCTTAATTCTTTGTCCATTGACCATCTTCAGATTAGTGCCTTCAGCATTATTGATCTTAATAGCTCCAGAGTGATAAACTTCTTTGATATTATGGTCCTTTCCATTTGGAGACAAGTTTTCCTACAAAAAATCTAAAACGAGAATTGTACAATAGAACATACTCACCCACTTTGAATTCCCGTTTTTGGATTCTTTTAACATGCCATCGCCTAACTATTTGGGTTCTCCATTCATCTAGCGAGCTAATATCAAATAACCTCTTTTCACTGGCAAGTTTGAAATCATAAGTGAGTTCCTTGATTGCCCAATATGTCTTATGTACTAACTGAAGAGGTAAATGACAGGCTTTTCCATAGACCATTTTATATGGAGACATACCCATAGGATTTTTATAAGCAGTTTTATAGGCCCATAATGAATCGTCAAGTTTCTGAGACCAATTCTTTCTAGCTCTATTGATGATCTTTTGTAAAATTAACTTTATTTCTCTATTGCTCAATTCCAATTGTCCACTAGATTGAGGGTGATAGGGAGATGCAATTCTATGGTTGACATCATATTTAGCAAGCAATTTACTATGGCACCCCGGCTCAGAGAAACCGGAACGCCCCGTATTCCAGCCCAGAGATCGAGGAGAAGTATTCTGGAATGCGGCACTGCTTAGCATAGAACAAATCAGCTCTTTATTACAAGCTATGTGGGTACAAGCGAGATTACATCGGCACGACGACACTACGCCTGCCATGGTTGCTCCATGCAAGCAGCAGAACAACACGATGCAGTGGAATAACTCTAGCAACGGAACAGTGACGACAGTGATGAACTCCACTCCACAGGGACTCTGGCTGGAACGCTTATCCTAGATTGCAAATAAGGAATCCATGACAACAAGCAATCAAATCTGGCATGACCTGCAAACTGGGATGACACGCCAGGTTAGTACATTGAATGTACTTGCAAGCTCACAATAACCAGAAGCATTCAAGACAAACAACAGCATGGCAATTACATATTAAGCAGGAATTATCATGAGATCATCAGGATAAAATGGCATGAACAACATGAACATGATATCGCTAGAACAATATGATCATGGCATGAACATATAAATCTAACGATACTAGCATGCAACATGATGACACTATATGCACCATTTATTCTGCTCGGGTTACCTCGTAACCATCATATGCATCACTTACCAACCTCGGACACCACACGATCATCTCAGGATCAAATCAAGCTTGGTATAAATAATACCATAGTAATCATTAAATGACCACAAGGAGCTTGATCTTTACCCACGATTCTCGAACAACATCACGAATATCCAACAACTCGGTATCCTTGATACCATGATGATCATTCACGGATCACAAACGGAACCAATCTTGGCTCAACGGGTTATTACCTCGTAACCAAATGGTGATCATTCATGGATCACATAACCAACTTGTCTCATCATCGAACCAGGGTTGTTATTAATCAAGTTATTATTAATACTATTGACCCATAGTGTGACCAACTACGAACTGGGCCCTTATCCGTGGGTGCGGCTATCGATAGATTTAATACACTCCGCAGAGGTTAGTACACTGTACCCACACCACGGAACCCATGGCCTCGCGCTCCCATTCAGGTGGACCAATGGTGTTCCGACAAAACCGTCCTACTGCCATGACACCCTCCCGGCCACTCCGACAAACTCCCCTTTTGGGATAAGTCATGTGTGGCCCCATGCCTACCAAAGGCACCAACGGCCACCGTCCTGGCAAAACATAAACCGTCCCCAACGGGGACAAGGTACCATAACAACAACAACGGGCACATAAGGCTTATGTCCGCCTACCTGATCAGTGTAGCGCGCGCCCATAACCTTCCCTCGTTGGAGGCACCGACGAGAGGCATGACAATAGACCCAGTTAAGACCTTCCCAAAGAGGCAAGCGTGGTTGCACTGGTCAGTTCGATATGGTGGCACCATGACTCAGTCAACAATTGTTCAAGTTCAATTTAATCCAGTTAAACTTGAATGCAATATGCTGAGCCATGATAAAATAACATGATGCAATTACAATGCAGGAGCATGATATAAGCATGGGGTGTGACAACCATATCAACAATGAATCATATCCGACTGAGCATGGCATAATGACGAGCATGAATATCACAAGTACAACACTACTCATAGCATAACATGACCACTAGAATCAACAATAAATACCATGCAAGAACACATCAATAACATTATCGAGTAAACACTTAACCATCTCGCAGCAAAGGAACAATGTATATTAACAGTACTTGGTAACCGATGTTAGTCATGCACCGAAGAACATGACCAACCCAACATGTACTACTATCAAGCATGACCAATATGAAAGTAATACTAGCAGGTAGAACATGATAACAGAGTGCAAGAAAACATAGCATGACGAGCATAACTGAAATAACAGCAGCAGTAGCAAAACAAACATACAGTTATTAAAGATTCAAGTTGAAAACCAAACCTACTACATGGCTATCATGCAAATGGTGGTTGTGGCTTGCCTAGGGATGAAGACTGCACCGGGGAGAGGAGCGGAAACATCGCAGAAAGATTCACCGGAACCACTTCTCTCTCTAAAGGGGCTGGTTAACGGCAAGGAAAAAAGGTCATTTCCATTGTGTGAACACATGATGAAAATGATACCAAAAATTTGGCCTCGAAGAAACGAAGAAGTAGGCGTTGGAATCACCTCAAACGAAGTTACGATTGCGGAGTTATGAGGTGTAGAAGATCAAGGACCAATCTGTGAATATTTTCATCACCAACGGGTCCGTGGGTGGATAAGACAGAACCGGATTTCAGATAATACGCTTTCGGGAAAGAGAAAGCGCATTCTTGGCCGCAGTATAGAAAAATACGTTTTCCAGAAGAGAAAACGCATTTCCGTAAAGAAGGAAAGGAATACGCTTTCTTCAAATGAAAACGTACTCACTAGAAAGCGTTTCCACTTGCCACGTGAGATGGAGGGGGTGAAACACTGGCGTGTGGGGCCCAGGGAGCAAGGGGAGGGGCCAGGCGCTCGTCTTCTTCCTCCCGTGCCTTTGTTCCTCTGGTGGAGCAAAGCAGGGGCATGGGAAGGAAGCGGCTAAGGGGCCGGCCGGCTCCGGCCATCTCTGGACGAGCGAAGACCACCATCGGGACCAGGACGGCGAGGGGTTTCCATCCAGAGGGAGCATGGCTGCCTGGGAGGCGCAGGGAGATGGGGAGGGGCGGCGCCATGGAGAGTACAGGGGCGGGGGCGGTGGTGGTGGTGTCGGTGTTGCGGCTATCTCCGGTGAGGGGCAAGTGGGTGGGGCGGCTCAGCGGGACGAGGGGGAGTCGGAGGATGTGGTCGGAGGAGCATAGGAGGCTCAGGTTGGTCGGAACCAAGCAGAGGCCGAGGCGGCCATGAAGGATGACGGCGAACAACAGCGAGATGAGGTGACTCCAGAGGGCAAATGAGGTGGGGCGGTGAATGAGATGCAGAGGGGTTCGGGGGTCCTTATATAGGCGTAGAGGAGGCCTCTAGAGCATCTCTAGCGAGCTCGGTGCTCTAATGGTGGATAGTGGCTGGGCATCGCACGGGCTTGGATCTAGCGGCGCATTTAAGGCGAACCATGACGAAGCAGCGACTCAGGGCGATGCAGTAGAGCATGGGAGAGCTCCTGGACAACGTTTGAGGTAGAGACGAGGAGGGATTGGACGAGCATAGTGGCTGGAACAAGCCAGAGCACGCGTTTAGCCATGACGGAAGCGTGATCACCACGCGAACTGGCGCAAGCGGCACGCTTTGGCATGGCCAACAATGTCCACTAACTTTGGCACGCTTTGGCACGCTTTGGCATGGCCAACAATGGCCAACAACCGTCGTGCCCTGAGTCTAAATGAAGAAATAATTGGGTCCAGGGGCAAAGAAGAGATTTGCACTTAGCTCCAGAGTAAATCAACAGGAAGGTGTTTGTAACTTACTGTGGTGACACCAGCTTGGCAACGTGGTAAATAATTTGTCTGGTGATGATCACACGCTAAGGTGATTAAGATGGCAAAGTTTAAGCTCAAGAAGAGGAGTTTAGCTAGTGGTTGCTGTAGAAACCACCAGACTGGACAAAAATACAAAACATGAAGTAGCACCCACATATTAACTGCTATTGAGCTGAATTTGGGCATGGCCCAATTATCGGAAGATATGAATATTCTCAAAAAATTTCAGGCCATTTGGATGAACCAACTTGCACTTGCTTCATATAGCTTTGCTCTGGATAGAAACTTGGAAAAATTGCACAGGGCAAATGATGTAATGGATTGAGCCAATTTTTAGTGGAGAGTGTTTAAATGGATAGGAGAATGCCCTGGAAAATTTTCAGCTTAAGTGAAGCAATATAAAATATAGTTGCTCCACAAACTAAAACTGTGACAGGAAACTAAGATTTGGAGCTGGGCTCACGTAGATGAGTTACATGAGCTCATATTTGGTGAAGTGTCAGGATTGGATCATATGAAGGACCTTGCAAAAATTCAACTCATTTGGATATGCCTATCTTGTACTTCCTTAACAATCATTTCCCTCAGGCAGGAACTTTGAAAAATTGCTCAGGAATATTTACTAGGCAAATTCAGTTGAATTTTGGCATGGGGCAATTATATGGACAGGAAAAGGTGTCCAAAAAGTTTGGGGTCAACTGGGCAAAGATAAATGGCACTTGCTTCACAATCTTCCACTCAGGACAGAATAGAAAAATAATTAATTGAGCATGATGGGAAACATGGCAAATGAAATATTCTGCAATATTTGAAGAATATATGACCCAAACAGATTATGAGAATTATTTGGGAATTTTTGGAGTGATGGAAATATGGGTTGCTTCACAACCTAGGGCTGAAAGTGTTATTCCTTTAATAGAAAAAGGAATATTCCCAATAAAAAGAATATTGGGTTAGGTCAAGGATGGAAATGACAAGGTCTTGGGAATGTTTTGAGGATGACAAGCCACTCTGGGAAGAAAGAAGAGGTCATCTTCTTCAATTTCCAGACCACATAGCCACGAAAAAAGAAAACTCAAGTAAAAACTTTAGAAAATCAAAAGAAAAGGAAAGGGCCAAAAATCAGGTTGTGACAACTCTTCCCCCCTTAAAGAAATCTCATCCTTGATATTTGGTTGCTCAGGGAACAAGTATGCGTATACGAACTTAAGGAAAGCATTTCCAACTCGGGTATCCTCTGTCCTTAATTGATTGTTCCCACTGACTTCTTCATCTGACTTGACTAGTTGGCTCTGGGCTGGTTTGCTTCACTGTATCCATATCGTGAAAGATCTTGCATTTTCATGCCTATACTGGCTCCAACTCTTTTCATATCTGCTGACTTATCTTAGTGTGATTTTTATCATGACTGAAATATATGCCCATCACACAAATCCGAGAGTGATTTACGATTGTTGTGGCTGTACTGACAAACTTCCATGAATTGGTGATCAGATTTTTCCTGATGAACGCCCAAGCTCTTACTCCTTGCATTGGGTTGCTAAAATAGATGCATTTCCTCCGGGCTCAAAATAGTGTTGTGGATCACAACTGCTCATCTGACTGATACTGATTTCTCGCAGAGTTGCCGAATCATCTTGATTGTCTCCACTGCTTTGAGTTTCAGATTCATACCAAATATTTGATTGTCACCTGATGTGATTAGAATAAGGGTATGATCTTATATGATAATATCCTCATCCTTGACTGACGGGGTTTCAGACAAGAAGGATTTTGTTCATGACAGGATATCCTTTGCTAATTCACATAAGTGAGGGCACATGCTTTGAGACTATTATTCCTCATACAGATCATTCATTCTGTCGGTATATCCATAAGGATAGAAGCCTGTGTGATGCTTTACCATTGTCGCTGGAATCAAGCCGTTGAATTTACCTTTGGTCTGACTTGACAGACCCAGATATTTAATAACGACAAATCTGAGCATATACTGTTAAATGAGCGGGTCTTTCCTTGATATGGGGTCTTTACCAAAATTTAGTAGACCCCTTTGATGAATATTCATGGAGATCCATAGTGACTCAGACTATCTAGGGTATCTGCGCCATGTTGGTCATGCAACAATTGTTAGTCTTGATCCTTCATTAATGTTTTCTTTGTTAGGACCTTAGCTGAAAGAGCTTGGTCAGATTGCCTCCTCGTTTGACCATAGATACTGCCGGGTGCAATATTCTAGCAGGAGTATTTTTATCCTCATCTCCTGATATAGTAACATCATTTAAATGGTAGGTTCATTGTCTCTCAAGTCTTAACCGTAGGGAAATGATCATCTGAACCCTTGCAAGAAATCGGCAAACAAAACACTAGCCACCAGAACGGTCTTTACAACTCAGATCTGGGACATCACTGAAATAACTTAACCACAGCTCAAGACGGCCGAAAATCAGCTCAGAGCATGCGACCGTGTTGATAATAAGAAAGTGGCAGTTCCCTAAGACTGCTAAAAAACAACTCAGAGAAAAGGGCCATTGTCACAAAAAGAAACTCATCAATTGTACGAGATGGCCGGAAATCAGCCCAGAACTCATGACAATTGTTGAATAAAGAAAAATAAAGTCAGCATCCACCCTGGTCGGCCAAAAACAGCTTAGAACACAGGTGTGGTGCCATCACCAGAGAAAAGTAGACAAGGGCTCATCAGGATCATATTCCAGGTTCACATGTACTTGTATAGGGCTCACTGTTGTCGTCAATCTTCATAGTCCTTTGTCACACTGAGGTGTATTTATGGCTTCCTTCGTATATATTTGAGAATCTGATTCCCGAGGCAGACTGGTGTTCTGACTGATTCTTGCTTCTGACCAAACTGTTGCGGCTCTGATTCTTCGGATTCACTGCCATATGCTGTCAATTTACAGTGTACTATCTTGCACCAGTGCCGTACTGAGGACGATTGGATGTCTTATGCCCATCGAGAGTATCTTCTTGAGGAAGACTGGATATCATGCTTCAGAAGCTTCTACCCTTAAAGACTTGCTAGGGGAAAACTCAATACCCTATACTGGAAGCTTTTTGCGGTTGCTTACTTCAGAAGACAAAGTACCTTGCACGGGAAGTCATCTGTGTATCATCCTGAGGAAGATAGATAAATCTTGCCTTGAAGCTTCTCTAGTAACTTGCAAGGGAAGACTGGGTTGCTTACAACAGAAGCTTCTCATTGTGATATGCGACCCTATTACCACATACACACACCATCTTAATATTTATGATGTGGATTACTTGCGTGAAAAAGGGTTTGCTGAACTATCCTCCTTTCTTTGAATGATAATATACTGTCGATAGTGCACACCATATATCTTCTTGCAGATTTGATCATCACTGCCATGAAGGGTGCACACTGGGGGTGACTTGATTATCCATACTGTTGTGAGGAGTGCAAATTAATGCAAACTTGATTATCATCATCTCAATCAATATTTCTCATTTCACTATGGTTAGTTGAGAATTCCATTTTGTTCAGCAGAATTTCCAAATATATGCATTCCTTGCTGACTCTTTGGGTCCAACTTTGGTTGACGAGCAACTTTAATAAGGGGAAAATTTGTAACACCGAAGGCCCAAAGAAAGAAGCAAAAGAAACAACAAAAACAAAAGCACATAGGCATACAAATAATATGAATAATCAAGCAACATTACATATTACTGCTACTCATAACAATAGTATGCGTGCACACATAAGCACACAAACCTCGCGGAAACTCCGGTATTATGGTCTAATATGCTATGGTGGTGTGCACGAAAGTGAATCTGCGTGTGGAAGGAGTTGGCATAACCAAGGCTACACCAAGCGCTAGCCGAACAACGGTCGCAACCAGATGGATACGGAGGCGAGGACGGACTTGGTGATTAAGTAGCGAGACACCAGGTCACGACTACCTCATCATCAAGCGTACAAAGGGAATCGTACCCGTCCAAATAATGAAATGACAGGCCAAGATAATAGTGGAAGACTAGGCTTAATGGCATTGCCCTTTTCTGATAACAAAGATCAGCAAGGGTTGCCAAGGGGACGATATGGAGGGCCTGGATGATGACGTGGTCGCTTAACACCAAGGGACAAGCATGCTAAGAAAGAGGGTGCAGGTAGTGGATCGAGACCGATTCCACCTACTCTCACAAGATTAATTGTTAGCGACTAAATAATAATCTATATGCATGCTGTGCAACAAACAACTGCAGCAAACAAGTGCAACACACCAACTAGGCTCCATACTACCGCTTTATAACGTTCGTGCGGGCTAGGGCATCCTACAGCCAGACCTGCTCTGATACCAAGCCTGTGGCACCCCAGCTCAGAGAAACCGGAATGCCCCGTATTCTAGCCCAGAGATCGAGGAGAAGTCTTCTGGAATACATTACTTCTTAGCATAGAACAAATCAGCTCTTTATTACAAGCTATGTGGGTACAAGGGAGATTACATCGGCGCGGTGACATTACGCCTGCCACGGTTGCTCCATGCAAGCAGCAGAACAACACGATGCAGCAGAATAACTCTAGCAACGGAACATCGACGACGGTGATGAACTCCACTCCACACGGACTCCGGCTGGAACACTTATCCTAGCTTGCAAACAAGGAATCCGGCATGACCTGCAAACTGGTATGACACGCGAGGTTAGTACATTGAATGTACTTGCAAGCTCACAATAACCAGAAGCATTCAAGACAAACAACAGCATGTCAATTATAGATTGAGCAGGAATTATCAGGAGATCATCAGGATAACATGGCATGAACAACCTGAACATGATACTGCTAGAACACTATGAGCATGGCATGAACATATAAATCTGACGATACTAGCATGCAACATGATGACACTATATGCATCATTTATTCTGCTCGGGATACCTCGTAACCATCATATGCATCACTTACCAACCTCGTACATCACACGATCATCTCAGCATCAAATCAAGCTTGGTATAAACAATACCATAGTAATCATTAAATGACCACAAGGAGCTTGATCTTTACCCATGATTCTCGCACAACATCTCGAACATCCAACAACTCGCTATCCTTGATACCACGGTGATCATTCACGGATCACAAACGGAACCACTCTTGGCTCAACGGGTTACCTCGTAACCAAACAGTGATCATTCACGGATCACATAACCAACTTATATCATCATCGAACAAGGGTTGTTATTAATCAAGTTATTATTAATACTGTTGACCCATAGTGTGACCAACTACGACCTGGGCCCTTATCTGCGGGCGCGGCCATCGATAGATTTAATACACTCTGCAGAGGTTAATACACTATACCCACACCACGGAACACATTGCCTCGCGCTCCCATTCAGTGGACCAACGGCGTTCCGACAAAACCGTCCTACTGCCTTGACACCCTCCGGGCCACTCCGACAAACTCCCACATTGGGCTAAATCATGGGTGCCCCCGTGCCTACCAAAGGAACCAACGGCCACCGTCATGGCAAAAACATAAACGGTCCCAAACGGGGACAAGGTACCATAACAACAACAACGGGCACACAAGGCTTATGTCCGCCTACCTGATCAGGGTAGCGCGCGCGCATAACCTTCCCTCGCTAGAGGCACCGGCGAGAGGCATGACAATAGACCCAGTTAGGACCTTCCCAAAATGGCAAGTGTAGTTGCACTGGTTAGTTCGATATGGTGCCACCATGACTCAGCCAACAATTGTTCAAGTTCAATTTAATCCGGTTAAACTTGAATGCAATATGCTAACCCATGATAAAATAACATGATGCAATTACAATGCATGAGCATGATATAACCATGGGGTGTGACAACCATATCAACAATGTATCATATCCAACTGAGCATGGCATAATGATGAGCATGAATATCACAAGTACAACACTACTCATAGCATAACATGACCACAAGCATCAACAATAAATACCATGAAAGAACACATCAATAACATTACCGAGTAAACACTTAACCATCTAGCAGCTACTGGAACAATGTATATTAACGGTACTCGGTAACCGATGTTAGTCATGCACCGAAGAACATGACCAACCCAACATGTACTACTATCAAGCATGACCAATATGAAAGTAATACTAGCAGGTAGAACATGATAACAGAGTGCAATAAAACATAGCATGACGGTAATCACCGATCCATAAGCATAACCGAAATAACGACAGCAGTAGCAAAACAAACATACAGTTATTAAAGATTCAAGTTGAAAACCAAAGCTACTGCATGGCTATCATGAAAATGGTGGTTATGGCTTGCCTGGGGATGAAGAATGCACCGGGGAGAAGTGCGGAAACATCGCAGAAAGATTCACCGGAACCACTTCTCTCTCTCAAGGGGTTGGCTAACGGCAAGGGAAAATGGTCATTTCCACTGTGTGAACACATGATGAAAATGATACCAAAAATTTGGGCTCGAAGAGACGAAGAAGTAGGCGTTGGAATCTCCTCAAATGGAGTTACGGTTGCGGAGTTATAAGGTGTAGAAGATCAAGGACCAATATGTGAATATTTTCATCACCAATAGGTCCCTGGGTGGATAAGACAGAAACGGATTTTAGATAATACGCTTTCAGAAAAGAGAAAGCGCATTCTTGGCCGCAGTAGAGAGAAATACGTTTTCTGGAAGAGAAAACACATTTCAGCAAAAGAAGGAAAGGAATATGCTTTTGTCAAATGAAAACGCACTCACTAGAAAGCGTTTCCACTTGCCACGTGAGATGGAGGAGGTGAGACACTAGCGTGTGGGGCCCAGGGAGCAGGGGAGGGGGCCAGGCGCTCATCTTCTTCGTCCTGTGCCTCTGTTCCTCTGGTGGAACAGAGCAGGGGAAGGGGATGGAAGCGGTTAAGGGGCCGGCCGGCTCCAGCCGTCTCTGGCCAAGCGGAGACCACCATCGGGACCAGGGCGGTGAGGGGGTTCCATCCAGAGGGAGCATGGCCGCGTGGGAGGCGTGGGGAGGAGGGGAGGGGTAGCGCCATGGGGAGTACAGGGGCGGTGGCAGCGGTGGTGGTCTCGGTGTTGCGTTTATCTCCAGCGAGGGGAAAGTGGGTGGGGCGGCTGAGCGGGATGAGGGGGAGTCGATGGACGTGGTCGAAGGAGCATAGGAGGCTCAGGTTGGTCGGAACCAAGCCGAGGCCGAGGCGGCCATGGAGGATGACGGTGAACAACGGCGAGATGAGGCGACTCCAAAGTGAAAATGAGGTGGGGGAGGGATGAATGAGATGCGGAGGGGTTCGGCGGTCCTTATATAGGCGTGGAGGAGGGCTCTAGAGCATCGCTAGCGAGCTCGAGCAGTGCTCTAATGGTGGATAGTGGCTGGCCGTTGCACGGGCATGGATCTAGCTGCGCATTTAAGGCGAACCACGATGAAGCAGCGACACAGGGCGATGCAGTCGAGCACGGGCGAGCTCCGTGACAACGTTCGAGGTCGAGACGGGGAGGGAGTGGACGAGCATAGTGGCCGGAACAAGCCAGAGCATGCGTTTAGCCATGACACAAGCGTGATAACCATGTGATCTGGCGCAAGTGGCGCGCTTTGGCATGGTCGACCATGTCCAGTAACTAGACCGTCGTGCCCTGAGTCTAAATGAAGAAATAATTGGGTCCAGGGGCAAAGAAGAGATTTGCACTTTGCTCCAAAGTAAATCAACAGGAAGGTGTTTGTAACTTACTGTGGTGACACTAGCTTGGTAACATGGTAAATAATTTGTCTGGTGATGATCACACGCTAAGGTGATTAAGATGGCAAAGTTTAAGCTCAAGAAGAGGAGTTTAGCTAGTGGTTGCTGTAGAAACCACCAGACTGGACAGAAATACAAAACATGAAGTAGCACCTACATATTAATTGCGATTGAGCTGAAATTGGGCATGGCCCAATTATCTGAAGATATGAAGATTCTGAAAAAGTTTCAGGCCATTTGGATGAACCAAAATAGCACTTGCTTCATATAGCTTTGCTCTGGACAGAAACTTGGAAAAATTGCACAGGGTAAATGATGTAATGGATTGAGCCAATTTTTTGTGGAGAGTGTTTAAATGGATAGGAGAATGCCCTGGAAATTTTTCAGCTTAAGTGAAGCAATATAAAATATAGTTGCATCATAAACTGAAAATCTGACCAGAAACTAAGATTTGCAGCTGGGCTCACCTAGATGAGTTACATGAGGTCATATTTGGTGGAGTGTCATGATTGGATCATATGAAGGACCTTGCAAAAATTCAACTCATTTGGATATGCCTAGCTTGTACTTCCTTCACAATCATATCCCTCAGGCATGAACTTTGAAAAATTGCTCAGGACTATTTACTAGGCAAATTCAGTTGAATTTTGGCATGGGGCAATTATATCGATAGGAAAAGGTGTCCAAAATGTTTGGGGTCAATTGGGCAAAGATAAATGGCACTTGCTTGTCAATCTGCCACTCAGGACAAAATAGGAAAATAATTAATTGAGCATGATGGGGAACATGTCAAATGAAATGTTTTGCCATATTTGAGGAATCTCTGACCCAAAAAAAATTATGATAATTATTTGGGAATTTTGGGAGTGATGGAAATATAGGTTGGTTCACAACCTAGGGCTTAAAGGGTTATTCCTTCAATAGAAAAAGGAATATTCCCAATAAAAATAATATTGGGTTAGGTCAAGGATGGAAATGACAAGGTCTTGGGAATGTTTTGAGGATGACAAGCCACTCTTGAAAGAAAGAAGAGGTCATCTTCTTCAATTTCCAGACCACATAGCCAGGGAAAAAGAAAACTCAAGCAAAAACTTTAGAAAATCAAAAGAAAAAGAAAGGGACAAAAAGGAGGCTGTGACATTTATGTAAAGCACCATGAATAAAATGTAAACCACCATGAGTCATTAAATATCTAGGGACTCCAAACCTCAGGAAAATAACTTCTTTAAGCATTTTGATGGAAGTGTTATGATCAGCACTACTAGTTGGAATAGCTTCTACCCACTTAGTAACATAATCAACAACAACCAAAATATGTGTATACCCATTAGAGGAAGGAAATGGTCCCATGTAAGAAAATCCCAAACATTAACTGGTTCAATGACAAGTGAATAATTCATACACCTTTCCTGACATCTACCAATATTACCAATTATTTGATATTCATCACAAGATAAGACAACTTACGAGCATCCTTAAAAGGGTAGGCCAATAGAAACCATATTGTGATACCTTGTGTGCAGTTCCGTCTCCCGCATGGTGTCCTCCATAAGCCTCGGAGTGACACTTCCGTAGGATTTGTTCCTGTTCATGCTCAGGTATAAAATGTCTAATAATACCATCTACTCCTTGTTTATAAAGATGTGGGTCATCTAAGAAGTAATGTCTTAAATCGAAGAAAATCTTTTTCTTTTGTTGGTATGTGAAACTAGGTGGTAGAAATTTACCAACGATGTAATTACCATAGTCTACATACCAAGGAGTCTCCCGTGTTCTACTCTTCCTCGCCGGAGACTGCGCCTTCATCTTGAACATCAAGATCTTGTGGGAGAAAAGGATGAATGAGGGAAGGCCTTATCTGCAAATGCGGAGAGGAGTGCGGGTAAATTGTCATAGTTTCCTTCCTATCTGTTAGATATAGATCGGACAACCTATATTGCAGGATGGCAGGCACGCCATCATCACCAACTCTGCTTTTTATTGAACCGAGACAAAGCTAACATGCAAAGTAAACAAACACATAGGGTCTACATACACAATATATCTTAGGCACTCCAATAGTACGTCCACTACACATTCACGCATTTCACATCTTTCTACATCTACGGGAACCTACGAAAGGGTTAACGTAAATCGCCTCTCTCTGTCCTCCCTGATTTTCATGGTGGTTGGCCCCTCCCTCCCCCCAATCTAAAATCAAAAGCTCACAGGTTTCACATTATGTTAATTACGTAACTGGGATTACATAGGTGTAGCATTACCCATCCTAACTAAGCCAACCTCCCAGCATATCGCGTGGGAAAAGACCCGGGCATGCCGTTTTAGTCGGGATTACCGGATTACTATTAGTAGTATCGATGCATCATGCGAAGCACCATGTTTTTTTTGACTGGGGAAGCACGTGGTTTAAAAGGAAAAATGGTGGTACACTCACAGCACCTCTATTGCGGGCGCATTGCACCCACACACATTCGGTCCTGGACACGTCTCATGCCAACGGAACGCGCTTCTGCTTGCCTCTTCACTGACACGTGGGACTGCACTTGGAGAAACTGACCATGCGCCAAACTCCCCCGACCCACCACACGAAATCCCCCCCCTGAAATTCCCCCTTGTCGGATCTCGGGTTCCGCAAAACCCTCAAGGTTCAACAACTGGGGTGCGCAAGAAGATCTCCCCCTACCGATCCACGTCCTAGCTTCGCTAAGATCTCACGGGCTAACTCGACGAAGTCACAACACAAAGGGCACAAGATTTATACTGGTTCGGGCCACTGTTGTGGTGTAATACCCTACTCCAGTGTGGTGTGGTGGATTGCCTCTTGGGCTGAGGATGAACAGTACAAGGGGAAGAACAACCTCCTGAGGTGAGGTGTTCTTGTGCTTGGTGGGTGTGAGGATGAGCTGAATGAGTTCCAGACCAGTTGCCTCCTAATGTGGTGGCTAATCCTATTTATAGAGGCCCTGGTACTCTCCCCAAATATTGAGCGGGAAGGGAGTCAACAATAGCCAATTTGAGAGGGGATAGCTAGTACAGCTTATCCTGACAAAAGTAGTCTTTGCCTACAAAAGGCTCTGGTGGTGATGACGCCATGGGCTCCATGGTAACCTCCGTCTTGCCGTCCTGCTGGTCTTGGTCTTGTTGCACTGATATGGAAACCTTTGCTTGACTCCTCGGTACTCCGCGTCTGCGCTTGCTTCCTTAGCCTCAAAGAGGAAACAATGACACTGTGCACGCTGGCGCCCGCCTGGCCTTGGTTGTCATGGCTCACGTCACTGGAACCTCGCGAGGTTTACCTTGCTTTCAACTCTCCGCCCCTCGCGAGCCAGCCTGGTGAGGCCGCTCCCGAGGAGGTCTTGTGCCGTCCACCTTGGGAGGCTTGGCCCCTCGCGAGGGTCTTGAGTGCTTGTTGGTGAAGATGGGTTGTACGGGCCCGCTCGCAGAGCCATGCCGTGGGCTGCAGGAAGGCAGGTCTAGGGACCCCCATTCCCAGAACGCCGACAGTAGCCCCCGGGCCCAAGGCACGCTCGGGCTTGGCTTCGAGGTGAAGCCAAAGGTCAAGTGCGGAGTGCCGCGGGCCCCAATAGCCTGTGGCCATGGTCGATGCGTGGCGGTTGATTGGACGTGGGCATCTCCGCTTCCCCACACTTCCTTGATACCCACCTGGCTAGGCGGCCACCACAGTCTACACGGTTTACCTCCCATTGTTGCCGCACACTCTCCAATTCATTCACTTCCTCGTAGCTCAGCCTCTCCCCCCGATCCGATCTGAGCTCAATCCTCCCATCCCCATTGCACCAGACCAGTCGAAGAAAGGGAAGAGTCCCCTGTCCTCCGCCGAGCTGCGCCCGGCCGTTGAGCCTGCCATTGGTAGGTCACTGGTGCTCAACCAGGAAGCCATGGACAAGGTGCGTCCCATGCTCGCCTCAAGCTTCAATGAGTGGGGAAGGACGGTGGCCTGGCCTGCATCTCATGCTCGCATCGACCGGACAACCACTGAGGTCCCATTCTTCATCGACGCCCTTTGGGCTGGCTTGGTTCCTCCTTTCTCCGCCTTCTTCAACGATGTGCTTGCGCATTATCAGATACACATGCTGCACCTTGATCCCCAATCCGTGACCCTTCTCGCTGTCTTCGCCTTTGTTTGTGAGGCCATGGTAGGCATTTCCCGTTTAGTGGCCCTTCTCCGCCACTTCTTCTTGCTGCACCTGATTGATCCCCGACACAGCTCAGGATGCCCGAGCTTTTAGGCCGTGGCGGCGACAGCTGGTGTGGGTGTTGGTGTCAAAACCGACGGATCTCGGGTAGGGGGTCCCGAACTGTGCGTCTGGGATCGATGGTAACAGGAGGCAGGGGACATGATGTTTACCCAGGTTCGGGCCCTCTTGATGGAGGTAATACCCTACGTCCTGCTTGATTGATATTGATGATATGAGTATTACAAGAGTTGATCTACCACGAGATCGTAGAGGCTAAAACCCTAGAAGCTAGCCTATGGTATGATTATTGTATATGTTATCTATCGACTAGCCTGGCCTTGGTTTACATAATGCACCAAAGGCCTAGGATAACAAGAGTCCTAGCCGAATACGCCGGTGGGGAGGAGTCCTTGTATTGATCACCAAGTCTTGTGGAATCTTCCATGTATGCGGCAGCTGTCTGAACTGGCCCATGAGTATATGGCCATGGGGGTCCTCGGCCCAATCTAACAAATCAAGAGATGATGTGTTGAGTACCCCCTACTCCAGGACACTGTCAGTAGCCCCCTGAACCGGTTTTCAAGTTAGGGACGCTCCTTGATTCTTCCGAGTTGTTCTTCATCTTCGGTTGTCGGTCTTGAAAACTGTTTCAACAAATCTTCTCATCTTCGATCTTGAGGATCGCCGAAATGCATTGGACGAGTTTATACGTCGGGTATCCGAGGAGCCCCTTTAAGTTTCCGGCCTTTATCAATGCCTTTTTATTTTTATGCCACACCTCGGGTTTGAAGTTGTTCCCAGGAGGCAGTGTCCTCTTGCGTCCGAGCTCCAACGCCAGACTGCATTCGAGGTATCTTTTGCAGACAAGCACCAACGTCGGACCGCTTCCGAGCTCCAACGTCGGAATGTATCCGAGCACCAATGCCGGACTGTATCCGAGCTCCAACGTTGGACTATGTCCAAGCTCCAACGTCGGACTATGTCCAAGCTCCAACGTCGGACTGTCATAAATCACCTTGGTTCAAAAAAGTTGAAGGAGTTTAGACGAGCTTAATGCTGGAAATGCCCTCTATGGAGCCAGCCACTAGCGCCCGAGCTTTATGCCGGACTGCTTCCGAGGTGGTGCACCACCCCGACTGTGGGCTGATTTTTTTGTCAATATTTTTGATTGATGCAATTTATTCTCTGCCGAGATATATAGCCAGTAGCCCTCAAGGTGTGTATCGGTCTAAAACCCGAGATGCACCTGAAGGATGATGTAAGACCGCTGATCCCAGTAGCCGCTGAGACTCAGGTCGATTTGCAAAATCGGCCTGAGGATCAAGTCCTAGCTCGGCAGAATACTTCAGGACACAAAAAGCGGCATGCTCAGTCCTCGAGACTCAGGTTGGGTGCGGCCGACCAACCTGAGGATCAAAATCTCTTCGGAAACTGTATTGCACTTAACATTTTCTGCATTGAACAGGCAATGCAGTAGCCCCCGAGACACTGGTCGGGTGGCAACACCAGATTAGGGGATCGATGTGCCCCTTTAATATTTGTAAATAATAACCTCGAAATGCAGGCACGGGTGGCCGAATTAAGGATCGATATCCATAGTAAAATCACAAATTATGTCTAATGACTCGATGTATCCAAGTACTTTACGTCATTAATGCTCGGATCCGCATTGTACAAAACTTTGTTGACCGACCATCGGCTTCCACCTCCTCGGCCAATAGCCGAGGAGTGTTTGTCTAACTTTATAAAGCCTTTATGAGGGCAAAGATTTATGACAAACAAGGCAATCTGGGCATACGGTTTTATAAACAAAGGTACGCAGAGAGATATGTTATATTACTGTTTAACATAAGAAATGTCTTCCAAAGAAAATAGTCCCGCTATCGGTTCCTTTCTTTGGGTTGTCATGCTAAGCATGATCATGAAACCTCAGCTCTAATGTAAGAGAAAAATATCGAGGATTTAGTTTGGGATGCCAGCTAATAGCCCCCAGTAGTGTTCGGCGACAGTCGAGGTCAAGCCGTAAACACTTCGGCCATTGTTATGAATGGCCCATCATTTAACACAGTCATCGGATCGCTGACCAGTTTACGCTTATTGTGACAGTCAGTTTTCAGCTTTCTCCACTGAGGTGCTTAACCATGTGAGCTGGAAGCACAATCGCAGTGGTTCTCCCTTTGCACGCCTAGCCGAACAAAGCGGAACGTAGGAAGCAAGTGCAGGAGCCGGGCAACCCAACTATTGACCAAAGACACAATTCGAAACCGATGCATATATAGCAATATACGAGAATGTTTTGCAGAATCTCTAAAGGTGTCTGGCGTTGCACTGCGAGACTTGTGCTGAAAACACACAAATAGTTTAAAAGTGTCATAAGCTTGGAAAACCAAAAAATGTCAGTAAAAACTTGATGTCTGAACAAGATCAAGTGTTCGGTGCCAATCCGAAAATTGGTCTTAGAAAAATAGAGTGCTTCTGTCGTGCTTTAACATGACACATCCTATCTCAAGACTTCAAGCGGGTCAGCCTACGGCTTCAACCTCCTATCCCGAAGGCGGAGTACTTCTCATTAGGCCAGTTTAGCAAACTAAACTCTAGCTTCTTTGGAGAGAAATTAGGCTCCCCGGATAGTGACCACACACTCGTGTCGAAAAAAGGAGTGATGAATAATAATAGTAATAAAAAATTTGCAACAACTAAGAAGAAGAACACTTATTATAAAATAGCTAATATAAATTTAAGAGCCCCCAAGTGACTTGGGTAAAAGAATTTTATGTATAATGATTGTATGTACCGAAGTACTAATATCATATCTTTGTTCCCCCGAACTTTAAACGCGTCTTAACCGACCGTCGGCTTCTCCCTCTTCGGTCAAGGACCGAAAAGTGTTATGTACTCCACCTATCGAGAATATCAATAGTGTTTCCGATAACCAGGCAACCGGGCCATAAGGTTGTAGGGAACTTATCCTATATTACAAACGAAGTGTAAGAAGCATCTTCGAAGAAAATAGTAACCCCACCAATACCTTTCTTCGGTGCTCATTGTTACTATGTGTCGGTGTACTAAAGTAGGGGTACCTTAGTATCCCGAACTTGTGCACGGGCAGTTGCAGCACCCCGCGGCAAAGGCTTGCCGGGCGACCGCCAAAGACCCTCCAAGGTTCCCTTGGAGCCATTCAAGAACGAAGCATTCAAGACGAAGAGACAAGGCCCCGGCAAGAGGATCTTGCGGGGACGAGACAAGGCCCCGGCAAGAGGAGCTTGCCGGGAAGGCCAACCACGGCACTTCAAGAAACTTGCCGCGATGCACCGCACGTCCCGGCAAGGTCCGGTGAGCGCCAAGCTTCTGGACTTGACAAGACGACGACCCCGACAAGATACTCGCCGGGGGCCCGCTGCCACTCTGTACCCACGCTCCAGCGCACCCACCCGCGTGTCGCCATGAGGCTTCCTCGGGGGCGCGTGGCGGGAGCTGTGCAGCCAGGGGTACGCGATGGCAAGCGGAGATGAAGAGAAGGCCATCGTGGCAAACGGTGGCGCTCCTAACGGTCACTTTTTGCACTGTTTAGGCAACTCAGACGGGCATTCAATGACCTTGTCCCCTGCCGTCAGAGTTAGGTAGGGTGCACTGTATCCACAGTAGCGGTAGCTGCACCTACCGCATCCTTTTCCCTTTTTACCCTTCTAGTCTACGTTGCCACCTGTCGGTGACCCCTTGAAAGTATAAAAGGAGGCCCGAGCACAACGTAGAGGGGGGTTCGGCTCATTCGAAACACCAGAAACATTCCCACGCTCAGTCTGGTAGCGTCCGTCGCTCCTGAGCAAGGATTCAATACAATCTAACAAGCAGCAGTAGGGTTTTACGCATCCGTGCGGCCCGAAGCTGGGTAAATACTGCTCGCGTGTACTACCTCGATCCGCTCTTTGTGCAGCCTCCGCTCCCCTCCGAACCGAAAGGGGCCCTGTCCCCATAGGTGTTGGTGGATAAGCTTCCCCGACATCTTTGGCGCGCCAGGTAGGGGCGCGTCGAGATTGTGCGAACCCGATCCGGCGTGCACGTGAGCTAAATCTTCATCGTCTTCATCGACATGCCACCGAAGAAGAAGGATTCGGAGGCAGCTGTTCCGCCCGCGTCGCTTTCACCGCCTCCGGAGCAAACGGGTGGTGGAGTGGACGCCGGCGGAAGAGTGGGCGTCGACGAGGGAGCCCTCAGTGCGGCCAAGTCCAAGGACAAGGCGGCACAGGGCTCGGCGTCCATGCGCGCACCGCGCCCCTCTCAGGAGGCGCAGGACCAGCAGCGTCATGGCGTTCGCAACACCATACGTCCGCTGGGCCAAGATCAAGCTGGTGGTTCTCGTGGCGCTCAAGACCAACATGCACGTCAACATGCTGGCTCGAGCGAAGTACGGTCGCCTGGACAGGGCACTGCTCCTTCTAACGTGGTTAGGAGTCCGAGCACGCCCCACTCCTCGCACCGTTTACATCCGCCGCCCACCACTCCAGCAGAAGCCTTGGCGCGAGCTCAACTGCTCCTAGACTATCCTCCGACGGCGGACAAGACCGACGAATGGAGGGCCACTATCCAGAGCCTCATCGGCTTCGCCAACGGCGACACTGCGCGGCAACCAAGCACCTCGCTACCGCGGCAGGACAGCCAGACGCGAGCCGATGGCAACAAGACCGGGGGAGTTGCGACTTCCACTACGAAGGCCAAAATCGCCGACTCGCCGGGTCCACCCCGACAGCGGCTCCACCGCGTCGTCGGACCCACGAGCTCGCCGCGACCAGCGCCAAGTGCTCCATGAACGACAACAAGAAGACGCTCGGACCCGCATCGAGCGCCGAAGAGAAGCGCGACATCAATCCGACAAGCGCGCTGGGCCCTCTGTTGACATGCATGCGCCAGGGGAACCAGGCGATCTGCCGTACGCGGTAGGTTGTCCTGCGTTCACCCGTGAGCTGCGGCAAGTCCAGTGGCCCAGCACAAAGAATTTCAAACCAGACGTACCAGAGAAGTACGACGGCAAGACGCATCCGTCGGAGTTTCTCAGCATCTACACCATCGCGGTGCAGGATGCCGGGGGACGGGACGACAAGATCCTTGCCAACTACTTCTCGCTGGTACTCAAGCCCAATGTCAGGTCCTGGCTCATGCACTTGCCAGACAATTCCATATCCTCTTGGGCAGATTTATGCCATCAGTTTGTCGGCGCCTTTACAGGCGGCCACAAGCCACATGGCCAAGAGAGCGATCTTCATCTGCTCACCCAGAAGGAAGGAGAGCCACTGCGCAAGTACATTCAGAGATTCAGCCGTGTGCAGCACAACATCCCAGACGTCCACCCCGCCGTGATCATCAGCGCGTTCCATCAGAACGTGCGAAACCGAAGGATGAGGGAGGAGATGGTGATGTGTAAGATCAGAGACGTCAGCGAGCTTTACGCCCTAGCCGACAAGTGTGCAAGCGCTGAAGAGGGGAGGAGGCTCCCCGGAGAGAGTACAGGAGCAGGAGGATCCAACAGTGAGGATGCCGCCCCGACAAGGAAAGGCCGGCGGCGGAACAACAGAAGGAAAAAGGGCAAGGAAGTGCTAGCTGTCGAGCAGACCGGCAACGGAGGTGGCGCCAAGGAAGCTAAAGCTGGAGGCTCCGACAAGGAGGCCCAGCCTGTGGCGGCCGCCGACAAGCAGGACAGCTCCGGCAAGCAGTATCGTAAGATTCACCGCACCAAGGGTCACGATCTCCAGAACTGCAAGAAAGTCGAACAGCTTGTTGAGCAACAGAAAGCTGAGTACGAGCGGCGCGACAAGGAGAAGGCCCAGGAAGGAACTGGTGGATCCGGCAAGAAACGCCCCGGCCGGGGAGGACGCCGCGACAAGGCCAAGCAGCGGCAAGGAGATAGGCCTCCCCGAGCTCAGGGGAAGGAAGAAGATGATGACGACGACGAAGACATCGATGATGATGAGGCCGACGAGCAGGAATTTCAGAAAGCCACAGAGGTCCTGTGCGTTGACGGTGGTGCTGCTCTGCATACTTCGCACCGCCAACTCAAGCAGTGGATGCGGGAGGTTAATGCAGCGGAACCATCCGTAGAGTCACGCAAGCCTCTGAAATGGTCCAGCATGCCTATCATCTTCGACATTGAGGATCACCCTGATCGTGTAACTGCGGTCGTGTGCTTGCCGATGTTGGTTTCACCAACTATCCGCAACATCAAGGTCACGAAGATGCTAGTTGACGGCAGGGCCGGCTTGAATCTGATCTCCTCCGCGGTCCTTCAGAAACTCCAGATCCCTGGCAGCAAGCTCGAAGAGACCAGCACATTCCAGGGAATCAACCCGGGAAGGAGCAAGCCGAAGGGGAAGATCACGCTGCCGGTCACATTTGGCAGCGAGCTGAATTTCAGAACCGAGAGGGTCACATTTGACGTTGCCGATTTTCCATTGCCCTACAATGGAATCCTTGGCCGTCCGGCACTCGCCAAGTTCATGGCAGCATCTCACTATGCATACAATATGCTCAAGATGCCAGGCCCGATAAGTGTCATCTCTGTCCCCGGCGACAAGAAGGATGCCCTTATCTGCGCCGACAAGATCTACCGGGAAGCAGCAGCCGCAGCTGATCACAGCACACTTGCCGCTGAAGCTCCCAGAGGGAAGAACAAGACCAAGTCCGGCAAGAGCTCTGATGCCTACTCCGGCAAGCGCACCTCTTCGCAGTGCTGCGCTACCGTCGAGGACGCATCATCGAGCTCCACCGGCAAGTGTAAGAAGGCAATGGCAGCTCCACCTGAGACTAAGAAGGTGTCCGCCAAGGAGGATGGCACTGGTGGTACCTTCACCATCAGCGCCACTCTTGACCCCAAATAGGAAAGCGCGCTTGTTGCTTTCCTGCGGGCGAATGTCGACGTGTGTGCATGGCAACCGTCTGATATCCCCGGTGTTCCCAGGAAAGTAATCGAGCACCACCTTGCCGTTTGTCCTCATGCGCGGCCCGTCAAGCAGAGAGTCAGGAAGCAGGCAGTGGAGCGCCAAGAATTCATCGCAGAAGAAATCAAGAAGTTGGAAGCAGCATGCCTTGTCAGAGGAGTGCTCCATCCCACGTGGTTGGCCAATCCTGTTGTTGTGCGCAAGGCTAATGGAAAATGGAGACTTTGTACTGACTTCACTGATGTCAATAAAGCTTGTCCCAAAGATCCATTTGCCTTGCCACGCATTGACCAGATTGTTGACTCCACAGCCGGATGTGATTTGCTTTCATTTCTTGATGCATATTCAGGATACCATCAAATCTTCATGGCAGAAGAGGATGAGGAAAAAACCGCATTTATCACCCCTTGCGGCACATACTGTTTTGTACGGATGCCCTTTGGGTTGAAGAATGCTGGTTCAACATTTGCAAGGGTAGTCCATGTCGCTTTTGAGCCACAGATACACAGAAATTTGGAAGCCTACATGGATGATATAGTGGTCAAGAGTAAGGACAAGGCTACCCTGATCCAAGATTTAGAAGAAACTTTTGCAAATCTGCGCAAGATCAACCTCAAGCTCAACCCCGAGAAGTGCGTGTTTGGAGTCCCTTCCGGCAAGCTTCTCGGGTTCTTTGTGTCTCAGCGGGGAATTGAAGCCAACCCCGACAAGATCAAGGCCATCGAGCAGATTGAAGCACCGAAGCGCGTCAAGGATGTGCGAAGGCTTGCCGGTTGCGTGGCTGCTCTCAGCAGGTTTATCTCTAAGTCTGCTGAGCGCGCCCTGCCGTTTTTCAAAATATTGAAAAAGGCAGGTCCAATGAAATAGACTCCAGAAGCGGAGGCCGCGCTGCAGGACTTGAAGAGGTATCTGTCCTCCACTCCAATACTTGTCGCACCTAAGCCACAAGAGAAGTTGCTGCTGTACCTAGCGGCAACCAAACAAGTGGTTAGTGCTGCGTTAGTAGCGGAGAGGGAGGCGGACGATGAGCCAGCAACCGCGGCAAGTGAATCCAGCGGCAAGCAGGGGGCTTCTCCGACAAGCTCTGGTCCCGACAAAGATGAATCTGCGCAGACGTGCAGGGAGGTGCAGAAGAAGATGGTGCAGCGCCCAGTTTACTTTGTCAGCTCCCTTCTCCAGGGGGCTAGATCGAGGTACTCTGGTGTGCAAAAATTGCTTTTCGGCCTTCTTATGGCCTCGAGAAAGCTGCGCCATTACTTCCAGGCACACGAGATCACAGTTGTCACTCGCTTTCCGCTGAAGAGGATACTGCAGAATGCAGAAGCAACAGGCAGGATTGTCGAGTGGGCATTGGAACTGTCAAGCTTTGGCCTCAAGTTTGAGAGCACTGCAACGATCCAAAGCAGGGCATTGGCAGAGTTCATAGCAGAGTGGACGCCAACCCCAGACGAAGAAATTCCAGAGACGAGCATCCCCGTCAAAGAGGCAAGCAAAGAGTGGCTGATGTACTTTGATGGTGCCTTCTCACTGCAAGGCGCCGGTGCTGGCATGCTGCTTATCGCACCCACCGGAGAGCACCTCAAGTACGTAGTTCAGATGCATTTTCCCAAGGAGCAAGCAACGAACAATACCGCAGAGTATGAAGGTTTGCTTGCCGGCCTCAGAATCGCGGCCGACCTTGGGATCAAGAAACTCATTGTAAGGGGTGACTCGCAGCTTGTCGTCCGCCAAGTGAACAAGAACTACCAGAGTCCATTGATGGAAGCTTATATTGATGAAGTGAGAAAGCTAGAAGAACACTTTGACGGCCTGCAAATGGAGCATGTTCCGCGAGCTCAGAATGACATTGCTGATGGCCTGTCAAAGTGCGCTGCACTAAAGTTGCCTGTGGAACCAGGGATCTTTGTGCTCAAGCTGACTCAACCATCCGTGACACCATCAACTGGACAGAATAAGAAGAGGAAGTTGGTTTCTGGTGACTACTTTCCGGCAGAGCTTCCCGAAGCCGCCGCCAAGAAGGTCCCCAAGATAGACACCAAGAGTGCTGAGGAGTAGTTTGCTCCGGCAAGCCTTATGGCTTGTTTCGTTGAAGCAGACGCTCCCGACAAGTCTTGCTCCGGCAAGCTTGTCGGGGAGCATCACGCTCCGGCAGAGCCGCAGGTTCTTGCCGTGGAAGCGGATGTTCCCGCAGCAACAAATACGCCTTTAGTCCTTGTTGTCGAGCCACAAGCTCCAGCATGGGCGCAACAGATTGTCCGTTTCCTTCAGACAAGAGAGCTTCCCGAAGAGCAAAAAGAAGCTGAAAAAGTAGCCCGGCAGTCAAGTATGTACAAGTTTGTCGATAGCACACTATACAGAATAAGACTCAACGGTGTGAAATTAAAGTGCATTTGCCGGGAAGATGGACAACAGCTGTTGGCAGAGATACATGGAGGCATATGTGGTCACCACATTGGCGCAAGAGCACTTGCCGGAAAAGCATTCCGACAAGGCTTTTTCTGGCCGACAGCCCTCCAGGATGCAACTGCACAAGTAACCAAGTGTGAAGCGTGCCAGTTCCATTCCAAGCAGATACACCAACCAGCTCAAGCTCTCCAGACAATCCCTTTATCCTGGCCATTTTCAGTCTGGGGGCTCGACATCCTCGGCCCCTTCCCCCGAGCTGTCGGGGGCTTTGAGTTCTTGTACGTTGCAATCGACAAGTTCACAAAGTGGCCGAAAGTGGAACCCAGTGAGGAAGGTGACAGCACAGTCAGCAGTCAAGTTCTTCAGGTCGATTGTTTGCCGTTTCGGGGTTCCTAACAGGATCATCACCGACAACGGCACGCAATTTATGAGCCACACCTTCATGCAGTATGTCCAAGATCTTGGCGCCAAGGTCTGCTTCGCTTCTGTTGCTCACCCGAGAAGCAACGGTCAAGCGGAGAGGGCAAACGCTGAAGTGCTGCGGGGCCTCAAGACCAGAACTTTCGATAGGCTGCACAAGTGCGGAAGAAACTGGATCGAGGAGCTGCCGGTGGTTCTTTGGTCGATCAGGTCGACGCCAAATCGAGCCACTGGCCAGACACCCTTCGCTCTAGTCTATGGAGCAGAGGTAGTTCTCCCCACGGAACTCATTTATGGGTCACCTCGAGTGCTCGCTTATGATGAGCTTGAGCAAGAGCAGCTGCGGCAAGACGACGCGCTGCTCCTTGAGGAAGACCGCCTTCAGGCTACTGTGCGAGCCTCTCGCTACCAGCAAGCTTTGCGTCGCTACCATAGCCGCAAAGTTAAAGCCAGAAGCTTCGAGGAAGGTGACCTTGTTCTTCGGCGTGTTCAGTCCGCCAAGAATTCCAAAAAGTTGACGCCGAAGTGGGAAGGCCCTTATCGGGTGAAACGAGTCACTAGGCCCGGCGCTGTCCGCCTTGAGACCGAAGATGGCATTCCGGTGAGCAACTCCTGGAACATTGAACATCTTTGTAAGTTTTACCCGTAGGGGGCGGTTGCCGGAAGCTTTTCCGGCAACCACCTTTTGTACAAGTCTTGCCGCTGTTGCATGTAATCCTTTGTACAAAGCCGGGCGCAGACCCCGTACGCCAGTAAAGTTCATGTGCTCCGCACAGCTTGTCCATTTCATGCATTAGTTCCTTTCTTGCATGTGATTATCTGACACTTTGTGCAGCACTTACATCCGGTAAGCAGTAACGAGCCCAAGGCTCCATATCATTACTTTATTTCTCTATTTCTTTCTCAAAAAAAGGAAGGTTCCCTCGCTCACAAGGTTTACTAGGGGGGGAAGGAGAAGATAATGGTGTGGACCAGGCCGTTCAAGAAAGTTTCTCCTTGCTGGGAAGCAGACGACAGAAAAGCTAAGTTGCTAAAGTTTGAGCAATCAGTTTTTTAAGTTTTTGAGTTATTTTCCTTGAACGACCGTGCTTTGTATGGAAAACCTGTGCTCGGAGGAACCAACTCGTAGCTAGTTGCGCCTTTACTTTGTTTTGAGTCCGCTCAACAACTTAAGTGAGCTGCTAGCGCCCTTACTTTGCTTCGAGTCCGCTCAGCAACTTAAGTGAGCCGCTAGCGCCCTTACTTTGTTTCGAGTTCGCTCAACAACTTAAGTGAGCTGCAACTAGTTGCGACAAGGTTGCTTGTCGGTAGCGACCCCGCCAGCAGGCTGTTGAAGTTCCGCACTCGGCGCTCGCGGCAAGGGTGCCTGCACCGGCAAGTTTCCCTAGAAAGCGTAGGGCAGAACCATACAAAGCCAAGAGTCGAGTAAAGGAAGTAACACATCAATTTTTTGCCTAAGATAGAGTTATATTACAAAAATAACTTGTCGCGCCTCTAATAAAGTGTTCCCATGACATGACTGGCAGCGACAAGAAAAGAAGAAAATGGATGGCCTAATCTACGCGACCGCCGTCAACCCTTTTGACCTCGTTCACCCTGTCCACAATGGGTGCGACGAGGGCCTTAAGTGCGTCAAGATCAGCGTCCGCCAGCAGCCTCTTGAGGACGTTGGTGAGGTTGAGGCCCGGATTGCGGAAGGCCACCTTCACTAGCACCTTCTCCAGAACTCCGGCACAAATCGAGCATGACTCGTCGGCCAACTACTTTGGGATCCGTTCCCGGAGTTGCTGGAGCGCCGCCGCCACGCCTTTGAAGAACAGAGTGAGCTTGGCGCTGGGTTGGAGGTTTTCGTCGGAGGAATACCCGAAGCCTTCTACCCCCAACTGCACCAGCTCCTCTTCAATGACTGCAGCAACTTTCACGAGGCCCTCCGTCCAGAGCGCCACGGTATCTTTGAGAAGATTCTGGGTTTCGGCGGCCCTCGCTAGCAGCGCCTCGTTGGCCTTGATGTCTTTCTTCAAGTCTGCCTCCCGTTTCCTGGCGCTGTCCAACATCTCCGTCAAGGTGGCCAGCTTCAGCGTCACATCTGAGTTGGAATCCTTGGCGGCGCTCAGTTCCTTGCCCCTCTCGGCGAGCCGGCCCTGCAGCTCACCGTGGGCGAGGGCGTCCTTCTCACGCTCTAGCCTGAGCGCGGCAAGCTCTTCGCCACCAACCTTCAGATCAGCTTCTAGCTGCGCCACCTTTGCCTCCAATTCTTTCCTCGGCAGCCGCAGCCGCATCCTTTGCCTCTTGGAGCGACCCGCCAAGTGCCCGTTCGCGCACGGCAAGCTCCTCTTTGTGGCTGTCGAGGTTCACTTTCCGCTGAGTCAGCTCGCCTTCTCGCGTGTACAGCTTCTCGCTGGTGAGCCGCTGCTGCTCTTCAGCCTCAGCCTTCTCAAGGAGGAAGGCCTTCCGCTCCTCAGCAAGCTGCTCCCGCTCCTCCGCCAAGGCCCGGAGAGTTTCTTGGCGAAGACCCCGGAGCTCCTCCGCACGCTTCTCTATGTCCATGCTCACCCTCGCGACAAGCGCTTACCGGGACTCCAACTTGACTTGACGGGCGCGATAGAGCGCCAGCAGCCTCCGCAGCAGCCGCTCCTCCTCGGGCTCGTCACTGCTGCTTCCCGGCGCGTCAACGATTGACAACCCGGCGGAGGCAAGCACCTCCCCATCCAGAGCTTCTCCTTCCATCGGCGCCCTGGAGCTCAACGCCCAGGGGAGCCTGATGAAGATGCCCTCGCCGGCCTTCAGATAGGCGCCGGGCTGGGGCTCCTCGAAGTCTGCCGCCGCCGCAGCGGTGGAGGGATCGGCGGTCGGTGCAGCGCCTGGTGCTCCTGCGGCCTCAGGACCGTCAGTACGATCACCAGATCCCCCGCCAGCTTCTTCGGTAGCAGCCTTGGCGGCCTCTTCGCCGGCGGGCACGTCAGCGCTGGCTCCTTCTTCGGTGGCCGCGGCATCATCAGTATTGCCGCGCGCGTCCTCCTCGCCGCCCGCCTCGGTCTCCATCGGATCCGCGGAGGGTGGGTCTGACGACTGGACAAGAAGGAGAAATCAAACAAGTATCCGAGAAGATAAATCAGCAGACGACTACAAGGAAAGTTTCGGGCAAGAAGGACTACCTGTGCTAGGATCTGCTGTCATGACCTCCACCACCGGGGGATCGTTGGCGTTGTCCCTTGCCAGAGACTCCTCCCTTGCCGGAGAGTGCTCCCTTACCGGAGAATGCTCCCTTGCCGGGGGGTCCGCCCTTGGCGGCGTAGTCGAAGCAGACGACGAGTCGGAGGAGATCACCATGCCCTCCTGATGAAGCTGTTCTGCTCCTGCACAAACAAACCAGTGATCAGATGTCAACAAAGGAAAAGAGCAACCACGCGCACCCAGAAGCAGAAAGTAAACCATATGCTTACGCTGGGGGCTGCGCTGGGGGCTGCTCTGCGAAGTGATGGCCGGATCCGGCAAGGTGGTCTCAGGCGCGCCTCCTGTCGTCGCAGTGGGCTCGTCCTCGATGACCACCACCTGAGCCTTGGCCCTCTTCGCCACCCTCTGGGCCAGAGTCCTGAAAAGGGAGAGTCCAGGGTGGGTCAGATCAGATGCAAGACAGGAATGGCAAGTTGAAGAACTACAAGAACAACAAGGGAATCTTACTCTTCTTCCTCTTCCTCGTCGGAGCTGAGCGCGGAGAGGTCGAAGTTCGGCCCACCTCCGGCGCGACGAGGTGGAGGGGTGGGATCCCTTGGCCGCTTGACGGGGACTGCGGCGCCAACCCGGGACGGCCCCGCTTCAGTTGTCGCTGTGGCGGGAGGCGCTCCCGCGGCAACCGTACTTGCCGCGGTAGAGTGCGTCGCGCGACGCTGCGGCTGTTGGCTCACTTGCCGCCCTGCTACGTCGCCAACCCTGCGGAGGCGCCTTCTTGGCTGCGCCGGGGGCTGCGCTGCGGGCCCTGCTCACGGCAAGCTCCTCGGAGATGGCGGGCCGCTCGCACCCTCTGCTGGCTCGTTCGACTCGGCGTCGGGCGCGGCGAGCTCTCCTTCCTCTTCGGGCTGCTCTCGTTCGGCAAGACTCATCGCCAACGCCGCATCCGCTTCCTCCACGGTGAACCCGAATTCACCCGCGGCCGCGGCTGCCCCCGCCTCTTCCGCCCTGGTGGCGATGCGCTCCATCTCTTGATCAGTGGTGTCGCGGGTGAGGAGCTTCTTCTCGTCAGCATTGACTGCCACCTCCACCAGGCTGTCAAAGAACTGCTGCACGACGTCGCCGGCGGGCTCTTGCCAAGTTGGAGTGACCCCGTGTGAGTCGCACAACGGCATCATTGCGCAGATGCGGTCGCGCGAGGAATTGTTACACAGAGGCACAACGCCTGCCGGCAACCTGAACCACTCGGGATGCTGCGGGTCGTGCTTGAATATCTCTTTGAGTATCCCGTCCAACTCTATGACGGTGAAATTGAAGTTGAGGCCTGGGCACAACCTCATGATATCTGCCGGGCCTCCAAATTCCCAGGCGGGTCTCCCCCTTGCCTACAGAGGGGCGATGCGCCGGTGAAGGAAATCTGCGCCGACAGCTCCTACAGTCAACCCGGCAAGCCTGAGGCGCAATATCTGGGTGGTGGCGATCTTCAACTTGTCATCGTCCGCGGACAGAGCGCTCCAATCATTGCCTCGCACTGCTAGGGCTTGGCGCAGGGCGGTGAACGGCTGCGGGTTCTCCTCTACAACCCAGCACCAGTTTGCTCTCCACTCATCCCACTTGCTGCGGAGCTCCCCCTCCAGATAGGTCTCCTTCTTGCCAGCTCGCGAGATCCAGGCGATCCCCCCGGCAAGGGTTTCCCCTCTCTCGACACGGGGCATGAAGAAATGGCGGAAGAGAGCTACGTTGGGGTGGACTCCGACAAAGTTTTCGCATAG
Source organism: Triticum dicoccoides (assembly GCF_002162155.2). Lineage (NCBI taxonomy): Eukaryota > Viridiplantae > Streptophyta > Magnoliopsida > Poales > Poaceae > Triticum > Triticum dicoccoides. The sequence continues at coordinate 602,912,998 of NC_041382.1, read as the reverse complement.
ATGGGCGAAAACTGCCATGGTCAAGACGGCGTTGGGGGTAAAATCAAGGAGGTGGAGCCCGTAGGTATTCAAGATATCACAGAAGAAATCAGAGAATGGCGGGCAGAGCCCGCAGTAGAAGAACACGACAAAGAAAGGGTACCCGCCAACTGGCGCTTCTTGCGAGGTGATGGCGGAGAGTACCTTTGTGCGCGGATGCGCCCGTGTCTCCGTCGACCAGAAGAGATAGTACCACTCCCTCAGATCCTTTGCGGAGAGCTCGGGGAGGAAGGTGGCCCGCTCTTTCCGCAGCGCCTCAAGCCGCTGCGCTTCGGTCGACTTCACAGCTTTCGCGGCCTTCCCCTTTCCGGGCTTCGGAGCCATGGTGGAGGCGGTGGGGGAGATCGACGGCGCTGGTGGTGGCGGTGGCGACGGGAGCGGAGCGCTGCTCTCTTTCGGCTTTGGAAGCAGAGGAGGGCGGCGGAGGTTTCTGATATTGCAGCAGCGAATGACGAAGATAGGAGAAATACCCCTGTTTCACCTGCTTATAAGGAGGAGGGGGCGGACGTTGCGCTCTTTCCGAATAAAGAACCACCCACGATCTCCCCCACAACGCCGTGATTGACGCGTGTCGTTGCGGGGGGTGCGGTGGATACGGAGCGAGATTTGGTGTGGACCTAGGCCGCGCGTGCCCGTGCCCTGTTTTGGGCCTGGCCCAACCACGCTCGGCATCGTGTATGGCCCAGGCCCGGGGGCTCCTGTCGGTGTACTAAAGTAGGGGTACCTTAGTATCCCGAACTTGTGCACGGGCAGTTGCAGCACCCCGCGGCAAAGGCTTGCCGGGCGACCGCCAAAGACACTCCAAGGTTCCCTTGGAGCCATTCAAGAACGAAGCATTCAAGACGAAGAGACAAGGCCCCGGCAAGAGGATCTTGCCGGGAAGAGACAAGGCCCCGGCAAGAGGAGCTTGCCGGGAAGCCAACCACGGCACTTCAAGAAACTTGCCGCGATGCACCGCACATCCCGGCAAGGTCCGGTGAGCGACAAGCTTCCGGACTCGACAAGACGACGACCCCGACAAGATACTCGCCGGGGGCCCGCTGCCACTCTGTACCCACGCTCCAGCGCACCCACCCGCGTGTCGCCATGAGGCTTCCTCAGGGGCGCGTGGCGGGAGCCTGTGCAGCCAGGGGTACACGGTGGCAAGCGGAGATGAAGAGAAGGCCATCGTGGCAAACGGTGGCGCTCCTAACGGTCACTTTTTGCACTGTTTAAGCAACTCAGACGGGCATTCAATGACCTTGTCCCCTGCCGTCAGAGTTAGGTAGGGTGCACTGTATCCACAGTAGCGGTAGCTGCACCTACCGCATCCTTTTCCCTTTTTACCCTTCTAGTCTACGTTGCCACCTGTCGGTGACCCCTTGAAAGTATAAAAGGAGGCCCGAGCGCAACGTAGAGGGGGGTTCGGCTCATTCGAAACACCAGAAACATTCCCACGCTCAGTCTGGTAGCGTCCGTCGCTCCTGAGCAAGGATTCAATACAATCTAACAAGCAGCAGTAGGGTTTTACGCATCCGTGCGGCCCGAAGCTGGGTAAAAACTGCTCGCGTGTACTGTCTCGATCCGCTCTTTGTGCGGCCTCCGCTCCCCTCCGAACCGAAAGGGGCCCTGTCCCCATAGGTGTTGGTGGATAAGCTTCCCCGACACTATGAGACTTGTGCAATAGATTTTTTGTACTCATGAGTTCCGTTGTGTGCCGACCATGATTGAAAACAATAAGAGCGCTAGCTTTCGGCTTCACCCAGTCTGAGGTCAGAGCTCGGAGGACCCGGTCGTGACAATCGCAGAGGTGCTCCCTTTACTCCCTAGCCGAACAATCAGGAACGTAGGGGTAAGCACAGGAGCCAGGCAACCCAGCTTGCAAATCGCTTAAGTCAATATGGTGCATATTGTGGCGTAATACACGAACAAGGAACGAAGCCGTACAAGTATAATCATATGCAAGAGGAAAAGCTTCATAAAGGAAGCCCCCAAGTAAACGGGGTATTTGAATTTGCATGTCACAAACAAAGTTTTGACAAGGAGATTTTTTACAAGCAACTTTTTTCCAAAAACAATATAATGCTTGGTCGAACCAAACACAAGTTAAAAATTAAAACTTTGAGCATGAAAGCGACTTAGCTGGTTAATGTATTCAGCATTGATGACGCGGTCCGAGCGTGATGCGGGACAAGGTTCCATCCCCCAAGCCGGTCCCGAGGTGGCGGAGCGGAGAGCTTGACACGCCGAAGTGGTGACATAGCACGGTCAATGCAGACCGGCAGAGTGACGCTAAAGTCCCCGGATCATTTTCCTGTGCACAAAAAATAGTGCAAACCGGAGATAATAGTAATAATAATAATTAAAAAAATTGTTGCATAATAAATAATTTATGCAAAGTTAGTAATAAAAGAAGTATGGCCTGGCGCCGAAGTCAATGTCGATGCAGGGTGTCGGCGTGATGCGGTAAAGGCGTGGCAAAGCCTGAATTCATAGGTCGGTCCGAGTTCCGGATGCGGCGTTCGCTGGACCATGTACGGAAACTGACCGAACCACCATGCGACTGTCGTTAATGCAGCCGTCATTTGACAGACCTATGTACATATGATGAACAAACCAGAGTAATAGTTCCTTGGGAAAAATGAACCCGAACAAGCAAAAAAAATACTAGGATTAATAGCATCTGGTTTATTTGTTGTAGCAATCCGAAGACAGGTGAATCCGAAAATTGGGACTCGATCAACACACCCATTGCCTGATGGGTGATAAAGTGACGGTATGGCGATGCTGGCAAAGGTTGGCTCGCCGAGGCAAAGCCCTCGGTCCAGCTAACATGACGGAGCTGGTCAGCTAGTGACGCCGAAGTCTCCGGAATAGGTTGATGAAGAGATGGCGAAGCCCCCGGTCCAGCTGAGATGTCGAAGCCTCGATGTCATCCGATGAGTCGAAGTAGGTCGGCGTGATGGACACCAGCTTGAAGAAGCAACAGTGCGGCCTTGCCGATGCAGGTCGTGACGTGGTCGATGTCGGCTTGATGAAGTGACCGTGCGGCGATGCCGGTATGCCCGCTCCATGTAATCCTTGGAGCGGAGATGTTGGTGATGATTTATCCTTCGCGATGCCGGACTCTTGTTCGGCTTGCCGAGATTATGATCCGAAGAAGTTGAGCTCGGCTCAACAAAGTGACGACGTGTCTAGCGCATGTCAGCAGCCTTGGAGCAATATTGCCGGACTGGTTTGACACCAGCATGATGATGAAGATGACCTCAGGGGAGGCTTAAAAATTTACGGGCACGTGTTTAAAAACAACGCACAATACCCTAGAAGATAATTCCTCTAAAAACGTTGTCCAATATCACGTTCATAAAGAAACATGAATTCGGGTCGGATCCGTATTCGCGCAGAAAATGGATCCGAAAATTGGTCCACTCATCGAAAGGTTTCCAGAGTTTGAACCGTCGGATCGAGCTGAAATTTGGAGGGGTGGTAGATATGGGAATTCCGCAGTAGATGAACGGTTGGATCTTCCAAAGGACCTCCGAGCTTGGCTCTAGAGACCACGCCCTAAATTCGTCCAGATTCCCATCCAGATTTTAGAGGGCTCTGGTATATTGTAGATTGTCGGAAATTCCTCCATCGGAACCCGACGAAATTTTGCATGGCTGTTGTAGATGTATTCCCGCACTATTCCACCGAAGCAATCGTCAAATCAACTCTCGAGGAGGTGGTGACGGCGAATACAAGTTCGCTGTCCATAAAAATAGCACGGCCGCCCGAGGGCAATGTTGGCGTTGAGCCCTCGAGCTCCATGGATGACCCTCTATGATCCTGATAGAGATTAGAGTTGATGTTGAAGAAAGCCCCCATCCGAACATGACGATCGGAGATGGAGCACGGTCCTCGGTCGAGCCAAGGTGACCAGTCGAGCCCACGACGAAGATGCCAGCGTTGCAGTTGACCTGCGGGCGAGCCATTGATCCTTTTGCCGATCACACAGCGGAACTCTCAATGAAAGCACCAATGTCGGTGTCAAAACCGGCGGATCTCGGGTAGGGGGTCCCGAACTGTGCGTCTGGGATCGATGGTAACAGTAGGCAGGGGACACGATGTTTACCCAGGTTTGGGCCCTCTTGATGGAGGTAATACCCTACGTCCTGCTTGATTGATATTGATGATATGAGTGTTACAAGAGTTGATCTACCACGGGATCGTAGAGGCTAAAACCCTAGAAGCTAGCCTATGGTATGATTATTGTATATGTTATCTATCGACTAGCCTGGCCTCGGTTTATATAATGCACCAAAGGCCTAGGATAACAAGAGTCCTAGACGAATATGCCGGTGGGGAGGAGTCCTTGTCTTGATCACTAAGTCTTGTGAAATCTTCCATGTATGCGGCAGCTGTCTGAACTGGCCCATGAGTATACGGCCATGGGGGTCCTCGGCCCAATCTAACAAATCGGGAGATGACGTGTTGAGTACCCCCTAGTCCAGGACACTGTCAACGGGGATTTACTTAAAGCTCCCACCATTCACGAGCGGGTTTCGGGCATGGTGGGTATTTGTTGACGTCGGAGTGCTCAGCCCCCTGCTCTCTTCTCCGTCAGCGGCTGCTATTCCCAACTCCGGTTGGTGCCACCAAAGGCTCACCGATTCGCGCCTTGCCCCTGTCTAGCTCAGGCTGAAGTGGCTCAAGGACCTTGATGTGACTGCGCCTATGGTGGTGAAGGAGTTCGTCCGGCGCCGAATCGCTCCGCTTCAGTGCCACTCTCGACCTATGTGGGCCTTGCTCAACAGGAATGACCACATGAGACTTCAGGAGTCTGGGCTCCCCTTTGAGGCGCGGCGAACGGTGCTCGAGGTCTTGACGGGTGTCCCATTGCCAGATGACATGCCAAGGAAGGGTTGCCTTCTGTAGCGCTGCTTGAACAAGGCGACATTCGCTGAGTAGATGCCATCCTTCGATGAGTGGGGGCTGCGTCCAGTCGGACTCATGGCCCCGTGAGAACCCCATCGCCGTGGTTCCTCTCCCTGCCGCTGGCGTCGAGCTCGCCCCAAGTGTGGATGCAGGGGGGCGAGCACCGCTGGGGGCCGATGGTGAAGGCGCTGAGATGCTGATGCCGCCCAGGGCTCCCGAGGCCTCGTCCTAGGGGACTCGCGACTCTTGCCCTAGGGCGGCAGTTGAGGGGGCGACACAACCCGCGTCTCTCGAGGCCGGGGCTCCAGAGGCCTCGGCAGGTCGCCGTGAGACAGGGCCTGATATCTCCCGTCAGCTTGGCACTCCTGGGGATGCCCCTTCAAGTGCTTCTCCAGCTACGCCTCATGTCGGCTGCCATGTCCAGCGCTTTGGCCGGCTTTGTGTGGAATTCGAAGAGCTCTGCAAGAGGAAGGGGTCCCCAAGCAGCGGCACCTTCGGGCCGTTAATACGGAGAAAGTACATCGCCGTTGATGAGTAAGTACCTTATCTTGGTGATTCTCCGCGTGCTGCTTCCCTTCCTGGCGATGTTTCTTCAGGATCCCTTCCGCCAAGGCCGCGGAATCTCCTGAGAAGCAACCTCCTCTCACCTCATTTCTCCCGCAAGACTCGAGCGCTGCTAGCCCGCGCGCTACTCCTGGCATGGACTCGACTGGCGAAGCCAGCCCATCGACAAGGTGTCTTGAGCTCGTGCCTTCGTCGTCTCTCCTTCGCGGCCTTGCTTGGAGTACAGCAAGCGTGCCAAGGGTTCCTCCCCTGGGCGTGGATGGCAGCTGGATGGCTTCGGTCATGCGTTCTTCTTCATGCAGCGGGCCTCCACTCCTTCGGGCTCCTCGCGAGGCCTGGCCCGCAACTGGGCGGGCGCCAGCCCCCAGCCCCCCGCTGAAAGGGGGCGAGCCGCTTCGGGCCCCATCAGCGGTCCCCGCGGTGGAGGAAGGAGTCAATAGCATGCTCAAGTCGGCGCAAGAAAGGATCATCGCCCGCCACAAGCTCTTTCAGGAGGCAATGGGCGTGATGAACCGGCTTGGTGAAGAGCTCGTGGATGTGGAGACGCGCCTCGTGGCCGAGGGTCTTCGGCTGGTGGAGGAGCGGCATAAGCTGAAGGTGGCTATCAACCTCGGGCGCCACCAGCGCGAGCTCGATAATGCGAAGGCCGAGGCTTCCCCCGTAGCCTCTCGGGAGGCCTGCTCCTGAGCTCTGGAAGAGGCTCAGGAAGCTGACTGCCATCGCGAGGTCGTGGAGAAGCGCGCATGGGAGCTCCAAGCCTAGAGCGCCGTCTTGGATTAGCAAGTGGAGGCACGCAGAGCCGCCCTGGCGTCGTCGAGGGGCACGCCCGCCGAAGAGGAAGAGATCCGAAAGTGCGAGGGGGCGCTGGCGCTGGAAGCAGTGGGGCGTACCCTTGAGCTCGAATGACTGGAGACGAGGGAGCGTCAAGTTGCCCAGGCGGAGGATGCCATCGGCATGCGCGAGGCCAGGGCCCAGGAGGAGGTCGATCGTCGGGTGGCCGAGGCTCGCGCGGGTCTTGAGGGTAGGCTTGACCTAAAGTTGAAGCTCGTGGAAGCTGAGGCCGCTGGTAGGACTGGTGCCCTCAAGTCCAGGTTGACCAAGGTGGAGCGACGCGAGGAGGCCACCGCAACCGCCCTGGTCTCGGCGCAAGCCGAACTGGCCTCCGACCGCACCAAGCTGCTCCCTCTTCAGCAACGGGTTGCTGATGCCGAGTCCGTCATGCGGCAGAACAGGGAGGAAGTGCTTCAGTGACGGTCACTGGAGCGCGTGCACGCCCCCATGCTCCAAGACCTCAAGAACAGGGCCAACATCGCCCTGGGCCACATCTGTGATGAGAATGCTCCTCATCCCCACGCGAACGACTACGCCAGCCACCTCTGCTTCTTCACCAACATGGTGACGCGCCTGGAGAACCGTTCCGAGATGGCTCGCTAACTTGTTGAAGAGAGGAGCCGCGACCTGCTCGGGCGTGCGCTCTCCCGCGTCTTCGGCCATCTGCAGAACACCGACCCCAACTTCAATTTTCATGCCGCCATTGCCCTGTACCCGAGGCCATCCGGGGTGACCTATCGTGATGGGTGGAAGATAATATGGACGCGCTGGTCAGGGCTTTCACTTCTGATGACGATGGGGTGGTGGTCACGGCGGACACGGGCGACGTGGTCGACGATGGTGATGGCGGCGCTGGTGAAGGTGATGGTGATGCCAGTCATGGTGGCAGTGATGCCAGCGACGCATCTGAGGGTGATCCGGGGGACGCGACCAGCGACATATCTGACTGATCCCGTGTTTCCCAGTTGTTTGTCCTGCACATAGAAGCTCGGGCGTAGCCCTTGAGGTTGTAAGAGCATTTTTGGAGGGGAAGCCCCTCATGTAAATATACTACCGCTTCTATCTTTTTAGGTCGAGTTGGATATGTGTCTTCGTGAACTCATGTATCCTTGGGCAAGGTTACTGTTGCGGTTTACCTTAGCCTGGACGAGCCCAAAACCGGCTCATGAGATTGCGAGTTTCTAGGAAGCTCCTGAGGAATTCGTCGACACGCCCGAGGGGGCCGCATGATAAGCAAGCGCTAGCCGTGGCGCGTCATGCGCGTGGCGCGTGTGCGTCATGCGCGTGGCGCGTGTGCGCCATGCCCAGCCCCGCTCGCGAGGGGCCCGCGAGGGGGAAGCAATAGGCGCGAACTCCAAAATAAGGCAAGAACCAGGTAGCAAGAAATCTCTCGAACGAGAAAAGGCACCCCCGCACGCATCAATGAAAATTCAACTTCAACTTAACTCCAAATCCAGAAGGCAGGGTTACAGAAAAGAAATCCAAAGCAAATGGCCGCGTCCGACGCCTAGTCTAGTCTTCATGTCTTTTCACTAGCGCGGAGCTATGTGCTGCCACTAAGACGTGGGAGGGAGCCCCCGAGGCCCGAGGGCGGCACTCCTGAGACTCCGGGGCATGTACAACCCCACTCGTTATTACGTGAGAGTGTCACAGGCGGAGACCTTCACATGCATGAGCCTTACTTCATATCGCCAGACGAGGGCCCTGCCTTGCGCCACCCCTACCACCATTGGGACGACTGGAGACCAGGACGGCACCAACGAGGATAAAGGGGACGCCAGCGGCGCCCTCGGCGACCACGGGTCCTCTGCAGGGGGAAGGCTCGCCGGCGCCTCCCCGGCAGAGGGCCTACATCCGGGCGATGCCTTCCTCCATGCAACGTGGGGAGGGGCCTTGATCCCGGCCCCTCCCACGCAGCCCCCGGTGAGCCTCTCCTGGTGAGACAGATACCGTCGCGCCAGAATCGTCGCCTGGTGCTGTGACCTGGTTGACTTGTGATTCATGGTTAGCGTAAGCCTGCCCCTGGGAGATTAGTGGTACCCTGTAGCTGTTGTCGACGGCGCGGTTGGTGGGGCTCTCGGGTGATTCCTGGAAGGCCTCAGCTCCTAGCGCCTCCTCTTCCCAGCTTGGCTCGAGGTATGAGCCGGGGTCATCTTCTGGTGTGTACTCCTGGTTCATCATGCGGGGCACGTAGGCCTTCGAGGCCTTGCCCCGAAAACCTCGCCGAAGTGCCCCACGCTCCATGTCGCCCGGCCCATGACGCCGTCCTGAGGATGGTGGGGTAGCGCCCCACCGGGGCTGTGTGCGGCGACGCTCATGCCCGCACCCATCTGGGGTGGTGCGGGTGCGATGGGGCGCCATCCATCGGGGATCACGCTAGTGTCGACGAGGCCCCCGTGCGCACTCGGGGGCACGCGGGCGCGGCGAGGTCCGCCGTGGGATCCAGCCGCTGCCTGGGGCGTGAGCTGGTAGCAGAAGGGCGGTGCTCCCTCGGCTGCTGCGTCCAGGAGCTCGGCGACGCGGTCCAGCAGTGCATCCCGGTTGCTCTCCATCAGCCGGCACCACAGCAACTCCCGCGCCACCATGAGTGTAGCCCGCATGTTTGCCTGCTCCCTCCGAGTGTGCAGCGCCGTCGCCGCGGCATGGCTTGCGGCCCTTGCAGGAGCTCGCGCCTGTCGTGGAGTAAGAGCAGAGGGTGAGTGACCGCGCCGCCCATGCCCCGAGGTGTTTGACGTTGCACATGCCGCCTGAGGCGCGAGGTTGAGGTCTTCTTGGGAAGACGGTGCCTCCCTAGCCGGCCAGGCCGCCCAGCGGTCGGTATCGGCTCTTGAGTCACCTAACATCGGAGCCGCGGAGCGCTGAAGTATCAACGAGCGGATTGGCTGGTGGAAGGAGAGCTCCGGTGCACCCCTACCTGGCGCGCCAAATGTCGGATCTCGGGTTCCGGGAAAACCCTCAAGGTTCGAACACTTGGGTGCGTGCGAAGATCTCCCCCTACTGATCCACGTCCTAGCTTCGCTAAGATCTCATGGGCTAACTCGATGAAGTCGCAACACAAAGGACACAAGATTTATACTAGTTCGGGCCACCGTTGTGGTGTAATACCCTACTCCAGTGTGGTGTGGTCGATTGCCTCTTGGGCTAGGGATGAACAGTACAAGGGGAAGAACAGCCTCCTGAGGCGAGGTGTTCTTGTGCTTGGTGGGTGTGAGGATGAGCTGAATGAGTTCCAGACCAGTTGCCTCCTACTGTGGTGGCTAATCCTATTTATAGAGGCCCTGGTCCTCTCCCCAAATATTGAGCGGGAAGGGAGCCAACAACGACCAATTTGAAAGCGGCAGCTAGTATAGCTTATCCTGACAAAAGCAGTCTTCGCCTGCAAAAGGCTCTGGTGGTGACGCCGCCTTGGGCTCCATGGTGACCTCCATCTTATGGAAAAGAACTTGCATGACATCTTTTGTCCTACCCTCCCGTGGCAGCGGGGTCCTATTGGAAACTAAGGGATATTAAGGCCTCCTTTTAATAGAGTACCAGACCAAAGCATTAACACATAGTGAATACATGAACTCCTCAAAGTACGGTCATCACCGGTAAGTATCCCGATTATTTTCACTTCGGGGTTAATGGATCATAACACATAATAGGTGAATATAGATTTGCAAGATAGGATCAAGAACTCACATATATTCATGAAAACATAATAGGTTCAGATCTGAAATCATGGCACTCGGGCCCTAATGACAAGCATTAAGCATAGCAAAGTCATAGCAACATCAATTTCAGAACATAATGGATACTAGGGATCAAACCCTAACAAAACTAACTCGATTACATGATAAATCTCATCCAACCCATCACCGTCCAGCAAGCCTATGATGGAATTACTCACGTACGATAGTGAGCATCATGAAATTGGTGATGGGGGAAGGTTGATGATGACGATGGCGACGGATTCTCCTCTCCGGAGCCCTAAACGGACTCCAGATCAGCCCTCCCGAGAGAGTTTAGGGCTTGGAGGCAGCTCCATATCGTAAAACGCGATGAATCCTTCTCTCTGATTTTTTTCTCCCCGAACACGAATATATAGAGTTGGAGTTGAGGTCAGAGGAGCACCAAGGGGCCCACAAGGCAGGGGGCGCGCCCAGGGGGTAGGCGCGCCCCCACCCTCGTGGACAGGGTGTGGGACCCCTGGCCTCTTTCACCAGTATTTTTTATATATTCCAAAAATAATGTCCGTTGATTTTCAGGTCATTCCAAGAACTTTTATTTCTGCACAAAAATAACACCATGGCAATTCTGCTGAAAACAGCGTCAGTCCGGGTTAGTTCCATTCAAATTATGGAAGTTAGAGTCCAAAACAAGGGCAAAAGAGTTTGGAAAAGTAGATACATTGGATACGTATCAACTCCCCCAAGCTTAAACCTTTGCTTGTCCTCAAGAAATTCAGTTGATAAAGTGAAAGTGATAAAGAAAAAACTTTTACAAACTCTGTTTGCTCTTGTTGTTGTAAATATGTAAAGCCAGGATTCAAGTTTTCAACAAAGATTATGAACTAACCATATTCAGAATAACATTTAGGTCTCATGTTTACTCATATCAATGGCATAATCAAATAGCGAGCAATAATAATAAATCTCGGATGACAACACTTTCTCAAAACTATCATAATATGATATAACAAGATGGTATCTCGCTAGCCCTTTCTGAGACCGCAAAACATAAATGCAGAGCACCCCTAAAAATCAAGGGCTGACTGGAAATTGTAATTCATGGTAAAAGAGAGCCAGTCAAGTCATACTCAACATAAACTAATAATAATACATGAAAATGACAGCGGTGCTATCCAACTGGTGCTTTTTAATAAGAGGATGATGACTCAACATAAAGGTAAATAGATAGGCCCTTCGTAGAGGGAAGTAGGGATTTGTAGACGTGTCAGAGCTCGATTTTGAAAAAGAGATGAATAATAGTTTGAGCGGTATACTTTCATTGTCAATATAACAACCAAGAGATCTCGATATCTTCCATGCTACAGACATTATAGGCGGTTCCCAAGAAGAATGTTAAAGTTTATACTCCCCCACCACCAACAAGCATCAATCCATGGCTTGCCCAAAACAACAGGTGCCTCCAACTAACAACAATCCAGGGGGAGTTTTATTTGCAATTATTTTGATTTCATTTGAGCATGGGACTGGGCATCCCGGTGACCAGCCATTTTCTCGTGAGTGAGGAGCGGGGTCCACTCCTCTTGAGAATAACCCGCCTAGCATGGAAGATACAGACAACCCTGGTTGATACATGAGCTATTCGAGCATACAAAATAGAATGTTTATTTGAAGGTTTAGAGTTTGGCACATACAAATTTACTTGGGACGTCAGGTAGATACCGTATATAGGAAGGTATGGTGGACTCATATGGAATAACTTTGGGGTTTATGGAGATGGATGCACAAGTAGTATTCCCGCTTAGTACAAGTGAAGGCTATAAAGAGACTGGGAAGCGACCGGCTAGAGAGCGACAACAGTCATGAACATCCATTAAAATTAATCAACACCGAATGCAAGCATGAGTAGGATATAATTCACCATGAACATAAATATCGTGGAGGCTATGTTGATTTTGTTTCAACTACATGCGTGAACATGTGCCAAGTCAAGCCACTCAAATCGTTCAAAGGAGGATACCACCCCGTCATACCACATGACAACCATTTTAATAGCATGTTGGCACGCAAGGTAAACCATTATAAACTCCTAGCTAATTAAGCATGGCATAAGCAACTATAATCTCTAATTGTCATTGCAAACATGTTTCATTCATCATAGGTTGAATCAGGAATGATGAACTAATCATATTTACCAAAACAAGAGAGGTCGAGTTCATACCAGCTTTTCTTATCTCAGTTAGTTCATCATATATCGTCATTATTGCCTTTCACTTGCATGACTGAATAGTGTGGATGATAATAATAATAGTGCACGTGCATTGGACTAAGATGGAATCTGCAAGCATTCGATATACAGGAGAAGACAAGGTAATGCGGGCTCTTTGTTAGATCAACAATAATGCATATGAGAGCCACTCAAAATTTTCATCGTGGTCTTCTCCTTTCGACCCCCAAAGAAAAGAAAAGAAACAAAACTATTTACATGGGAAAGCTCCCAACAAGCAAAAGAAGAACGAGAAATCTTTTTGGGTTTTCTTTCTAATTACTACTACTACATGCATGGAAAGTAAACTAGCTAAAAGCTACAACTAATTTTTTTGGTTTTTCTTAAGGTTTTTCAAACACACAAGAAGAAAGCTTAAAAATAAAATAAACTAGCATGGATGATACAATGAAAAAGTATGAGCACCGACAACTGGCATGAGTGTGTGAACATAAATGTAATGTCAGTGAGAAATATGTACTCCCCCAAGCTTAGGCTTTTGGCCTAAGTTGGTCTATGCCCAGGGATCAAAACTGTAGCCGGGGTCGTACTGAGATGCAACGGAAATTGCCTCATGAGTTGCAGCTTGGAGGCAAGCTGCCTCCGTCCTCCTCTGGTACTCATTCGCCTCCTCCCTAGTTATAACATATCTCCCTTTTGTCTGAAAATCAAAGAAAGCAGGAGCAGGGAGAGCGACGTGATAGGTGCGTCGTCTGTCAAAGATTAGTCGGTACTGGAGGAACTGATCGTTCCTCTCAACAAACTGATCAGGAACCATAGCATTATAATCTAGATAAGCAGGAGGCAACTCAATATCATCCCCACGTATGGGTATACCAAGAAAATTAGCTAAACGAGTTGCATAAATTCCACCTAAGAAATATCCATTAATACTATTGCTATGCAACCTACGTGCAACAATGGCCCCCAATTTATATTGTCTATCTCCTGATACAACACTCTTGAGAATACTAAGATTAGCAACACACATGTGACATACCTCATCCTTACCGTTAATGCATCTACCTATCAAGAGAGCAAAATAATGTATGGCAGGAAAATGAATGCTCCTTATGGTAGCTTGCTTGATTTCCCTAGATTCCACCACACTTATACTAGCAAGAAAGTCTTTATATTCAGATTTGCGAGGCTTGCTAGCACTACCCCACTGCAGGAGTTTACAAGCATTATTAGAATCTTCTAAGTCCATAGTATAAGATTGGTCATAAAGATCAAATAGGACAGTGTGAGAATTGCACGAGGATGTAAATTAAAATCTTCTCACTAATGAATCAGTTAAGTAGAGTTATTGCTGGCACTTATCTGCCTCGAAGCTCTCTAGACCAGCGTTACGCACATATGCGTCAAATTCTTCCTTGATGCCTGCCCGAACCATGAAATCCTCTGACGGCCAGTCACAAGGCTGCACTTGAGCCTCCCTTGGTAGTTCATTGTCCGGCTCGCGCATTGCGGCCCTTGGGCCTTGCTTCCTTGAGAAACCACCTTGGTACATTGTCCTAAACATATTTCTTCCTCTGAAAAATTTCTAAAATTTTTAGTGACTCAAAATAAAAGTGAACCAAACTCAACAAAATTGATAGTAACTATTCCTACAAGTTCCTAGAGGCTATATCATGCATTAAAACTACTTTTGACCACATAAATTTGACATGCAAGCTCAAGAACAGGGTCACCTAAGCAGCAAAAAGTTTACAATAAATAAAGCACTAGAAAAAAACTAATTGGACCATTGGAGGAGTCACATACCAAAGAACAATCCCCCAAAGCAGTTTTGTGAATGGAGCTTTGAGCAAGGATATCGAAAATGGCAGCAAGATGAGCAAAAACTCGGGTTTGAGCTAGTGGATGATTTTTTATGGAGCAAGACGAAGTGTGTGGGTGCAAGGATAAGTGGAGGGGACCCACGTGGGGTCCACGAGGCAGGGGGCGCCCCCAGGGGGTAGGGCGCGCCCTCCACCCTCGTGGCCACGTGGTGGGTCCCCCTGGTGTGTTCTCAGTGCCAGATATTCTCATTCTAGAAAAATCATATTAAATTTTCAGGGCATTTGGAGAACTTTTATTTTCGGGGTATTTTTCATTACATGGATAATTCCTAAAACAGACAGAAAATACTATTTTTGCTTCATTTAATATAAATGACAGAAAGTAAAAAGAGGGATCCACTAACAAGGTTGATCAAGTCTTGTTAACAAACTCTTTTCGAACAACATGAAACCGGGGAATTTTCGAATAACACTAGGTTACCTCAACGGGGATATGCATGTACCCAACAATAAGAATATCATATTTCTTCCTGACAGTAGGAAGAGGAAATTCAAAACTCCTAATAGTAATTGTTGAAAATTTTCCAATAGAATTGATACTGTGGACTTGAGGTTGTTTCCTCGGAAAGTGTAAAGTATGTTCATTACCATTAACATGAAAAGTGACATTTCCTTTGTTGCAATCAGCAACAGCCCCTGCAGTATTCAAAAAGGGTCTACCAAGGATAATCGACATACTATCATCCTTGGGAATATCAAGAATAACAAAGTCTGTTAAAATAGTAACGTTTGCAACCACAACAGGCACATCCTCACAAATACCAACAGGTATAGCAGTTGATTTATCAACCATTTGCAAAGATATTTCAGTGGGTGTTAACTTATTCAAATCAAGTCTACAATATAAAGAGAGAGAGTCATAACACTAACACCGGCTCCAAGATCACATAAAGTAGTTTTAACATAGTTTCTTTTAATGGGGCATGGTATAGTTGGTACTCCTGGATCTCCAAGTTTCTTTGGTATTCCAATCTTGAAAGTGTAATTAGCAAGCATGGTGGAAATTTTAGCTTCCGGTATCTTTCTTTTATTAGTGACAATATCTTTCATGTACTTAGCATAAGGATTCATTTTAAGCATATTAGTCAAACGCATACGCAAAAAGATAGGTCTAATCATTTTAGCAAAGCGCTCAAAATCCTCATCATCCTTCTTCTTGGATGGTTTAGGAGGAAAAGGCATGGGTTTCTGGACCCGTGGTTCTACTTCCTTATTGTGCCTCCTAGCAACAAAGTCTCTCTTATCACAATGTTGATTCTTTGATTGTGGGTAATCAAGATCAACAGCAGGTTCAATCTCTACATCATTATCATTGCTAGGTTGAGCATCAACATGAACATCATCATTAACATTATCACTAGGTTCATGTTCATTACCAGATTGTGTTTCAGCATCAGAAATAGAAATATCATTGGGATTCTTAGGTGTGTCTACAATAGGTTCACTAGGAGCATGGAAAGTCCTATCATTTTCTTTTTCTTCCTCTTAGAAGAACAAGGTGCATCAATATTAGTTCTGTGAGAATCTTTCTCAATTCTCTTAGGATGGCCCTCAGGATACAAAGGTTCCTGAGTCATTTTACCCCCTCTAATCATAACTCTAACAGCATTATCATTTTTCTTATTATTTAATTCATTGAGCAAATATTCTGAGCCTTAAGTACTTGTTCTACTTGAGTGGTTAGCATAGAAGCATGTTTACTAATAAGTTTAAGTTCACCTTTAACTCTAGACATATAATCACTCAAGGTGTTCAATCATATAAGCATTACGTTTCAATTATCTACCAACATAAGTATTGAAGTCTTCTTGTTTAACCATAAAGTCATCAAACTCATCCAAGCATTGGCTAGCGAACTTAGTGGTTGGGATTTCACATTTATCAAATCTATAGAGAAAATTTACCTTTACTACCTGTGTCGTGTTATCAAGACCATGTATTTCTTCAATAGGTGGTAAATTCTTAACATCTTCAACTTTAATACATTTTTCTTTCATAGATTTCTTTGCCTCTTGCATATCTTCAGGACTGAGAAATAGAATACCCCTTTTGTTCGGAGTTGTCTTAGGAGTTGGTTCAGGAAGTGTCCAATCATTTTCATTACTCAACATATTATTCAATAGCAATTCAGCTTGATCAACAGTTCTTTCCCTAAAAACACAACCAGCACAACTATCCAGGTGGTCTCTGGAAGCATCGGTTAGTCCATTATAAAAGATATCAAGTATTTCATTTTTCTTGAGAGGATGATCAGGCAAAGCATTAATTAATCGAAGAAGCCTCCCCCAAGCTTGTGGGAGACTCTCTTCTTCAATTTGCACAAAATTATATATTTCCCTTAAGGCAGCTTGTTTCTTATGAGCTGGGACATATTTAGTAGAGAAGTAATAAATCATATCCTGGGGACTACGCACACAACCAGGATCAAGAGAATTAAACCATGTTTTAGCATCACCCTTTAATGAGAACGGAAACAACTTAAGGATAAAGTAATAGCGAGTTTTCTCATCATGAGTAAACAGGGTGGCTATATCATTTAATTTAGTAAGATGTGCCACAACAGTTTCAGATTCATAGCCATAGAAAGGATCAGATTCAACCAAAGTAATTGACTTAGGATCGACAGAGAAATCATAATCCTTATCAGTAATAATGATAGGTGAAGTAGCAAAAGTAGGGTCATATTTCATTCTAGCATTCAAAGACTTTTCTTTAAGCTTAGCTAATAATTTCTTAAGATCAGATCTATCGTTGCAAGCAAGAAAGGCTCTAGCATTTTTTTCATCCATAACATAACCCTCAGGCACAACAGGCAATTCATATCTAGGGGAGAATCTTCATCATCACTTTCATCAATATTATCATTTTCAATAATTTAATTCTCTCTAACCCTAGCAAGTTGTTCATCAAGAAATTCACCTAGTGGCACAGTATTTTCAAGCATAGAAGTAGTTTCATCATAAGTATCATGCAAAGCAGAAGTGGCATCATCAATAACATGCGACCTATCAGAATCAATAGCATGTGTAGGTGTCACAAGTTTACTCAAAACAGAAGGTGAATCCAGTGCAGAGCTAGATGGCAGTTCCTTACCTCCCCTCGTAGTTGAGGGAAAAATATTGGTTCTTTGATCTTTCAAATTCTTCATAGTGATAAACAAATATAAATCCCAAGTGACTCAAGGACTAGAGCTATGCTCCCCGGCAACGACACCAGAAAATAGTCTTGATAACCCACAAGTATAGGGGATCGCAACAGTTTTTTAGGGTAGAGTATTCAAGCCAAATTTATTGATTCGACACAAGGGGAGCCAAAGAATATTCTCAAGTATTAGCAGCTGAGTTGTCAATTCAACCACACCTGGATAACTTAATATCTGTAGCAAGGTATTTAGTAGCAAAGTAATATGATAGTAGTGGTAACGATGGCAAAAGTAACGTTAGCAGTTTTGGTTTTATAGTGATTGTAACAGTAGCAACGGAAAAGTAAACACGCGAAGAACAATATATGAAAAGCTCGTAGGCAATGGATCAGTGATGGATAATTATGTCAGATGCAATTCCTCATGCAATAGTTATAACATAGGGTGACACAGAACTAGCTCCAGTTCATCAATGTAATGTAGGCATGTATTCTGAATATAGTCATACGTGCTTATGGAAAAGAACTTGCATGACATGTTTTGTCCTACCCTCCTGTGACAGCGGGGTCCTATTGGAAACTAAGGGATATTAAGGCCTACTTTTAATAGAGTACCGAACCAAAGCATTAACACATAGTGAATACATAAAGTCCTCAAACTACGATCATCATTGGTAAGTATTACGATTATTGTCACTTCGGGGTTAACGGATCATAACACATAATAGGTTACTATAGACTTGCAAGATAGGATCAAGAACTCACATATATTCATGAAAACATAATAGGTTCAGATCTGAAATCATGGCACTCGGGCCCTAGTGACAAGCATTAAGCATAGCAAAGTCATAGCAACATCAATCTCAGAACATAATGGATACTAGGGATCAAACCCTAACAAAACTAACTCGATTACATGATAAATATCATCCAACCCATCACCGTCCAGCAAGCCTACGATGGAATTACTCACCTACACTGGTGAGCATCATGAAATTAGTGATGGAGGAAGGTTGATGATGACGATGGCGACAGATTCCCCTCTCCGGAGCCCTGAACGGACTCCAGATCAGCCCTCCCGAGAGAGTATAGGGCTTGGAGGCGACTTCGTATTGTAAAATGCGATGAATCCTTCTATATGATTTTTTCTCCCCGAACACGAATATATAGAGTTGAAGTTGAGGTCGGAGGAGCACCAGGGGGCCCACGGGGCAGGGGGCGCGCCTCCACCCTCGTGGACAGGGTGTGGCCCCCTGGCCTTGATTCTTTCGCCAGTATTTTCTATATATTCCAAAAATAATATCCGTTGATTTTCAAGTCATTCCAAGAACTTTTATTTCTGCACAAAAATAACAGCATGGCAATTCTGCTGAAAACAATGTCAGTCTGGGTTAGTTCCATTCAAATCATGCAAGTTAGAGTCCAAAACAAGGGCAAAAGTGTTTGGAAAAGTAGATTCGTTGGAGACGTATCATGGAGACGCACGACTGTCAGCTTCTCCCACGATACACGCATTCTAGACTGAGGCCCCGTGCATGTCGGTGTAGCACTGAATGTTAGCTAATAGACACTGTTAATCTCACTATTTGCCGAAGTAGTTTAGAGTCAATATGCTCTGCTTAAGAAGCTTCCTTGCCCTGTTCTGCAATCAATCTGGTTAGCTGAGATAGGATGCCAAGCCCGATTAGTTGCCAAAATATCTTGCCATATATTTATTGTGACGTAGATTGCCATGGTCTAGTAGCCAATCTGTTAGGTGAAATAGCTGTACACCGTTTTATACTGGATATTTGTTTCTGCGATGGCCTTCGATAGTTCGTTGGCTATCTGCTCGGCCTCATTGACTACTGAAACAGCCTGCCATAATTTAGCACTCAAATTTGTTTGCTGAATTAGCTTTAAATATATTTCGTTACTTAGATCTGCTCATCCAAATATCTTGCCATAGCTTTAGACATCGACCTAGGTATTTTTTCTGGACTTCATAAAAAAACATACATGTTTTTCCTGTAATATCTAGTAGAATAACTAATTTGTATGTCTAATAGATGGAAAATACTTGGATAACTTTTGCTCGAAGATTCTCCGCTGCATATGTCGAGGGGGTTGAACACTTCATGAACTTTATCAAAGCAGAGTACGGTGGTCCAAAATCAGATGTGCTCTGCCGTGTAGTAGTTGTATGAATTCAGTTACAAGACCCCAGTCAACTGTGCAAAATCATCTACACTTGTATGGGATGTCGGTCACATATACTAGGTGGGTTCATCATGATGAAGCTATGAACGTCAATGTTACTAACTACGTGGAAGCGGCAGATCACCATCTTGATGATGAGGAGGTGGTGGTGGCGGCGGAACTAGTGAGTTTGACCAACAATGAAACAATGCTACGAAATGCTCGTGCATTTCGTGAACTTTCACCTGCAGAAGAAAAACGGCGGGCCCGCATGTTGGAACAATGCAACGTGGTTGTCACCCCCAGAAATAACCTGTTAGTATTCTCAGCTATGGTCACCTTTCTTCAGGTGAAGACATCTGAGCGGATGACCAACAAATCATTCGATGCGATGTTGGCTGCTTTCGGCAAAGCTTTTCCAGATGCGTGTAAGCTGCCACACACCTACAGTAAAATGAAGAATTTCCTTCGTGCAGTTGGCATTGGATATGATATGATCCACGTTTGTAAGAATAATTGTGTTCCGTTCCGAAAGGATTGTGCCAGCTTAAGTGAATGCCTGAAATGAAAATCATCAAGATGGAAAGATGTCGATGTTGTGAAGAGGATTCCGCATAATGTTCTGAGACATTTTCCAATTATACCAAGATTGCAGAGGTTGTTTCATGATGCTGAAACAAGAGAGGATGTACTGTGGCATTCTAGGAACCAGGAGTACTGAGATCAGAATGTAATGATCCATCCATCTCATTGTAGTGAGTGGAAAAGTTTCAATCAGAAACACAAAAAGTTTGTTGTTGACCCAAGAAACATTAGACTTGGCTTAGCTTCAGATGGATTTAACCCATTTGGCCACTAGAGCGCCACATATAGCATGTGGCTAGTGCTTGTTATCCCTTACAACATGCCTCCAAATGTCTGCACCAAAGAATCAAACTACATGATGGCCTTGCTAATCCTAGGTCTAAAAAGTCCTGGAAAGGATATTTTGATTTATTCATGGAGCCTCTTGTGGAGGAACTTCAACAGCTATGGAGGGGTGTTCTCACTCGAGACCTATATAGCAGCCCACCAGCTGATTTGTTTATGCGTGCTGCTATAATTTGGTGCATCCATGATTATCTGGCTTTGGGCACTATGTCAGGGCGAACGACACATGGTTACAATGCATGTGTTCGCTGTGACAGGAATCCGCTGTCATACGCAATACTTAGCAAGATCTGTTACATTGGACACCTCCATTTCCTTGCCAAGGATAAGCTGCGTCCTACAAAATACCAAAGACATGTGTTCAATGCAAAGCATGAAAACCGTGATGCACCAAAGAGGCTCACCACCAATGAGTTGCAAGTGGAATTAGAGAAGGTCAGGCATATTACATCAGGAAACCATCCTGGTAATGGTAGTAGGAAAAGCAAGCATGGAAGGGCAGAAGACAGATTATTGCTTACCTGCAGGTCCACTTTGTGGGACTTGGAGTATTGGAAAGATTTGGATCTGTGGCACAATCTTGATGTGATGCACATCGAGAGAAAAATTTATGTGACAACATTATCGTCACACTTCCTAATATTGAAGGCAAGACGAAAGATACCTTAAAATCTAGGATTGATTTGACACACCTGAGTATCAGACAGGATTTGCAGGTGCAAGATGAAGGTAAACCGCGTGATATGGCACCAGCTGTGTATGTCTTGGACATGGTAAAACGAAAAGAATTATGCGAGGTCATGTCACGTGTGAGATTCCCACATGGATTTGCTTCCAACCCTGAAAGGAGAGTCAGTGCAGATGGAAACAAGGTACAAGGGTTGAAAACTCATGTCTGCCACATCCTACTTCAATGGGTTTTAACTGTTATCCTTAGAGGATTAGGCCGCCCTGACTTATACAGGGCAGTTGCGGAGTTGGGACAATTCCTCAGGGAACTCTGCAGCAGAAATATCAGGGTAGATGCTTTTGAGTGTCTTAGAGACAAGATACCAACTATCCTATGTGACCTTGAGAAGATATATCCTCCAGTCTTGTTTGATGTGATGGTGCATTTTGTCGTTCATCTACCTGATGAGGCACTACTTAGAGGTCCAGTATAGTATGGCTGGATGTACCCTATTGAAAGGCGGCTAGGAACTTTCAAGGGCTATGTTAGGAACAGAGCTAGACCCGAGGGTTCCAGTGCAAAGGCCTACATTGCTACAGAAGCATTGACATTCTGCTCAAAATACATTAAAACAACTGACCAGCTAAGCAAAGAGGTGGGTGAAGACAATACCAGGCTCAATATTTTAGATTATTCTGTTTGCTTTACAGGGAAGAGTCGATAAGAGGACAAACCTAAATATTTGGACAAAACGGTTTGGTATGTGTTCAATAACTATCCTGAGATACTACCTTATATCAAGTAAGTGCTAAGTACTGCAGCTTATACAAAATAATCTACTAAACTTGCAGCACATTCTCATATATTTAGATGTTTGACGCGATCACTATGATGTGCAGCATCTACAAAAAGGAGTTACCCGCAAAATCCAAGAAACATTGACAAACTGGTTATGGCAGGATTTGCGAAATGGTTCAAGAGCCACATAAGCTTTTGAATTGCACTGTCAGTTTTTTAATATATTGAGTACATAAGATGATCAGCTTGTCTATTTTCTAACCATAGGTTAAGAAGATGCGCGAGGATGGGCAGGCAGTTGATGATGCCCTTTCGGCACTAGCAATGGGTCCTGATACCCAGGTAAGACATTATGAATCTTGTGTTGTTGGAGATGTGCGCTACAACACCCTTGCACGTGACGAAATAAGGAAGACACAAAACAGTGCCATCAAGAGCACGTATACGTACGAACGAGAGACAACTAAAATGCATGCTAACATAACAGACATTGTTTAGTTGAAGTATATCTCCAGTTTCGAGGATCCTTGATGTGTGGTTCTGTTGTGCTGTCGTTGGTATAACCTGTTTTCCAGGATCGCAAAACCCAGAGCTGATGATTATTTCAAATCCATCAATGTCAAGGCGGCGTACCAGACTAACGAGCCTTTTATTTTAGCAAATCAAGCAACACAAATATTTTTCTTGGAAGACACATTTGCACATAGCGATGACTGGAGAGTATGGCAAAGGTTTGAGTAGAGGAATTCGTTTAATGAAGTTGCACAACAAGACGATGCTTACACTGCTCCTGATGTACAAGATTCCACAGATGTTCCTAATACCTTTGAGAACCATCACATCAACGACGCTGGCGAAAAGATTGCCTGTCGTGCTGTGGACATACAAGAGTTGATCAAGAAGAAGCCAACGTTCAAGGACATTGAGGATGAAGAAGAAGATGACACTCTGGGGAATTACGATTTAGACTGATACACATGGCAAAGATGTTGACGCTACTGCTGCTGATGATGATGATTAGATTGCTTTTCTCGTATTTGCCTATCAGAAGACATTTTTTATCTACTATGTGAAATTGTGTTTGTTATGACAACTAAAACCTGAGGAACGTGTTGTTTCGTATTTTATTGTGAGAACATCACTTCTTATGTATGTTCCTTTGTGTTTGGTGATTGTATGACGACTAAAACATGATGACATTGTTGTTTAGTTGTACTCATATTTGGATGTGAAACTTGAATTTGATGACATAATTTGGCGTTGGACTGCAATTTGCTCGATGTCTGCGAATGGGAACAAAGCTGACCCGACAGGGCCTCTGCTAATTTATTTATTTATTACCAAAAGGGCCTCTTCTATTTATTTATTTATGAGCAAAATGGGATACCCCCCGATTTTTGTTAATAGAAATCATTAGATGTTCACAACACTATGCCCAGCCTGCTACACAGGTTTCATTCATTACTTGTTTCAGCAAAGTGCTCATGTCATAGCCACTGAATACATCACGAGTGCTACATACACTGCAAATAAAGAGACAATCATCCTATAGAGCACATCGATTTTTCCCGTTATCTTCACAAGCTCTTTCTTCTCCTCATTGTTGTCAAGGCTGTTCAGAAGCTGTAGCTTGGCCATGATCAGAGGAACTGCATCATTAACCTTCTGCGCTGCATCTTCCTCTTCTGTCGTTCCTTCAATTACTTGTCCAACACCCCAACCTGCTGGTATTGGGATTCCTCTGTTAACCAAATAATCAGCGTAGTTGCATTCCCCCACATTAGAAACTTCCCAAAAATACAAATCACATGAATCTTCCCTTTTCTGCATGATTCAAATTGGAAGATCATCAACCAAACTATTAAAAAATCAGCAACTCAAAGCAGCAACTCGGCCAGGGTTGAGGCTTGTGGTAGAGACACGACAGATGACTCTACGTGATTTGCAGTAGTGGCACCACACCAAAGGCAGCGGTTTGCGATGAGTAACCGGCTCCGATGCGTGTGCCGGCAGGGGTGTGATAAGACCCACAGGCGATGGTACGGGTGGCGACTTGGCACATATCTGGTTGTTGCCTGCTGAAGAGCAGGTGGACGAGCAGCCAGCGGACATGGTTGTTGCGGCTAGAGCTTCTTTTGCTAGGCAGAGTGAGTAGAGAAGAGGAGAAGCGAACGTTGGATATGTTAGTTTCATTACTTGTAGAGTAGCATAGCACCATATATAGTCATAGTCTAGGTTTGGATTCGAAACAGCTACAGGAGCACATCTCTCTGTTTTCTAAAACTTAGCAACGTCTCTTTACTGGTGCACTAGCTTGTTCTGTACGCCTTCTCAAGTCTTTGATTTTCTTTGTTTTTTGTGAGGAAGGAAGGAGGACAAAATTGAGAGTTCCTGGGACTCGAACCCAAGACCTCTTAGTTGAAAACCAAGGGTGCCTGTCACTTATGTGGCGAACGTTCCCTGGGAGGAGGACGATAGACGAACGCATTTTCCTCAAAGTTTTAGTTGCGACACAAGATCGAACGGTCATAGTTTCGGGAATGTTATTAGGCGAACGAGCCCAGTTTTTCTTTTCTTCCTATATATAAAAAGTATGCTACTTGGTGTCAGCTTAGTCATCAAACGATTGTACCAACCTTGACCGTTGGATTAACATTCAATGTTTGTCATGTTTCTTTAGTCTCTTCTTCCTCCAGCCGCCAAAGCCAAACCAGCACCGGCAAGACCGCCTGCTCCCGCCTCCCACGGCTGGCTATGCTGCCGCGCATGCATCATGGCCACATCGCACCCTAAAACTCTGCGCATCTTCCCCGACTCCTGTCCGTTCCCATCCGAGGCCTCACCATCTTCCTCCGCCTTGGTTCGCTCGCCGTGGCTCCGCCCTCCGGTGTTGTGAACATGGTCAACAACCGAGAAGAATAAGGAGATGACTGTACATGGTGAGGATGACAGTAGGGACTCAGTAGCGCGCGCGGTAATTTTGCTTTTCGGGACGGAGAAGGGTATTAACTGGTTGTTCGGGAGCTGTAGCCCATCTATCCTAGGATTTTATTTCATATGTTTAGCACATGACCAACCCAGTTTGTCTTTTCCTTTCTAAAAATGGCTAGCCCAGCTTTTTTGTTTTTTGCAGAACAACCAACATAGGCCTACTTGCTTTTCTACGCCCTGCTTGGCCGGAAATCTTTCAAGATGAGGAGGGATGCATTTCACCCAGAAAATGGGCTGTACGTAATAAGAAATGGGCTATAAGTAATATTAAATGGGTTGTAAAATGAAAAAATACAGCAAACAGGCAATTAGTTCCAAAATACTTTTTCCTTTCGGATTTTGATATTTTAAATTTCATTGTTTTTGTGCGGGTAAAATTTACTCGGATTTAAATTAAGGTATCCTTAGTTTTTAAATTAATTTGTATCTGGCTAGAAATTTTGGGTTGTATGCTGTTTGGGACAGATTTGGAGGCTGACTTGTGGGTATACTAGGTTGACGTGTACGAAAGGATTTGTCAACATAGTCCACAAACGATTCTAGCAACAGTGACCGTTGGGTGTTAATCAAACATCCGTGCTGCTTCTTCAATATCTGATCATCTTGGTCCAGCTGCTCAAACCAACGCTGGTGGGACTGCCTGCTCCCGCCTCCCGTGGCCGGCTGTGCTGCCTCACAGGCCGCACCGCCCACCCTACTCCATTGCTGGCCAGGCCATTTCTCTACTCACCCACACCTCCTTGATCACCCACAAGTATAGGGGATTTATCATAGTCCTTTTGATAAGTAAGAGTGTCGAACCCAACAAGGAGCAAAAGGAAATGACAAGCGGTTTTCACTAAGGTATTCTCTGCAAGGACTGAAATTCTCTATAACAGATAGTTTTGTGATAAGGTAATTTGTAACGGGTAACAAGTAACAAAAGTAAACAAGGTGCAGCAAGGTGTCCCAATCCTTTCTGTAGCAAATGACAAGCCTGGACAAACTCTTATATAAAGGAAAGCGCTCCCGAGGACACATGGGAATTATCGTCAAGCTAGTTTTCATCACGCTCATATGATTCGCGTTCGTTACTTTGATAATTTTATATGTGGGTGGACCGGTGCTTGGGTACTCCCTTTCCTCGGACAAGCATCCCACTTGTGATTAACCCCTTTTGCAAGCATCTGCAACTACAAAAGAAGTATTAAGTTAAACCTAACCATAGCATGAAACATATGGATCCAAATCAGCCCCTTACGAAGCAACGCATAAAATAGGGTTTAAGCTTCTGTCACTCTAGCAACCCATCATCTACTTATTACTTCCCAACACCTTTCCCTAGGCCCAAATAATAGTGAAGTATCATGTAGTCGATGTTCACATAACACCACTAGATGAAAGACAACATGCATCTCATCCAAATATCGAACGAATACCAAATTCACATGACTACTTATAGCAAGACTTCTCCCATGTCCTCAGGAACAAACGTAACTACTCACAAATCATATTCATGTTCATAATCAGATGGGTATTGATATGCATAAAGGATCTGAACATCTGATCTTCCACCAAATAAACCAACAAACATCAACTACAAGGAGTAATCAACACTACTAGCAACCCACAGGTACCAATCTAAGGTTTTGAGACAAAGATTGGATAAAGAGATGAACTAGGGTTTGAGAGGAGATGGTGCTGGTGAAGATGTTGATGGAGATTGACGCCCTCCTGATGAGAGTATCGATGGTGATGATTTCCCCCTCCCGGAGGGATGTTTCCCCGGTGGAACAGCTCCACCGGAGCCCTAGATTGGTTCCGCCAAGGTTCCGCTTCGAGACGGCGGCGCTTCGTCCCGAAAGCTTCCTTCTGATTTTTTTTCTAGGGCGAAAGACTTCATATAGCAAAAGGTGGGCACCGGAGGCCTGCCAGGGGGCCCTTGAGACAGGGGGCATGCCCTACCCTCGTGGATGGTGGGTGGCCCCCTTCTGGTGCTTTCTTCGCCCAATATTTTTTATATATTCCAAACTGACTCCCGTGAAGTTTCAGGACTTTTGGAGATGTGCAGAATATGTCTCTAATATTTGCTCCTTTTCCAGCCCACAATTCTAGCTGCTGGCATTCTCCCTCTTCGTGCAAACCTTGTAAAATAAGAGAGAACATGCATAAGTATTGTGACATAATGTGTAATAACAGCCCACAATGTAATAAATATCCATATAAAAGCATGATGCAAAATGGACGTATCAACTCCCCCAAGATTAGACCTCGTTTGTCCTCAAACAAAAGCCGAAATCGAAAAATATGTCCAGATGTTTAGAGATAGAGGTGTCGATAAAATAAAATATGGACATGAGGGAATCATGATCATTCTTAGAACTGCAACACACACACACACACACAGAAACACACACACACACACACACACACACACACACACACACATATATATATATATATGAAGTCATTACTCTCCGTAAGATAAATATGAACTCTTTATTTCTTTTATTCTTTCTCTTTTTGTTTCAAGATCATGGCAAGATAACCAAGCCCTTGACTCAAAACTAATATTTATTATATATAGCTCACAGACTCAATTACATAGAAGGATCATAAAGCAAAACTCAAAACTAGATCATACTAAACTTTATTGTACTAAATCAAGATATAACCAAAAGGATCGAACTAAGAAAAACGGTAAAGATAGAAGTGCGATGGTGATACGATACCGGGGCACTCCCCCAAGCTTGGAAGTTGCCAAGGGGAGTGCCCATACCCATGTTTTGATGTCTCTTTCTTCAGAGGTGGTGATGTAATATTCTTGGCGATGATGCCCCTTAGGATATGATTCTCTTCTTCGAGCTTATTGACTTGCTGCTTGAGATCCATTATTTCCTGACGGAGCTTGCCCATGACGGCTAAAGCTCCTTGCACTCATGGATGTTGCATAGCTGTGGGAGAACAAGTAACACTCTTTTTCATATTTTTGTAAGAAAGAAATCTAACATTGGGAGGGATGACCGAGTTTGGAATTGCTGAGCTCTGAAGTTCCTCCATCGTGAATTTGGCTTGGAGACGAGAGGTAACTTCTTGATCCTCCTCCATGGCATGTATCATTTTCAATTCGGCATCCATCTCTTCCTCAGTTGATCGCCCAAAGTGATCAGCATCGCTGTTTGCTTTTGGCCACGGTGTCGGGTGAGATACCCGGCTCTCCCCAACTGACTCTTGAGAAGACATCTTGATCTAAATCTGCAGCACAGGTAGCTCGAAACAAAAATAGAGGATATTTGCGTGGTACGGTGGTCAATACCTTCAGGAGATTATATAATGAATTTTTACCGACTAAAAGAAGTACCGTGCAAGAAATCAGAGTCCGGAGGGCACACGAGGTGCCCACGAGGCAGGGGCACGCCCTCCACCCTTGTGGATGCCTCGTGTCCTTTCCAGACTACTTCTAATTTTCCTATTTTCTAAAATATTCCAAAACGGAGAAAAAATTCTATTAGAACTGTTTTGGATTCGGTTTACTTACCGTACCACATACCTCTTCCTTTTCGGAGACTGAAACGTTCTGGAAGATGTCCCTTATATACTCCTCTGGGGTTACGGTTTCAATAACATTAGTTTCAACATTCATAGGATTACCTGAGATATAATGTTTGATTCGTTGACTGTTCACCACCCTCGGATTCGTGCCTTCGAAATTGTTGATTTTTATGGCACCGGAACGATAGACCTCCTCGATAATGTAAGGGCCTTCCCATTTAGAGATGAGTTTTCCTACAAAAAGATCTTAAACAAGAGTTGTATAACAATACATAATCACCTACATTAAACTCACGTTTTTGTATCCTTTGGTCATGCCATCTTTTAACTTTTTCTTTAAACAGTTTGGCATTTTCATAGGCGTGGGTTCTCCACTCATCAAGTGAGCTAATGTCAAATAGTCTCTTCTCACCGGCAAGTTTGAAATCATTGTTCGAGAGGTAACTGACATGCTTTCCTATAAACCATTGTATATGGAGACATACCCATAGGATTTTTATATGCAGTTCTATAGGCCCATAATGCATCATCAAGTTTCTTTGACCAACTCTTTCTAGATCTATTAACGGTCTTTTGCAAAATTAATTTAAGCTCTCCATTGCTCAGTTCTACTTGACCACTAGATTGTGGGTGATATGGAGATGCAATTCTATGATTAACATCATACTTAGCAAGCATTTTACAAAAAGCACCATGAATAAAATGTGAACCTCCATCGGTCATTAAGTATCTAGGGACTCCAAACCTCGGAAAAATAACTTCTTTAAGCATCTTAATAGAGATGTTATGATAAGCACTACTAGTTGGAATAGCTTCTACCCACTTAGTAATGTAATCAACAGCAACTAAAATATGTGTATACCCATTAGAGGAAGGAAACGGTCCCATATAATCAAAGCCCCAAACGTCAAATGGTTCAATAACAAGTGAATAATTCATGGGATTTTCTTGACGTCTACTAATAATACCAATTCTTTGACATTCATCACAAGACGAGACAAACTTAGGGGCATCCTTGAAAAGAGTAGGCCAATAAAAACCGGATTGCAATACCTTATGTGCAGTTCTATCTCCAGCGCGGTGTCGTCCACAAGCCTCAGAGTGACACTTGCGTAGGATCTATTCCTGTTCATGCTCAGGTACACAATGTCTAATAACTCCATCAACTCCTTATTTATAAAGATGTGGGTCATCCCAGATGTAATATATTAAATTATAGAATTTTTTTTCTTTTGCTGGTATGTGAAACTAGGTGGTATGTATTTAGCAACAATGTAATTAGCATAATCAGCATACCATGGAATAGTACGAGAAGCATTTATGGCAGCTAATTGTTCATCAGGAAAGCTATCATCAATAGGTAGTGGGTCATCAAGAACATTCTCTAACCTAGACAAGTTGTCTGCAACGGGGTTCTCAGCCCCCTTTCTATCAATAATATGCAAATCAAATTCTTGTAGTAGGAGAACCCATCTAATAAGTTTGGGTTTACCATCTTTCCTTTCTGTAAGATATTTAATAGCAGCATGATCGGTCTGAACAGTTACTTTAGAGTCAACAATGTAAGGTCTGAACTTATCACAAGCAAATACAACTGCTAAAAACTCTTTTCAGTAGTAGCATAATTTCTCTGGGCACTATCTAGAGTTTTACTAGCATATTAGATAACATTTAATTTCTTATCAACTCTTTGTCCTAGAACAGCACCTACAACATAATCACTAGCATCACACATAATTTCAAAGGGTAAATTCCAATCAGGTGGCTGAACAATGGGTGCAGAAATCAAGGCTTTCTTAAGTATTTCAAATGCTTCTACACAATCATCATCAAAGACAAAAGGAACATCTTTTTGTAAGAGATTAGACAGAGGCCTGGAAATTTTTGAGAAGTCTTTAATGAACCTCCTATAAAAACCGGCATGACCAAGGAAACTTCTTATACCTTTAATGTCCTTTGGACACGAAATCTTTTTAATAGCATCAACTTTTGCTTTATCAACTTCAATACCTCTTTCAGAAATTTTATGCCCCAAGACAATACCTTCATTAACCATAAAGTGGCACTGCTCCCAATTCAAGACAAGATTAGTTTCTTCACATCTCTACAAAACTCGATCAAGGTTGCTTAAGCAATCATCAAAAGAAGTTCCATATACGGTAAAATCATCCATGAAAACCTCAACAATCTTTTCACAAATGTCAGAGAATATAGCAGTCATACATCTTTGAAAGGTAGCAGGTGCATTACATAAACCAAAAGGCATACGTCTATAAGTAAAGGTACCAAAAGGGCAAGTAAAGGTGATCTTTTCTTGATCCTCTTTTGACACGGGTATTTGAGAGAAACCAGAATAACCGTCTAGAAAGAAAAAATGTGTATGTTTGGATAGTCTTTCTAGCATTTGATCAATAAATGGTAAAGGGTAATGATCCTTTTTAGTAGATTTATTTAGTTTGCATAAATAAATTACCATTCTATAACCTGTAACAATTCTTTGTGGGATCAATTCATCTTCATCATTAGGAACAACAGTAATACCTCCTTTCTTAGGGACACAATGGACAGGAGTTACCCACTGACTATCAGCAACGGGATAAATTATACCTTCCTCCAGAAGCTTTAGTATTTCTTTTCTTACCACTTCTTTCATCCTGGGATTTAACAATCATTGGTGATCAACAAACGGTTTAGCGTCTTTTTGCAATTTTATTTTCTGGTGGCATAGAGTAGGACTAATGCCCTTAAGATCATCAAGAGTATATCCAAGAGCAGCACGGTGCTTCTTCAGAGTTTTCAATAATCTCTCTTCTTCCTACTCTGAAAGGTTAGCACTAATAATAATAGGATATATCTTCTTTTCATCAAGATAAGCATATTTAAGAGTATCAGGTAATGGTTTAAGCTCAAACACGGGATCACCCTTGGGTGGAGGAGGATCCCCTAGAATTTGGAAAGGCAAGTTGTGTTTCAAAATAGGTCCCTGTTTAAAAAATACTTCATCTATTTCCCTTCATTCATTCATAGACATATCGTTTTCATGGTCTAGCGAATATTGTTCTAAAGGATCATTAGGAGACACGGCAATAGTTCATCTTTACTAGGCAATTCTTTATCATGGGGTTGTCTATGAAATTTAGCAAAATTAAAATCATGGGACATATCCCCTAAACCAATAGAAACAATATCATTTGTGCAGTCTATCTTAGCATTAATAGTATTCAAGAAGGGTCTACCAAATATAATGGGACAAAAGTCATCCTATGGGGAACCAAGACCAAGAAAATCAGTAGGGTATTTAACTTTCCCACACAAGACTTCAACATCTCTAACAATCCCAACTAGTGAAATAGTATGTCTATTGGCAAGCTTAATAGTAACATCAATACCTTCTAACTCAGCAGGTGCATTATCATGCATAATTACTTCGTATAAAGAATGAGGTATTGCACTCGCACTAGCACACATATCACATAAGCCATGATAGCAATGATCTCCAATTTTAACATAAATAACAAGCATGCCTACAACAGGTCTATGTTTATTTTTAGTATCGGGTCTAGCAATTCTAGCAACTTCATCACAAAAGTAAATAACATGCCTATCAATATTACCGGCCAAGAGATCTTTAGCCATAGTAATACTAGGTTCAACCTTAATTTTCTCAGGGGGTGTAGGTGTTCTAGTATTACTCTTATGAACCACAGTTGAAGCTTTAGCATGATCCTTTATTCTAGCGGGGAAAGGTGGTTTCTCAATATAAGTGGTAGGAACAATAGGATCAACATTATAAGTGATAGTCTTTTCTTCAACTTTAATAGGTTCAACTACTTTTACTTCAATGGGAGGATGGTTTGTAAGCCACTTCTACTTAGGGAGATCAACATGAGTAGCAAATGATTCACAAAAAGAAGCTACTATCTCAGACTCAAGTCCATATTTAGTGCTAAATTCACGAAAAGCATCAATATAGATAAAAGATTTAACACAATCAAACTTAGGTGTTATACCTGACTCCTTACCTTTGTCGAGTTCCCAATCTTCAAAGTTGCGTTTAATTCTTTCCAATAAATCCCATCTGAATTCAATACTCTTCATCATAAAAGAACCAGTACAAGAAGTATCGAGCATGGAGCGATTATTGAGAGAAAGCCGAGCATAATTTTTTTGAATAATAATTTCTCTTGAGAGCTCATGATTGGGGCATGAATATAAAATTGACTTAAGCCTCCCCCAAGCTTGAGCGATACTTTCTCCTTCGCGAGGACAAAAATTATATATATATATAATTACGATCACAATGAACCAGATGCATAGGATAAAACTTCTGATGAAATTCCAATTTCAATCGGTTGTAGTTCCATGATCCAATATCATCACATAGCCTAAACCATGTCAATGCCTTTCCCTTCAAAGATAAAGGGGAGACCTTCTTCTTGATAACATCCTCGGGCATACATGCAAGCTTAAATAATCCACAAACTTCATCCACATAGATTAGGTGCAAATTGGGATGTAATGTTCCATCTCCTGTAAAAGGATTAGCTAGCAGTTTCTCTATCATACCCGAAGGAATTTCAAAGTAAAAATTTTTAGTAGGTTCAGTAGGTTGAGGAGCAACTCTTTGCTCTACCGGTCGGGGTGAAGATACCCCGAACAAGCCCCTCAAAGGATTACTTTCCATAGTAACCAGTGATAGTAAATTTCAGCACACTATATAAATTTTTTCCTTACCAAATTCCACTTACCAAAGGCGCTTCACCCCCCGGCAACGGTGCCAGAAAAGAGTCTTGATGACCCACAAGTATAGGGATCTATCATAGTCCTTTTGATAAGTAAGAGTGTCGAACCCAACCAGGAGCAGAAGGAAATGACAAGCGGTTTTCAGTAAGGTATTCTGTGCAAGCACTGAAATTATCGGTAACAGATAGTTTTGTGATCAGGTAATTTCTAACGGGTAACAAGTAACAAAAGTAAACAAGGTGCAGCAAGGTGGCCCAATCCTTTTTGTAGAAAAGGACAAGCCTTGACAAACACTTATATAAAGCAAAGCGCTCTCGAGGACACATGGGAATTATCGTCCAGCTAGTTTTCATCACGCTCATATGATTCACGTTCGTTACTTTGATAATTTGATATGTGGGTGGACCGGTGCTTGGGTACTGCCCTTCCTTGGACAAGCATCCCACTTGTGATTAACCCCTTTTGCAAGCATCCGCAACCACAAAAGAAGTATTAAGTTAAACCTAACCATAGCATGAAACATATGGATCCAAATCAGCCCCTTACGAAGCACTGCATTAACTAGGGTTTAAGCTTCTGTCACTCTAGCAACCCATCATCTACTTATTACTTCCCAATGCCTTTCCCTAGGCCCAAATAATGGTGAAGTGTCATGTAGTTGATGTTGACATAACACTACTAGAGGAAAGACAACATGCATCTCATCAAAATATCGAACGAATACCAAATTCACATGACTACTTATAGCAAGACTTCTCGCATGTCCTCAGGAACAAACGTAACTACTCAAAAATCATGTTCATGTTCATAATCAGATGGGTATTAATACGCATAAAGGATCTGAACATCTAATCTTCCACCAAATAAACCAACAAGCATCAACTACAAGGAGTAATCAACACTACTAGCAACCCACAGGTACCAATCTGAGGTTTTGAGACAAAGATTGGATACAAGAGAAGAACTAGGGTTTGAGAGGAGATGGTGCTGGTGAAGATATTGATGGAGATTGACCCCCTCCCAATGAGAGGATCGATGGTGATGATTTCCCCATCCTGGAGGGATGTTTACCCGGCAGAACGGCTCTGCTGAAGCCCTAGATTGGTTCTGCCAAGGTTCCGCCTCGAGATGGCGGCGCTTCATCCTGAAAGCTTCCTTTTGATTTATTCCAGGCGAAAGACTTCATATAGCAAAAGATGGGCACTAGAGGCCTGCCAGGGGGCCACGAGACAGGGGGCGCGCCCAGGGGGTAGGGGGCGCCCCCACCCTCGTGGATGGTGGGTGGCCCCCCTCTGGTGCTTTCTTCACCCAATATTTTTTATATATTCCAAAACTGACTTCCATGGCTCTGGCTCAGGGCACCCTCACGCTGGTGCTGACGCTTGGGGAGTGAGCCTGGTCCTCGGCGTGGTGAATATTTTGGTCTCTTCAATGCTCGTCCAGGAGGCTGGGCTGAAGATCATTTGTAATCCCAGCATTGCCCCTCCCGAAGGCCTTGGAGTTGTCATTGACGAGGGGTGCTTCATCTGGCCCGCAGAAGTGATGGTAGCGTTGCATTCCCGTTGTGGGTGATGCCCTATCGTCTTTGTCCCTTCCCCCTTTTTATTTCTTCTTTTTGTTAGGGGAAGGGCGACGGGCCTTGCTCGTCACGTTGCACAGCTCCTGGGGGCACACCACCTGCAAACCGTGGCGGACAACTGCTCCGCCGGTCTCCCCGTCGCTGCCCCTCCCCCAATGCTCCTTTTATTATCCTTTCCCTCTTGCTTTAGCATCCTGGGAAAAGGAGCAGAGAAAGGAAAGGAGGGGTTATTGGATTTTAGTCTCTTTTCAATCTTAAATCAGCCGACACTTGCCAAATTTTACTTCAAATAATGTAATCTCTCGAGTCTATCTTTGTGTTCTGTAATGCTTGTACTTGTATTCGCATGTCAATGGAAGAGATAAACCTTGCCGAGAAATCGTGCATGTATATGTCCATGCAGAGGTGGAGTGCCTCTTTATTGTAATTAAACGAGTTTTCCAGGCAGGATATCCTGCTGGCATCCTTTTTCGTCTACTGGAGAACCATGTCTACTGGGGAACAGACCGAGGCACCAACCCCCGCCCACTCCCTTTTCATTAAGGGCCACTGCGACCATCCAGGCTGAAGCAACGTTCGAGCCAAGGATGGGAGCACCCTAGTTTCAAGAGAGCGGCGAGGTTTCTCTATGCACAAGTTATAACTTACAGAACACTAATGGACAAGAGGTAAACTTATCTGTTTGGCTTGCCGGGGACCACGGTGTTGTGCAATCTTCTCGTCCCTTGTCAAAGTCAAGTTCACGGCAGGAACCTGCAACTCCATGTAGATGAGAATGAATGTAGGATGCGGTCCTATCTATATGCATATGAAAATGCTCATGAAATGCGTATGCAATGATCTGGATGTGCTTGTGCATGCATGCAATCTTAGTTTCCCCCCCTACAACGCTTCTTTATTTTATCTCGCACGGGGTCATCGCCCTGGCTTGTATAGGGGTTACATGAAACTTCAGCAAGGCCATGTACAATGGGTGGCTGCCGGGTAGGGCCCGGCAGCCTCTGCGCCTTACGAGTATAACTTACGGAGATGCTCAATATTCCATGAGTTTTGCAACTGTGTGCCATCTCCGATCTCCAGACGGACTGCGCCAGGTCTGCTGACTTGTACCACCCGGTAAGGGCCTTCCCACTTTGGTGATAACTTGTTTGTACCCTTGGCGGACAGAACGGAGCCTTCACGAGCCTGCTGACAGGCTTCGAGTTATGCAATGTAATAACTGCTCTTTTTATGCGCCTTTGTATAGATAGTAGCCCCTGAGACTCTAGTCGGCTTCCACAGGGAGGCGATCAGAGGATCGAAAAGGATTTTCTCAGGAAGTAACATGATTAATTTTAAAACAGGTTGTTATGTCAAAGGTGACTGCCCAAGCCACGGAAGTTGTAGATTTAAAGCGGAAATTTGAATTAGCTGATGAAGACATTACCCATATTAACAGGCGGCTCGACGAGGCACAAGGTATGTTTTGGGACCGCTCGCTTATGCATGTATAATAGTATTAGCAAGAAGCTGAAAACTATACAATGTGATATGCATGACTGTAGATGGTGCTACCACGGTTGAGACCCTGCAAGCCGAGCTTGCCCTGGCCAAGGAGCAGGCCAGATTGAGTAATGCGGCTATCCAGAAGGCGGCTCCTGATTTAGGGCTGAACAGGCCACTCTGCGCCCGTGCGAGGAGAGAATATCTTTCATGGAGCGAGAGCTAGAGGATGCCACTAGTAAATGCAAATCACTCGAGGGGGAAAACAAAGCCAAGGCCGCTGAACTCGACAAGGCCTTATAAGAGGCGAGAGAAGCACGGTCTGAGTCTAGAGCGGCTCGGGAGGAGATCGGCAAGCTGGGGAGATAGCGGTTGGTAAGCCCTTTCTTTTACAGACCAAATTCGGCGACCTAAAGTATAAGCTTAATGAATTGTGGAGTTCTCCAGACGCACTCTTGGACTTGCCGAAGAGTGTCTCCGACACAGCGTAATTCTTCCAAGCACGGGAAGGACGTCCTGTGGAGAAGCTTTTCTGGTCACAATTCAACGTGCCACGGCGTCAGGCGTTGCTGAACGAACATATGGCACAATGGGCCAAGCTCCACAGGATGTCTGGAACTGCCATGAAGGACATTGTGGTCTGGCTGAACCCATTCCGAGCAGCTATTTCGGTTTGGTGCATCGACTTGTCGATGAAGTGCCGCGTATCGACGCCGTCAAGCGGTCGGTGTGCATAGAAGGTGCTCGGATGGCCTTTGCCCGCGTCAAGATGTACTGGGCAAAGATGAAGGCTACTGATGTTGCAGCTAAGGTCCCGCCCGGCGGCAAGGACCACCGCGCACCGGAACATTATTTGGAGGACGCCCTAGAGGGCGCCCGCTTGATAGATGACTAGTGCTCAAATTACATTATGTTCGAATAGATGCACCGGCATTGTGAGAACAATATTATGATACATTAAGGCTGTGTTATATTCATACATTTTTCTGAGAGTTTTTTCCTCCTGTGTGGCCGTTTTTTATAACCTGAAAGTTTTCTAGACGTCGGCTTCACCCCCTTGCATATAATATGGGGGTGTTTGGATTAGCACCTGATCACTCTTGACCCAACATCTTGGTCCGTAACAGAGGTCTCAGTGTGGCGAACTAGGCAATTGGACTCTAGGGCTTTAACACTTTATCCTAGCCATAGGAGTTTTACAGTGGGTCTACGATGCAGCCCCTGGTATGTACACGGTGATCCGAATACGGTTGCATTACATAGGTGACCGGGAAATAGTCCTTCGTGCAATACGGAAAAATTTCTAACGATTGTAATAAGTTGCCTAGTGGTTGACCAACTCTCGCCACATCATGACTGTTAGTTTTCGGCTTTCTCTACTGAGGTGCTTAACAAGACGAACCAGAAACACAATCGCAATAGTTATCCCTTTACTACCCTAGCCGACCAGACGGAATGTAAGGTAGCAAGAACAAGAGCCGGGCAACGCAACTATTGACCAAATACATGATTCGGACCCGATGCATATAATGCCGAACTCGGGATGCCGAATTGTGCTGAAAAGTTGTTCGAACTTTTGTTTTGCAACACATATGTTGCCTTATAGAGCCCCTAACAGTTTTATGCCGAGGTGTGTACATGGAACCACATAACAGACGGAATAAAAACGATACCGAATAAGAATTTTGGTTTACTAAAATCTAATTGATACGTCAAAACGTAATCTTTACAAAAGGTACCATAATCACCAAGGCCATTTTACATGCCGAGGGTCTAGGGCAAAGGGAAAAGCTCTATATAGGTCCTTGAGCGAAGTTGTGGTCTTCCCGCCGCACGCCTGCGCCGCTTTTCACCGAAATAATAAAGATTTCTTTAAAGGAATGGTCTTCGGCCATGTATACGTAAACGGGCCCGGAAGAGTCCCCGTGGGTCCTAAGAATGAGTAGGTGTTGATTCACCTGCGGTGAGAAAGGAAGGATGATTAATGAAAGGGCAAGGCCGTATAAGGTCGAACCTTTGTATAGGCCTATCCGTATATTGCCTCCGCCGATGCTCAAGGTATTTTTAGTGCATAATTGCGCATGTCTGGTATGAATTCCGCTGATGTACATGGCGGTCGACAGAGGCTAGGCTGCTAATCTAGCCCTGAAGTTGCCGGACTGCCGGTATGGAGGACTGATTGGTCCCGCGTGGGGATGTCCGATGGCCTGACAGCTGAGGGGCTGTGCGGCTTAATAGGGCCGCTATGTACTTCGGCCGCAATGGCCGCAGTATGCTCCTTAGTGAGGAGGGAGAGCTCCATGTTTCCATTGATTGTAATGACGCCACATGGACCGGGCATCCTGAGCTTCAAATAGGCCTAATGCAGGACCGCTTGAAGCGAGCAAAAGCAGTTCGTCCGAGCAGTGCGTGCACTACAAAAAATGACACATCCGTGACATTTTGGGCCAAACGAAAAAAAAAATTCTGTCATACTTATGACACTTCTATGATGATAATTGTGACAAACCTGGTATCATCATAGATGTGGTGGGCTCCTACTTCTATGACAAAAAATCATGACAGAAAATGGGCTTTTCGTCCTAGGCGGGCCGGAGACGCAGCTACATGACATTCTTTGGGCCGTCCATGACGGAAAAAACCATGGTAGAAGCGAGGGCAAGGAAAATATCAGGGTGTTCCTGGTTACGGTGGGTGGTCGGGGCCGAGCGATGTGCGTTTCTCTCGTACACGCACGCGCGCGGGTGTGAGGCATTGGGCTCTAACTGAACCCGAGCGATTGCACTGCAGGCTATGCGTTACTGAACCCGAGCGATCGATCGATGGCTGTAAACTGAACCCGATCTAGCGATTCCTTCACTACTGCTGCTAACTGAAGTCGGTCAGTGCTGCCTCTGGATGAACAGTGAGCGTTGCTGGGGGGGTTGGATGAATAGTTCCCGGTGAGGGTGGATGAACAGGACCCCGTGGTGTTTCCTCTGGATGAACAGGACCCTGATCGATCGAGCCGGTTGGGGCTGGATGAACAGGACCCCCTGGAGGGCAGGATGAACAGGACCACCCCTCGGAGGGCTAGATGAACAGTAGACGATGGAGGGCTGGATGAACAGTAGCCCGTGGAGGGGTGGTTGAACAGGAGCCCGTGGAGAGGGTTGGTTGAACAGTAGCCGGTGGAGTAGCGCATGGTGGAGGCTGGATGAATAGGAGCCCGTGGATGAACAGTCGCAGGTGCAGGCTGGAGGAGGTCCACGGTGGATGAACAGCAGCCCATGGAGACTGGAAGGGGTCGGTGGTGGAGATGAAAAGTATCCCATGGTGTCCTGTTTTGCGGTACGCTACACCCCTCTCGATGAACAGGACCCCCATTTCGACCGTAGCGCTCCAACACAAGTCTGTTTCCTCTGTTTTGCGGTACGCCACACCCCTCCCAATCAACAGGACCCCCATTTCGACCATAGGAGGTCCATTTCCTCCGTTTTGCGGTACGCCAGACCCCTCCCGATGAACAGGATCCTGTTTCAAACGTGGCCGGTCGAACACAAGGCTGTTTCCTCCGTTCTGCGGTACGCCAGGCCTCGTTTCCATCGGCTATTCTATCCAAGCCCTCCCGATGAACACGACGACGCATTCCGTTCCGACCCAGCCGGTTGGCTCCCCATGAACACGACGACGACGCAGTTTCTCCGTTCTGACCCAGCCATGTACACGAGCCCTGGCTGTACGTATGCGCGAGTAGGCGTTCGAGACCCTGCCCGTATGTACGTATGTGGCCATATTTTCTTTCTTGCACACTGGTCGTTGTACGTACGTGTACATGCTACGTGCGCGCCTCTACTACGACACGTGCGTGCCTCTACATCGACCAGTATGTATGTTCACGTTCGCGACCAGAATGACAACGCTATGTATGCTTCGACCAGGTGGGTCCCGACTGTCAGGCACTTTCTTGCGTGCAAAGATGTAGCTGGTAGGTCCCAGCAGTCAGGGGGCGAATCATTTTTTCTCGGACGCACTTCCTTGCGTGCAAAGATATAGCTGGTAGGTCCCAGCAGTCAGGGGGGAACGTTTTTTTCGCGAAATACAGTTACCCATCTGGTGGGTCCCTGCTATCAGGTGGAGGAATAATTATTTTGCGCGTAATAAGGAGGCACTTCCTTGCGGCCACCGTGGACCCAGCTGTCAGCCTCTCCACGTACAGTACTCTTCGGATGGAAGTCATTCCTTGACCATGTTGATCACGCCATG
This sequence comes from Triticum dicoccoides, assembly GCF_002162155.2. NCBI lineage: Eukaryota > Viridiplantae > Streptophyta > Magnoliopsida > Poales > Poaceae > Triticum > Triticum dicoccoides. The sequence continues at coordinate 602,872,602 of NC_041382.1, read as the reverse complement.
CCGAGAGCACCAGGGCGGTGGACAACGGTGAGGCCTAGGAAGGGGACGACGCGGAGCTAGGGAAGACGCGACAGTGGAAGCCCGCGCGGAGAGGAGTACGAGGGTTCACTTGTTCGGCTGTGGTGTGAGGCTGCCGTCACCGCAGGGCCTGGTTAACGGTGGGAATAGTAGGGGGGCGGTGAGGCCTCTGCGGCAGCACAACCGGCCACGGGAGGCAGGAGCATGCAACACAACTGGCGCTGCTTTGGGCGGCTGGAGCAACAAGACAAGAGGTTGAAGAAAGTCCATCGCGGATAATGATGGCATTAAAGAGAAAGCCCATCAAAAAATGCACAACTCAAACACACAAAGATAAATAATGATGGCATCCAAGAGAGTCCATCGCGGATAGCTAAGTTTCCTGGTACCTCACTGCTTGTCATATAGTAGGAGAAACTAATCGTATTTCACGTTACTGCGTGTGCTCAATGGACAATATATATAACATGTAGAGTAAAAAAGAGATGCAGCAAGTGTACAACCTCTTTGGCGAAGCCATGTCGATCTCAGCATGATTGGGTTGGTCGGTGAGGTTGACCCGGCTGACTTGGCTCTCGGAGGAGGGGAAGAAGATCTTAGGCATCTTGATATGGAGCCCGGGGTACTGCTCCGCTATGATGGAGGGTTTCGTCGTTGGAGCAGCTCCGGTGAGTTATACAACTCCGATGCTGAAGCAAGATAGGAGAGACAACGTTAACTTGAGTGGAATTCTAATAGCATCTCCAATAGATGACATAACATACATAACCACAAAGTTCTAGATGTAAAATACATCAGCCACTCATCTCTGAACTTAAATGTCGAAACTGAATTTAACTGTCGAAACTGAACTTAACTGTCGAAACTGTATTTTGCTGTTGAAACTGAATTTTATGGTCGAAACTGAACGCACTAGCTAGTAGCAGAAAAACAATAGCAGCAGCAGCAGGCACCAGTGGATGCGAGAGCCGGTCGACTGAATTTTTCAACAATGGTCAGTCGATTTTCCAGCCGTTGGATACGAAATCAAGGGCCTACAGTTTAACTTCAACCTCCACCCCCCTGAGCCGCCAGCCACCACCGACCAAACCGCCGCCCTCCGCTGCCTGCGGCCAGCGGTGCACTGCCCCACCCACCCTGAAACCACTCCTCACCGCCGGTCCGCTGCCGCCCCGGCCATCCCTCAAGGCCCCCCTATGGCGAGCTTTTTCTCCAGCGATCCCCACGCCACCGCCCCACCACCGCCGGAGTCCACTGCCCCACCCTGAACCCTAAGATAGATAGTGGGGCACCTCTCCAGCGAGCCCCCCTCCCCGATGCGGCTAGTTCTTCCTTAACTCCAGCGAGCCCCCCACCCCCTGAAAATCGACTGACCCAAAAGTCGATTCAGTCGACTGAAGTGTAGCTAAATCGGAGCAGCATCGCAAGCAAGAGCAAGAGCGAGAGAAGCAGTGTCAGCAAGAGCAAGAGCAATAGCAAGAGCAGACCAAGCAAGGGACCAAGAGCAAGAGCAGAGCAGCACCGCGAGCAAGAACTAAAGCAGCAATAGCTCCTACCGATGTGGACATCGCCACCGAGGGAGCGACACCTTCACTACTAGGAAAAGGGCTATAGATGAAATTGATACTAATGGCGCACCTGACATGTGGTGCGCCACTACAATATAGCAGTGGTGCACCATGTGCAGGTGCGCCATTAGTGTCTTCCACACTAATGGCGCACCGGATACATGGTGCACTACTAGTAACAATTTTTTTTCATTTTTCCAAACATACTAATGGCGCATCAAGTAGACAGTGCGCCATTACTAGTTAAAACTAGTAATGGCGCACTGTCCACAGGTGCGCCATTACTATGTTTTTTCAAAAAAATCAATTTTTTTTCAAAACTAGTAATGGTGCACCGTGGGTGTGGTGCGCCATTACTAGTTTAACTAGTAATGGCGCACCACTCCCACAGTGCGCCATTACTAACTTTCCCCCCTCTATCCCTTTTCCCCCGAGCGCCGCCTCCTCCCCGGCCGAGCCCAATCCCCAATCCCCCGATCTCTCGACCTACTGCTCCGCCGCTGCCCCGACCCACTGCGCCACCACTGCTGCCTTGCTCCCCCTTCACCGTATTCGAGGAAGGGCTCGGGGAAGCAAGAGACTAAGCAAGAAGGCGCCGCAGACTCCTCTACGCGCCGCCTCCTCCTCGACGTGCCACCTCCTCGACGCGCCTCCTCCTCCTCGACGCGTCGCCGCCCACCGCCTCCTCGACGCCGGCGCCCTCCTATGGCAGCCTGTCGTTATCCCACAGGTGATTCCTCACCTCTCCCCCTTCCCCTCCTTCCCCCTAGGCTACCTCCCGCGAGTACCAGAGCCCTCTTCCCTCGTGTTCTAGGGTTAGCAAAAGTCAGCAAATTGATTTTAGTGTGGATTTGTGGTCTGTATTGGTGGGGGTTGTGCTTCTTCATGTTGATTATTGTGACAATTCTTTCTAAAATTGTGATCTAGTTAAGTGGAGTGCATGTAGTGTTTTAGCCAAACCTCCCCCCTCTGAACTCATCTATTTAGTCATATATATGAAGCAACCAAATCTCTTTGGATGTGTGTGTGTGTTTGCTGGTTTGCCTTTTTTTCTTAGTTAATGTGTCTTTCAGTTATGAGCTACTATCAAAAAATTCAGTTATGGCATCTAGAATTATGTCAGTTTTGTTTTGTAACTAGAAGACCAAAGTGTTAGGAATTCTGTCCAAACTGTAGTTTTCAGTATTCTGTCCAAACTGAAAACTATTAAAAATACCATGTGTTTTTTGGTCAAAATCTGCATGTAAAACTGAAATAATCAGCCATAAATAATATCCTCAAGACCATGTGTTTCTAGGATTTCTTGATTGTATTTTGTGCTTGCAGGAGTAAATTTCTTGGAGTAATTTTGTGCTTGCAATGTTTGAGTTCTTAAGCCTTTTTACTGAAAATCAAACAGAAATGTTTTCTTAACTCAGAAGCCTGTTACTGCACCTATACTGCACATTATAAAGTCTCCTAGTACTTAACCCACCCAAGCTATGAGGCAAAAATTTCAGTTAACTGTTATGGACAATTGTCAATTTTTTGTAATGATGATGGAACATTATAAAGCATTGTACTCCAGTGTATATAAAGGATACAAAAAATTTAGCAACTTCTCTGATTTTATAAAGTTGTTCTTATATGGGTGAAACTTCACTTGTTTTTAGGCTAGTGCAGGGTGTTGCTTTATTCTGTCATCATTTGTAACTATGTCTCAAATAAATTGTTCCTTCTTCTGTATTTGACAAGTAATAACTTGAAAAGATGATGATCATCTTTTATAGAAAACAATTTCTATAAACACGTCAGTAACTTTGCTAGTTTGCTGGGTTTTGTCTCCGACCATTGTGTCGTGATGAATTTGCAGGTACCCCGAGAGGCCCTTGAGTTTGCCGGAATGTCGATTAACTTCCGTTCCGGCAAATTCGGGTACTCCATATGTCCTATTTTCAGCAAAGGTCATGCTGAAAATTTCAGTGAATTTTAGCATGACTTTGCTAAAAATAGGACATATGGGGTACTTGCGACTAATGCATGGGCCGGGGTATCTTAGTACTTAGTTAAGTAGGATCAACTGCCCCGCCATTCTTGCTGCATTAAACCATAGGTGGCAATAGAGCCAAGTGATTAGGCCCAACTTAGAATTCTCCTTAGCATCGATAAACCCTAGATGATAAACCCAACATAGGGGGCAATAGAGCCAAGTGATTACTGCCAAGTGATTAGGCCCAACCTAGGGTGCCTCGGCATCGATAAACCCTAAATGATGAAAACTTAACTTAGCATTTAGGGTGCCTCAGCGTCGACAAACCCTAAATGATGAAACCTTGGCTTCTATAGAATCAGTGATATAGAAGTGTGATATCAACTCATAGTTATTAGTAATGTCAGCTGCTCGTCATCGATAAACCCTAATCTGGAAGAGGAAGCACTCGTCCTATGTAGTTTTGAATTACGAACGTAGGAAATGTTGTCATCGGACGACGAAAGTCTCCCGGGGGAGTGCGACTGGTGCCACGACGATCGAGGTATGTGCGACAGGCCTCACCTGGACAATGATCGGCGCTTCAGCATTAAGCTCGAGGAGACCTTCGAAGTTGAAATGGTACGCAACGACGACTATTGTTTTTTCATAATTAAGCATGACTTCAACTATTTCAACGTGTAATTTTCATCTTTTACAATTCGAGTATAGCTTATCCCATGCCATGCAAGACGCTATGTCTTGGAGAGGATGGATTTTGAAGACCATGAAATTTCTGAAACAAAGAAAATTCACATAAGGACTCATCACGATGTGGACTTTCAAGTAAATCTGTATAATTCTGAGACCGTAACCCATTTTGGTTGCAAAAATTGGGAAGCATTTTGCAAGATGTATGGTTTTGATGAGGGTATGCTTATCACCATGGATCTTGGTAATCCTGACATCGACCAAGACAATATGGACATTTGGGTCCTTGTTGATACGCCTCCAGTTCTACCGCTATGTGAGTTTCTCAAACATAGTTATTAGCTAATTTATATTGTTTATTTCAAAATAGTTGACAGCTTATTTCCATTGACAGCTTATTTTTATTTTTCAAAGAATGTGTGGGATATGTAGACAAAACCCACTACACCAATGGCTCCGAATTAACAACTTACAAGGAGAAAAATCATCTGGTCGGATTTTGTACTGACATTGAGAATTACAATATCTACAATCAAACTCCTCAACATTATGGTCAATACGTGCCACTAGTGCATGTGTTCAACTACGGTAACTACCGTGGAGATACCCTGGTATGATTTTTTACTATTACGACATCCGTGCATCTTTTGCATACTTCTAAAACTAGTACATCATTGCTAACTATGAAGTTATTACTATGTTTTTCAATAGATAATCCCAGAGAATTGTGTGCCTCACTTTATGTATCAGAAAGGTAGTCTTAATGTTTTGAACATACAGCCAGGTCATCCTACGAATCTCAATTGTCCATATGAGATTTCTAAAAGAAGTGGAGACATGAAAATCAAAGGATGGAAAAATGTATGGATAGTCGTAAGGAGGTTCTTGGAAGCAAAAGGAAGCGAAGCGCAAGAATTGGAGACAGGATGTTCTCCATTCTCCATAATGGAGAGTCAGGGTCTATATTGTTTTATGCTATTTTACCTTAGATAGGGTATTTAGGTCCTGCCTAATACTGATGATCATGTGCTAAGAACAATTAAGTAGGGTTGGTTTGATGACTATCAAGATGATGATCGTATGACTTGTTATTAATAACGAGTAGAAGTTGTATGATGATGATTAGTAGGACTTGTTAGGATTAGTATTACTTCCGACAAACTCGCTACTCGCGGTCTCAAGACTTGTAATGTTCTATCTTTGTTCGGTCTTTTGAATTCAGAGACTAATATGATGAATTGTATTCGGAGACTAATCTTCTATTGTATTCGATGAATCTACTGTTGCTGTGTGGTGCTGTCTATATTCTGTCCAATAATATATTTTTGTAACTTGTGCAAAAATCGGAAAAGTAAAAAAAAACATAATATTCATACTAATGGCGCATCACCCCATAGTGCGCCATTAGTATGCCAAAGCACATGGGTAAATATGGCCCCTGGGAGGCATACTAATGGCACATGTTGGTCTATACTAATGGTGCACCAGTGGTGCGCCAATAGTATATAATACTAGTGGCGTGGTACTAGTGGCGGACCAGTAGTGCGCCATTAGTAGGCAAAACTGGTGCGCCACTAGTAGGCCTTTTGCTAGTAGTGCGTGGAGGAAGTGGCCGACGACGCCACCGTGGATGGAGCCGCGCCGTGTCGGCTCGTGACCGAGCACCGGTAGCACCGTGAGATCGAATCAAGAAGGAAATGCAGTTATTAGTGTACAACCTCTTTGGTGGCGCCGATTAGGCCTCATCTTCATCCGAGGAAATGTTGATGATGATGCTCTTCCAGTGGTGCAGGTGAAGACGGAGGTGTGGGAATGGAGGTGGCACGACAGCCGAGGGGGACGTCGAGGTAGCTCCTTGGAGGCGGAGGACGTGGTGGCTGAACCGGCGGGACGACGAGATCGACGACGGATCCTCATCCGGTACGGTAGATGAGGGACGTAGAGGTGTTGCTGTGTACGACGTCGTCGGGGAAGAGGCTCCGGCTGGGTGGCAGACGGAGGTGGGTGTGGGGCTTCGCGGGTTTTTGAGCTTGTCCGAAATGTGGGGTAAGTTACAAAAGTACCCCCACCGATTTGAGCTAGGCAGTTCTTTCGGTTCAGGGGCATCACGGGCATTTCGCGTGTCGAGATTTCACAGGAGATGGGAGTTTTCGTGCGCGTTGTAATTTTGGAATAGCAAGGCACGGGTTGAGATGGAGGGAGTTGTCGGGGCACAACGAGACAAAGATATATCTTAAATTTTTCGGGGTAACAAGGTACGGGTTGAAATTTCCGGACATGTCCAACGTGTACTATATCAAATCAATTCGCACTTCCGTTGAAGAAAAAACAAAAAGAAATCAATTCGCGGCAAACAAGAGAGTCTAGTCCTGTGTATTGTACCAAATCAATTCGCATTACAAATGTCATTCAAAACTTTGAATTCATGTTATGTTCAATTAAAATATTTCTCTACGTGTATAATGCATGCAACCTGCTACTCAAATGAACCTTTTCGTGCATTCCAAACGTATATACTACCACTTCAATATGAACTAAATTTGAATTCGTTTCTCTATTTGAATAAGAACTACAATAATGTTTGTTGTGAAGTCAAACCATTTGAATTCGTTTCTCTATTTTAATAAGATCTACAATCATCATTATTGTCAAGTTAAACCATCGTTTGTGTATTATCTTCACAACACACCACCTGATTACTCTCGAGTTAGATATGAACTATGTGTACTATATGAACTCAAACTCGATTTTTTGAATCCACTTTATGTTAATTTCAAATCACGGTACATTTCAAGCTCTAGCTAGATCTACATAATCTAAACCATGTCTCGTATGTATAATGTGTTTATCACATAATGTATGGTGCCCCACCCCCTACACCTACAAGTATTTAGATGTGAGTTGCAAACACCACACATTGCCACAAATTCAAATAAAATGTGAGATTGTTCGATAGATAGTATTGTTTAGATTGTTCGATATTTAGTTGCATGTTACAAACGCCACACATTATCACAAATTCGAATAAAATGTGATATTGTTTGATATATAGTATGCTTTAGATTGTTCGACATTTAGCTGTGAGTTGCAAACGCCATGCATTATCACACTATGGTATAACATGTGCAAACCACAGCACGCGTATCACCGCTATATTCATGCATGCATATGTTTCTAACACTATGATCTCCTATTCAAATATATGAATCCACTTTCATATCAAATTATGATCTTTGTTAGTCTCTTACACCCACACAATCCTCTAACCTTTGTAGCTAGCACTAACTTTCTCTCGTGCATGCACACGCCCTCCTCGCCCCCCCTCCCTCAGCATTCTATTCATCGCGCACATTCATTTTTTTCTTTAGGTCGTTCTCCCACAGTCTCCACAACTCCTTTCCGACACACACACCGATCGGTAAACCTCTCCAGCGTCTGCCTACAGCATACGTACACACACACCTTCCATCTCCTCCTTTCTGTGTCCATGCCTTGTGTCCCTCATATGGTCCAACACACGTGTAAACTCTCGCCCCTCTTTTCATCAATCTCACAACCGCACACTCCTCCCCCTATCTAGCTAGTAGCTCAGCCTCTCGCACCACCTCCTAGCTCCATTCTCTTTCTATCCGTCTCGCTGGGCCTTATTTGCCTCTAACAAATGGATGTACAACGATCCATCTCCCGCTATACATATAGCTAGCTAGGTCCTTATAACTCATTTTTCCCATGCGTCGATCGATCTACCGCATTAGTTATGTGATACGTCTCCAACGTATCTATAATTTTTGATTGCTCCATGATATATTATCTACTGTTTAGGACTATATTGGACTTTATTTTCCACTTTTATATTATTTTTGGGACTAACCTATTAACCGGAGGCCCAGCCCAGAATTGATGTTTTCTGCCTATTTGAGTGTTTCGGATAAACGGAATATCAAACGGAGTCCAAAGGGAATAAAATCTTCGGGAAAGTGATTTTCTCACCGAACGTGATCCAGGAGACTTGGACCCTGCTCCAAGGAACAAAAGAGGCGGTCACGAGGGTGGGGGGCGCGCCCCCTGCCTCGTGGGCCCCTCGTTGCTCCTCCGGCGTACTTCTTCCTCCTATATATACACCCCAAACGATCAGAACAGGAGCCAAAAACCTAATTCCACCGCCGCAACTTTCTGTATCCACGAGATACCATCTTGGGGCCTGTTCCGGAGCTCCGTCGGAAGAGGGCCGTCATCACGGAGGGCTTCTACATCACCATAGCCCCTCCGATGAAGTGTGAGTAGTTTACCTCAGACCTTCGGGTCCGCAGTTAGTAGCTAGATGGCTTCTTCTCTCTCTTTCAATCTCAATACAAAGTTCTCCCCCTCTCTTGTGGAGATCTATTCGATGTAATCTTCTTTTTGCGGTGTGTTTGTTGATACCGATGAATTGTGGGTTTATGATCAAGTCTATCTATGAATAATATTTGAATCTTTTCTGAATTCTCTTATGTATGATTGGTTATCTTTGCAAGTCTATTCGAATTATCCGTTTGGTTTGGCCAACTAGATTGGTAGTTCTTGGTATGGGAGAAGTGCTTAGCTTTGGGTTCGATCTTGCGGTGTCCTTACCCAGTGACAGAAGGGGCAGCAAGGCACGTATTGTATCGTTGCCATCGAGGATAACAAGATGGGGTTTATTTCATATTGCATGAATTTATCTCTCTACATCATGTCCTCTTGCTTAAGGTGTTACTCTGTTTTTAACTTAATACTCTAGATGCATGCTGGATAGCGGTCGATGAGTGGAGTAATAGTAGTAGATGCAAAATCGTTTCGGTCTACTTGTCACGGACGTGATGCCTATATACATGATCATGCCTAGATATTCTCATAATTATGCTCAATTCTATCAATTGCTCAACAGTAATTTGTTCACCCACCGTAGAATACTTATGCTCTTGAGAGAAGCCACTAGTGAAACCTATGGCCCCCAGGTCTATTCTCATCATATCAATCTCCACTACTTTTATATTGTTTTGCTATTTACTTTGCCTTTACTTTTTACTTTGCATCTTTATACCAAAAATACCAAAAATATTCTATCTATCAGATCTCACTCTCGTAAGTGACCGTGAAGGGCTTGACAACCCCTAATCGCGTTGGTTGCCAGAAGCTATCGTTTCACTAGTAGAAAACAGGGCTTTGGTCCAGGCCGGGTCAGCCCATTAGTCCCGGTTCAGTCCAGAACCGGGACCAATGTGGGCATTGGTCCCGGTTCGTGAGCCCAGGGGGGCGGCCGGGCCACGTGGGCCATTGGTCCCGATTCATCTGGACCTTTTGGTCCCGGTTGGTGGGATGAACCGGGACCAATGGGCCTCGCTCCTGGCCCACCACCATTGGTCCCGGTTGGTGGCTTGAACCGGGACTAAAGGCTCCCCTTTAGTCCCAGCTCAAGTCACCAACCGGGACCAATGAGGTGCCTATATATACCCCTCGCTCACAAGCAGAGCACCCCAGTGCTCTGTTTTTCTCTGGCCGAGGGGGAGAGGGCTTGGTGGTGCTCTATCTCACCTCCTATGCACACAAGGTGTTCGATGGAATGCCCGAGCCACACTACTTAAGCTTTCTCCTCTCCAAGCTCGACCTCCAAGCTCTATTTTCCATAATATTTGTCTAGGTTTAGCGGTCCGTCATGCCCCGTCCCCGTCTTCACCGCCGTCGATCACCCGCACCGAGCTCATCGCCGGCACCACCGTGGTGAGCCTCTTGTTCTTATCTTCTTTATGAAAGGAAAAATATTCTTACTTGTATGTTTACATAGATACTTGTATTATTTTGTTACTTTTATTATTGCATCTTAAATAGTGTGATGGTTTTGGTATCCGCCCCCGTCGGCCCTCGTCCTATCTATGATTCGGATGTGGTATATATATTATCTTTATAACTATTGGTTCATTTATTGTTTATGAAAATTATGCCGACCAACATGACATAGATTTTATTTATGTAGGATGTATGTGAATCGGAAATGCCAACCGACCCTATTGTCGAGAAGTTAAAATTAGTTGAAGAAGAAAACAATTTGTTGATGGAAAAAATAAAAAAATTGAGGAGGAGAAGATGATATTGGAGTTGCATGTTGCGGATGTCATCGATGATCACAAGATCAAGATGGATGCAATGCGCTTGAAGATTAGAAAGATTAGAAAATATGCCATTCATACCAAGGCTTGGTATCATTATGCCGTTGGATCAATTTTTACCTTGGTTGCGATTATGATCACATTTGTTTTCGCATTGAAATGTTTTACATAGTTTCAATGTATGGTTTAATTAATTAGATGCTCTGGAGAGCTATATGTTGTTAGATGAGAACTATGTATGCACTTTGGTTTTAATGTGATGATGAACTTCTATTAATTTGGACACTTAATTATATATAATGCACGCAGATGAACCGGCAATGGATGTACGGTGACAGACACACCCGCGAGTACATTAAGGGCATGCATGAGTTTCTCGATGCGGCTGAGGCAAACAAGCAGAATGGTTTTATGTGTTGTCCATGCACTGAATGTGGGAATACGAGGTCTTACTCTAACCGGAAAATCCTTCACTCCCACCTGCTTTACAAGGGTTTCATGCCACACTATAATGTTTGGACGAGGCACGGAGAAATAGGGGTTATGATGGAAGACGACGAAGAAGAAGAGTATGATGACAACTATGTGCCCCCTGAATACGGTGATGCTGCAACGGGGGGAGCTGGTGAAGATCAAGAGGAACCAGATGATGTGCCCGATGATGATGATCTCCGCCGGGTCATTGTCGATGCAAGGATGCAATGCGAAAGTCAAAAGGAGAAGCTGAAGTTCGATCGCATGTTAGAGGATTACAAAAAAGGGTTATACCCCAATTGCGAAGATGGCAACACAAAGCTCGGTACCGTACTGGAATTGCTGCAGTGGAAGGCAGAGAATGTTGTGGCTGACAAAGGATTTGAGAAGCTACTGAAAATATTGAAGAAGAAGCTTCCAAAGGATAACGAATTGCGCGACAGTACATACGCAGCAAAGAAGGTCGTATGCCCTCTAGAATTGGAGGTGGAGAAGATACATGCATGCCCTAATGACTACATCCTCTACCGTGGTGCATACAAGGATCTGAACGCATGCCCGGTATGCGGTGCATTGCGGTATAAGATCAGACGAGATGACCCTGGTGATGTTGACGGCGAGCCCCCCAGGAAGAGGGTTCCTGCGAAGGTGATGTGGTATGCTCCTATAGTACCACGGTTGAAACGTCTGTTCAGAAACGAAGAGCATGCCAAGTTGATGCGATGGCACAGTGAGAACCGAAAGAAAGATGGGAAGTTGAGAGCACCCGTTGATGGGTCGCAGTGGAGAAAAATCGAGAGAAAGTACTGGGATGAGTTTGCAAAGGACCCAAGGAATGTATGGTTTGCTTTAAGCGCAGATGGCATTAATCCTTTCGGGGAGCAGAGCGGCAATCACAGTACCTGGCCCATGACTCTATGTATGTATAACCTTCCTCCTTGGATGTGCATGAAGCGGAAGTTCATTATGATGCCAGTTCTCATCCAAGGCCCTAAGCAACCCGGCAACGAAATTGATGTGTACCTAAGGCCATTAGTTGAAGAACTTTTAGAGCTGTGGAATGGAAATGGTGTACGTACGTGGGATGAGCACAGACAGGAGGAATTTAACCTTAAGGTGTTGCTTTTCGCGACCATCAACGATTGGCCCGCTCTTAGTAACCTTTCAGGACAGACAAACAAAGGATACCACGCATGCATGCACTGTTTAGATGACACTGAAAGTATATACCTGGACAAATGCAGGAAGAATGTGTACCTGGGCCATCGTCGATTTCTTCTGACCAACCATCAATGTTGAAAGAAAGGCTTGCATTTCAAAGGCGAGCCAGATCATCGGAAGAAGCCCGCCATGCGCACCGGTGATCACGTGCTTGCTATGGTCAATGATTTACACTATGTAATCTTTGGAAAGGGTCCCGGTGGACTAGCTATTCCGAATGACGCTGAGGGACACGCACCCATGTGGAAGAAGAAATCTATATTTTGGGACCTACCCTACTAGAAAGACCTAGAGGTCCGCTCCTCAATCAACATGATGCACGTGACGAAGAACCTTTGCATGAACCTGCTAGGCTTCTTGGGCGTGTATGGGAAGACAAAAGATACACCTGAGGCACGGGAGGACCTGCAACGTTTGCACGAAAAAGACGGCATGCCTCCGAAGCAGTGTAAAGGTCCTACCAGCTACGCTCTTACGAAAGAAAAGAAAGAAATCTTCTTTGAATGCCTGCTCAGTATGAAGGTCACGACTGGCTTCTCATCGAATATAAAGGGAATAATAAATATGCCAGAGAAAAAGTTTCAGAACCTAAAGTCTCATGACTGCCACGTGATTATGACGCAACTGCTTCCGGTTGCATTGAGGGGGCTTCTACCAGAAAACGTCCGATTAGCCATTGTGAAGCTATGTGCATTCCTCAATGCAATCTCTCAGAAGGTGATCGATCCAGAAATCGTACCAAGGCTAAGGAGTGATGTGGCGCAATGTCTTGTCAGTTTCGAGCTGGTGTTCCCACCATCCTTCTTCAATATCATGACGCATGTCCTAATTCATCTAGTCGACGAGATTGTCATCCTGGGGCCCATATTTCTACACAATATGTTCCCCTTTGAGAGGTTCATGGGAGTCCTAAAGAAATATGTCCGTAACCGCGCTAGGCCAGAAGGAAGCATCTCCATGGGCCATCAAACAGAGGATGTTATCGGGTTTTGTGTTGACTTTATTCCTGGCCTTAAGAAGATAGGTCTCCCTAAATCGCGGTATGAGGGGAGTCTAACTGGAAAAGGCACTCTTGGAAGAGACTCAATAATATGCAGGGACGGATATTCTTGGTCTCAAGCAAACTACACAGTTCTACAGAACTCTACCTTGGTGACCCCGTATGTCGATGAACACAAGAACAGTCTGCGCTCCAAACACCCGGAGCAGTGCAACGACTAGATTACATGTGAACACATCAGGACTTTCAGCAGTTGGTTGGAAACACGTCTCATAGGTGACAACACTATTTGTGATGAGTTGTACTTGTTGTCCAGGGGACCATCTTTGACTGTATTGACTTACAAAGGATACGAGATAAATGGGAATACATTTTACACGATCGCCCAAGATCAAAAGAGCACCAACCAAAACAGCGGTGTCCGCTTTGATGCAGCAACTGAGAGCGGAAAGGACACATATTATGGTTACATAGTGGACATATGGGAACTTGACTACGGACCTGATTTTAAGGTCCCTTTGTTTAAGTGCAAATGGGTCAATCTGTTAGGCGTCGGGGTACAGGTAGACCCACAGTACAGAATGACAACAGTGGATCTGAAAAATCTTGGGTACACTGACGAACCGTTCGTCCTAGCCAATGATGTGGCACAGGTTATCTATGTGAAGGACATGTCTACCAAACCAAGAAAAAGAAAAATTAAGGAAGCGAATACATCATACGATGAGCCAAAGCGCCACATTGTTCTTTCAGGAAAAAGGGACATCCTGGGAGTGGACAGCAAGACAGACATGTCTGAAGATTATGAAAAGTTTCATGAAATTCCTCCCTTCAATGTCAAGGCTAACCCAAGCATCCTGATAAACAATGAAGATTATCCGTGGTTACGGTGCAATAAGCAAATGACACAAGCGAAGAAAAAGTGAAGACTTTCTCCCGCAACTAGTATGATGATACCATGCCAACTTTGTAACACACGAACATGCTACCATTGTCCGTTTTGTACATGCACATGCTATGTGGGTGAAATTATGATACCATGCCAACTTTCAACTTTTTCAGAGTTCATTTGAAATGCTTTCATGTCTTCTGGTTCGGCCCTCGTAATACCATGACCATTAGTCCCTGGCCCATGCCAACTTTCAAATTTCAACTTTCTAAAACTAATGGCACTAACAGAAAGTTTATAATTTTGCTCCTCGCCCCTGGCCCATGGCCATTAGTCCCGGTTTGTGCCACAAACCGGGACTAAAGGGTTGGTCCTTGTTGCGGGCAGAGTTTAGTCCCACCTCGCCAACCGAAGGGGCTCACACCGGTTTATAAGCCCTTCCCTCTCTGCCTTGTTGAGCTCCTCTCAAAGTGAAAATAGATGCCCTAATAGAGAAAAGTTTAACCTAAATTCATAGTGAATTTCTCTGAAATTCATAGAAATTTACTAGGAATTTAGGTTGAATTTTCTCTATAAGCGCATCTATTCTCATTTCTTAGTAAGTTAATCACAAACTTGTGATTCAAACAATTTTCAAAGAATTCAAATTTTAACTATTCAAATTTGAAAACTAATGGCACTAACAGAAAGTTTATAATTTTTCTAAAACTAATGGCACTAACAGAAAGTTTATAATTTTGCTAACCTAAAAGCAAACAGAATTAAAAATTAAAGCAAAAAACAAAAGAAAATAAATAAT
>NC_041382.1:602857047-602857791 GCF_002162155.2 Triticum dicoccoides | reverse complement strand
TTTGTTGTAAGTAGAAACAAAATAAAATAAATAAAGCAACAGAAAGTTTATAATTTTGCTGACCTAAAAGCAAAAAGAATTAAAAAAATAAAGCAAAAAACAAAAGAAAATAAATAATACAGAAAACAAAACAAAAAAAACTGGAAAAAATGAAAATAGCAAAAATAAGTATTTTGTTGTAAGTAGAAACAAAATAAAATAAATAAAGCAACAAAGAAAACAAAAAAACAAAAAAAGTGTTTTCAAATTTGAAAACTAATGGCACTTACAGAAAGTTTATAATTTTTCTAAATCTAAAAGCAAAAAGAATTAAAAAATAAAGGAAAAATCAAAAGAAAATAAATAATGCAGAAAACAAAACAAAAAACTAGAAAAAAATATTAAATATAGCAACAATAAGTATTTTGTTGTAAGTAGAAACAAAAAAACAAAAAAACAAAAAGTGCCACCTACTGGGAACCCACGGCCTGAATACGACTAGAAACCCTACCATGGGCTAGGATTCAGTCCCGGAGGAGGCCCAGTAGGCTCACAGGCACACGTTGCACGGTTAGGCCCGAAAGCCTGCTTTAGAGAGGAGCTCGAGAGGGAAGGCTCACCACACCTTATAAACAGGTGCGGCTCCCTCTCAACTAGCGAAGTGGGACTAAACATTTGGGCGCGGGGCAGCACAAGGCCTTTTGTCCCGGTTGGTGGCACCAACCGGGACTAAAGGGGGGCATTGGTCACGGTTCGTGGCACCAA
>NC_041382.1:602849715-602856627 GCF_002162155.2 Triticum dicoccoides | reverse complement strand
GCCGCCAGGCTGCCCCTTTGCGCCTCACCGTCACCGTCGTCGCCCTGCCTCCGACGCCGTCCCGCGCCGCCCCGACGCCGTCGCCGCGCGCCACTCAACGCCGCTGCGGTCTCTCCGCGCCACCCCGACGCCGTCGCCTCCCCGCGTCGCGCCCCGACGCCGTCGCCGCCCCGCCTCTGCCTTGCCGTCGCCTCTGCCTCACTGCACCCCAGCTGCCCCGCGCCGCCGTCGCCTCTGCCTCGTTGTGGTCTAGGCCGGCACCGCCCCCCTCTTCCCCCTTTTTTTGCAAACACATATATGTTTTTTCCTGCAGATTATATGTATATGTATGAGTATATGTATGAGTATATGATGATGTATGAGTATATGTATGTGCTGAAAAGATAGATTTTTAGAAAAAATACTATTTTTTCTGTTGATGATATGATGATGTTTTTTTTCATATATGCATTTTTCATATATGTATTAATTTTTTAAGTTGTTAGTAGATATCGATTTTAGGTTAGTGCATTTTATCACTGATTTTAGGTTAGTTAATCGATTTAGTGCATTTTATGTTTGTTGCATTTTATGTTTGTTGCATTTTAGGTTAGTGCATTTGCTAAGTGATATTAAGAAAGGAAGGAAAAGAAGGATAGGAAAGAAGAAAATAGGAAGAGGAAAGAAAGAACAAGAGGAGAGGAAGAAAAGGAGAAATAAATAAGAAGAAGAAAAAAGAAGAAAAAGAAGAGGAGAAGAAGAAAGGAATAGTGGAGAAGAAGAGAAAATAGAATAATATTCTATTTTTTCTTCTTCTCCACTATTATTATTCTATTTTTTCTTCTTCTCCACTATTCCTTTCTTCTTCTCCTCTTTTTCTTCTTCTTCATTTTCTTCGATCTTCTCCTCTAGCTATTCCTTTCTTCGAGGGATCTATAGGGTCGAGGGATCGAGGGTCGAGGGTTCCAGGGTCGTCTAGGGGTCGAGGGTTCCAGGGTCGTCGAGGGTTCGAGGGGTCGAGGATCGCCGAGGGGTCGAGAGAGGTTTCCTAGTGTCAAAGTATTGAAGA
This sequence comes from Triticum dicoccoides, assembly GCF_002162155.2. NCBI lineage: Eukaryota > Viridiplantae > Streptophyta > Magnoliopsida > Poales > Poaceae > Triticum > Triticum dicoccoides. The sequence continues at coordinate 602,855,579 of NC_041382.1, read as the reverse complement.
AATCCATGGCTTCATCATTAGCCGGAAGTAACCAGGGCATGACGAAGTCCTCCAAAGTTATTTTGGAATGGTGTCCCGGATAGGATAATTTGCCTTTTTGTATGAATTTCAGCAAAGGCCTTCCAAATAACGATATTTGGAAGGTTCTTGCTGAACTTTGTACCAAAAAGTGAATTATCTTATCTGGGACTCCGTTCCAAAATAACTTTGGAGAGCTTCGTACCATCATGCACCTGTTACTTTCGCCTAATGATGAAGACATGGTTTGGTTGAATCCTTTGACACTAGGCAACCTCCCGACCCCTCGGCGATCCTCTCGAACATGAGAGGAAGAAGAGGATAAAAAAAGAAGAGGAAGAAGAAAAAAAGAGGAGAAGAAAGAATAGAGGAGTTCTTCTCCTCTATTCTTTCTTCTCCTCTTTTGTTTGTTCTTCTTCCTCTTTTTTTTATCGGGAACGAGGGTCGTCGAGGGTCGCCGAGCGGTAGAGGAGAAACCCTAAATAGAAAGTATCATCAGTGTGAGAAACATGTACCGTCGGTGTCGGACACTACATCCACGTCCCACAAGTGGCGCGGGCTTCGACGCCCACGTCACTTGTGGGACGTGGATGTAGTGTCCGACACCGATGGCCACATGTATCTCACACCCGCGATACTTGCTATTTAGGGTTTCCTCTACCGTTCGGCGACCCTCACCCTCGAGACCCTCGTTTCTGATAAAATAAAGAGGAAGAAGAAGAAGAAAAGGAGAAGAAGAGAAGAAGAAGAAAAAAAAAGAGGAGAAGAATTCTTCTCCTATTTTTTTTCTTCTTCTTCCTCTTTATTTTATCGGGAACGAGGGTCATCGAGGGTCGCCGAGCGGTAGAGGAGAAACCCTAAATAGAAAGTATCGTCAGTGTGAGATACATGTACCGTCGGTGTCGGACACTACATCCACGTCCCACAAGTGGCGCGGGCTTCGACGCCCACGTCACTTGTGGGACGTGGATGTAGTGTCCGAGACCGACGACCACATGTATCTCACACCCACGATACTTGCTATTTAGGGTTTCCTCTACCGTTCGGCGACCCTGACCCTTGACGACCCTCGTTTCCGATAAAATAAAGAGGAAGAAAAAAAAGAGAATAAGAAAAAAAAGAGGAGAAGAGATTCTCCTCTTTTTTTTCTCTTCTTCTCTTTTTTTTTCTTCTTCTTCTCTTCTTCTCTTTTTTTTCTTCTTCTTCCTGTTTATTTTATCGGAAACGAGGGTCGTCGAGGGTCAAGGTCGCCGAATGGTAGAGGAAACCCTAAATAGAAAGCATCGTCGGTGTGAGATACATGTGGCCGTCGGTATCGGACACTACATCCACGTCCCACAAGTGGCGCGGGCTTCGACGCCCACGTCACTTGTGGGACATGGATGTAGTGTCCGACACCGACGGCCACATGTATCTCACACCCACGATACTTGCTATTTAGGGTTTCCTCTATCGCTCGGTGACCCTCGATGACCCTCGTTCCCAATAAAAAAAGATGAAGAAGAAGAAAAAAAGGAGAAGTACTCCTCTATTCTTTCTTCTCCTCTCTTTTTTTTCTTCTTCCTCTTCTTTTTTTATCCTTGAAGCGTTGTCGAGGCCACCCCAAACCCTAGAGAAGCAGCGTCGAGGCCACCCCAAACCCTAGAGAAGCAGCGTCGAGGCCACCCAAACCCTCGTAGCCCGGCCTAAGTGGGCCAAGACTGAGAATGATCTGGTTGATAAAGGGATCGAACCAGAGACAATTAACTGGCCAGACCATTGCCGGACTTGGTTCTTCGGGGCTGGCGGAACCTTGGACCCTGTAACAAGGAAGTGCATTTGGAAAAACGATCAAATGGACATACCAGTCAGGAAGCTTCAGCACTATATCGAAGCAGCGCAGCAAGGGACGTTCTTTCCAGACAGAGAGAACGACAAGCTCACAATGGCCCTCGGGAATCCTGAGCACCCTGGATGGACAAGAGGCACACTAGGCTCCATTCCGTGGAAGGTTGGGTTTCCGGATTCAGGCGGTTACAAATCCCATGAGAGGAGGAAAAAAGTGCAGCAGAGCCAAATGCAGGCGCTGCAAGCAAGAGTACAAGCGATAGAGGAACAAGAAGCAAATCGCAGCAAACGTACTGCCGAAGCTTCCCCCGAAGCTACCCCGCCATCTCAGCGGAGAAGCAGTGTGGCTTCCACCGAGCTGCTTCAGCCGGAGCATGCCTTGACGGCTCCTGCCAGCTATCCCGTGGATGCTATCACGGAGTCTCAAAATTGCCACCTTATGACGCAATGGATGAATTTGAAGGTCAAGGCGGTTGTTGGCTCTGTTTATCCTACTGAACCCGGCGCAACTTTTCACTGCTAGCCGATTCCAGAAGGATATGCTAGGGTGATGGTGGATGAAATAACGGAGGGATTTGAGGACCTCCAGCTTGACCACCCTATCGGTGAAGGGGAGACTAGGCTGGGGTCTGCTCTGAAGACTCCATGCCTATGGCGGAAGGAGCTCATCAACCTTCCGAACTGGACGCCTCCACCTCCTCCTCCTCCTCCGGCAAGTCAGGGCACTCCGCCTCCTCCACCGCCTCCTCCTCCGGCGAGTCACGGCACTCCGGCTCCTCCATCGCCTCCTCCTTCGGCGAGTGACGATCAGGGCACTCGACCGGCTCCTTCTCCAGCGCGTGGCGGCACTCCGCCTCCTTCTCCGCCTGCGCCGACGCGCCTGAGCAGACAGCCTCCTCCTTCTCCGCCTCGTCAGCAAGGGTGGAAGAGACCTGCCGCTGCTCCGGCTGCTCCGGCGCGTCATAGTCCTTCTCCTCCGCCTCGTAAGCAAGTAAAGAAGACAACCGCTCCTTCTGCTCGGCCGGTGTCTAGCAGTACAACCACAGGCGGGAGGACATACAGATTCGGTCCTTCTCTGAAGACTCCAGAGAAGTTACCATACGAGAGGACCCCGGAGGAGAACGCCGAGATCGCACGAACCGAAGTGGATGACTGGTTTCAATGGTTGAAAGCAAAGAGACATCCACTTCCGGAGGAGAAGGTAGATCCGGTGAGAGCGAAGCGCACTTTGGCTGCCCTGACAAAACCACCCAAGTCTCCGCCGAACGGAAACTATGAGCGCATTATTGGAAAGGAATTTGCCGAAGCGGAGCGGTCGGGAAGTATTGTCAGTGATCAAGGCTGAAAGAACGACGAGCTAGGAAACAAATTGCCCAGCTCGGCGAACAAGCGAAGGAATCGTGCCCCCCGCTCAAGGTGCCTAGCGACAACATCGCTAATGATCCGAGGATGGTGCCCGGTTATAGCAATCTTGCCGATTACCTGTCCGACGATGTACATTATGAACCCATGGAGGTGCAGATACAAAGATATGAGTACGGGAAGCCTCTCATCAAATATGAAAGATCCCTATCAACGATGATGCGAAGATTGCATGATTGATACTTGAAAATCTGCAGAGACTCTGGGGGGAGGAGTACTTTGTATGTGAAAGTTAAAAAGGAGCATGACCTCATTGGAGTTGAACCATTGCCTGTTCCATTTGAGGAGTTCTTTCAGTTTTTCAATCAATTGGCCCTTGATAAAACAACGATCGCCTGCTACTGTCTGTAAGTAGTACTACTTCTGTCATTAAGTCTCTCTATATAGCTCAGCTCTTTCATTGAATGTATTTATAATCATCCTCACTATATTATGCAGATTAAAGATCGCCGAATTGAAGAAAAGACAAGTCGGTGATATTGGGTTCATTAACACATATCTCATAGATGCAACTCAGGCTAAATTTCATGCCGCAGCTACCGAGGCCAACTTGCTACGATTGTTGGTAATAAATGAAAACAAAGATATAATACTCTTTCCTTACAACTTCAAGTGAGTGTTACTGTCTTGTGTGTATTCGGTTTCCCTTATATATTATTCAAGGTTATAGTAATGTAATTGATGAGTTATGCATGCGTGTGCAGTTTCCACTATATTCTCCTAGAGATTAAGCTTGAGCAGGGACTAGTAACCGTCTTAGACTCAAGACGAAAAGATCCCCAGGACTATGTAGACATGACTCAAATACTCAAGAAGTAAGTTAAATTGATCATTATCCACCATATCAGCAACTTTGTTCATTTCCTGATATATCAAGTAATTGTTTTCTTTGTCCGGCAGGGTTTGGAGAAAATTCACCAGAAAAGCTCCGGGACTGCCGAAGGAGCTGCAATTTAGACACCCAAAAGTAAGTACTGTAGTAGCATGTTCTGCGCATCTACTAGTGATTCAAGCGCTAGTTTCATCAATACCATTTGGCATTCTTGCTTATCAGTTTGATTGACCTCTATTTCTTGTAAAGTGGTTGTGGCAGGAACAAGGGAATGATTTCTATGGATACTACGTTTGCGAGTCCATCCGCCACACGACCTGTGAGCGGGGCGACACTGATGAACAATATGAAGTACGTAAATAACAACATTCACAATTTTATTTTATTACCATCATTTGTGTTGAGTTTCATTCATTCATATATATGTATTTTAAATTAGATGTTTCAGAAGCGGGATGAACTCCTAGCACCAGCTCGCATGCGAGCAATTCAAGAGGAATTGGCGGCATTCTTTCTTGACCACGTGATCGCTGAAGACGGAGAATACTATGTGGACCCTGAGTCCGTATGATTATATTTGTAAGAGATAATTATTGTATATATGTAGCCGGTAGTGTCGGATAGATATACGAGAACTTGTTGTTCGACCAATATCTCGGAGAAGGAGAGGTGGTCGATATCACTTCTCTTTGTATGCATATATGTTCATGACGATCTTCTGTTTCCTTCGTTTGCTTACTAGCTAGCTAGCGTGTCTAGTCCTCTCTATACGTATGTATAGTACGTAGCGTCGACCAAGCACGGACATAAGAGAGGACACTTCTCTCTATTAATTATAGTTAGCTAACACAATATATGAAACACCTAAATTAACCCCCCAAAACCCCCAAACCCCCCCCCCCTTTCAAAAAAAACAAAAACACCAGCCACAGAAATGCTGACACGTGAAAGCCTATTGGTCCCGGTTGGTGCCACCAACCGGGACCAAAGGGTCTCCAGCCTGGGCTCCGCGCACAGGCCACGTGGAGGCCCATCTGTCCCGGTTCTGGATTGAACCGGGACTAAAGGGACAGGGCATTAGTACCGACCCTTTAGTCTCGGTGCCAGAACCGGGACAAAAGGCCCTTACGAACCGGAACAACAGGCCCTTTTTCTACCAGTGTTTTGTGCAGGTACGAGGGACTTGAGCGTGGGCTCCTCCTGGATTGATACCTTGGTTCTCAAAAACTGAGGGAAATACTTACGCTACTCTGCTGCATCATCCCTTCCTCTTCGGGGAAAACCAACGCAAGCTCAAGACGTAGCATTATGTCTCTCCCTTCCTCTGACAAATAACAATTGATCTACCGATCTAGTTAGGTTTGCTTAGCAAACACATGGTTCCTCTTCATCATCCATGCATGCGTCCCGATAGATCTATCATGCACAGGCACACACAGAAACACATCCCCACTCTCATTGATAATATTGCAGTTCTACCCTCAGTTTGTCTAGTAGGCCTCTCCCACCATCTTTGAGAAGCAACTCCATCACCCATCCAGCAATCTACCCCTCTCCCTCCCTCCCTCCCTCCCTCCCTCCCTCTCTCTCTCCTCTCTCTCTCTCCATCTCTCTCTCTGTCTCTTTGTCCCAACCTATTTCCCGTCCTTCAGTTCTGTATGGACGTCAACCCATCTCCCTCAACACATAGCTGGGTCTCTCCTTCTCAACACATATACGAGTCATTCTACCTCTCTAGTTAGGCCTCTGCCTCCCCCCTCCCCCA
>NC_041382.1:602841251-602849536 GCF_002162155.2 Triticum dicoccoides | reverse complement strand
ACACACACCGATACATCGAGCGCTCTAGTCATGTCTCCCTGCCACACACAAACTTGCCATGTGCCCTCTAACGTTCTGGTAGGTCAATTGCCCAATACCAAAAGTATTCTATCTATCAGATCTCACTCTCGTAAGTGACCGTGAAGGGCTTGACAACCCCTAATCGCGTTGGTTGCGAGTAGCTATCGTTTTGTGCAGGTACGAGGGACTTGAGCATGGCCTCCTACTGATTGATACCTTGGTTCTCAAAAACTGAGGGAAATACTTACGCTACTCTGCTGCATCATCCCTTCCTCTTCGGGGAAAACCAACGCAAGCTCAAGACGTAGCAAGAAGGATCTCTGGTGCCGTTGCTGGGGAGTCTACGCAAAAAGTCAATATACCAAGTACCCATCGCAATCCCTATCTCTCGCATTACATTATTTGCTATTTGCCTCTCGTTTTCCTCTCCCCCCAATTCACCCTTGTTGTTTTATTCGCCCTCTCTCTCTCTTTCTCTATCCTCCCTCTCTATTTGCCTCTTTTGTCCGCTTGCTTTTTGTTTGCTCGTATGTTAGATTGCTTGTTTGTTGCGATGGCTCAAGATACTACTAAAGTGTGTGACTTCACCAATACCAATAATAATGATTTCCTTAGCACTCCAATTTCTCCTCATACCAATGCTAAATCTTGTGAATTAATACTGCTTTGTTGAATCTTGTTATGAAAGATCAATTCGCCAGCCTTCCTAGTGAAGATGCCACTACTCATCTGAATAGCTTCGTTGATTTATGTGATATGCAAAAGAAAAAAGATGTCAATAATGATGTCATTAAATTGAAGCTATTTCCTTTTTCGCTTAGAGATCGTGCTAAAGCTTGGTTTTCGTCTTTGCCTAAGAATAGTATTGATTCATGGAACAAGTGCAAAGATGCTTTTATCTCTAAGTATTTTCCTCCCGCTAAGATCATCTCTCTTCGAAACGATATAATGAACTTTAAACAACTTGATCATGAACATGTTGCACAAGCTTGGGAGAGAATGAAATTAATGATACATAATTTCCCTACTCATGGTTTGAATTTTTGAATGATTATACAAAATTTTTATGCCGGATTGAATTTTGCTTCTAGAAATCTTTTAGATTCGGCCGCGGGAGGCACTTTTATGGAAATCACTTTAGGAGATACTACTAAACTCCTAGATAATATTATGGTTAATTATTCTCAATGGCATACTAAAAGAACTTCTAATAAAAAGGTGCATGCAATAGAAGAAATTAATGTGTTGAGTGAAAAGATGGATGAACTTATGAAATTATTTGCTACTAAGAGTGTTTCTTCTGATCCTAATGATATGCCTTTGTCTACTTTGATTGAGAATAACAATGAATCTATGGATGTGAATTTTGTTGGTAGGAATAATTTTGGTAACAACGCTTATAGAGGGAATTTTAATCCTAGGACATATCCTAGTAATCCTTCTAATAATTATGGGAATTCCTACAACAACTCTTATGGAAATTATAATAAGATGCCCTCTGATTTTGAATCTAATATTAAAGAATTTATTTCTTCGCAAAAGAATTTGAATGCTATGATTGAAGAAAAATTGCTTAAGATTGATGATTTGTCTAGGAACGTTGATAGAATTGCTCTTGATGTTGATGCTTTGAAACTTAGATCTATTCCACCTAAGCATGATATTAATGAGTCTCTAAAAGCCATGAGAATTTCAATTGACGAGTGTATAGAAAGAACCGCTAGGATGCGTGCTTCCAAAGATTCCTTTATTAAAGTGTGTTCTTCCAATTCCTATGGAAATCAAGATGAAGATCTTAAAGTTATTGATGTGTCTCCAATTAAATCTTTATTTTGGAATATGAATCTTGATGAAACTAAATATGATCTTCCTATACCTAGAAGGCGTTCTAAAAATTCGGAGTATTTAGATCTTAATGACGAAAAGATGAAAGTAGGATTGAAAGAAATAAAAATCTAGATGTTGCTAAACCCACTATATTGGATTTCAAGTAATTTAGTTATGAAAGTTGCTCTTTAATTGATTGTATTTCCTTGTTGCAATCCGTGCTAAATTCTCCACATGCTTATAGTCGAAATAAAGCCTTCACCGAACATATTGTTGATGCCTTGATGCAATCTTATGAAGAAAAACTTGAGTTGAAAGTTTCTATCCCTAGAAAACTCTGTGATGAGTGGGAACCAACTATTAAAATTAAAATTAAAGATCATGAGTTTTATGCTTTGTGTGACTTGGGTGCTAGTGTCTCTACTATTCCCAAGACTTTGTGTGATTTACTAGATTCCTGTAATTTTGATGATTGCTCTCTAAACTTGCATCTTGCGGATTCCACTATTAAGAAACCTATGGGAAGAATTAATTATGTTCTTATTGTTGCAAATAGGAATTATGTTCCCATAGATTTCATTGTTCTTGATATAGATTGCAATCCTTCTTGCCCTATTATTCTTGGTAGACCTTTCCTTAGAATGGTTGGTGCAATTATTGATATGAAGGAAGGGAATATTAGATTTCAATTTCCATTAAAAAAGGTCATGGAACACTTTCCAAGAAAGAAAATAAAATTACCATATGAAACTATCATGAGAGCCACTTATGGATTGCCTACCAAAGATGGCAATACCTAGATCTATCCTTGCTCCTTATGCCTAGCTAGGGGCGTTAAACGATAGCGCTTGTTGGGAGGCAACCCAATTTTATTTTTATTCCTTGCCTTTTGATCCTGTTTAGTAATAAATAAATTATTCATCCTATGTTTTGGTTGTATTTTTTGTGTTTAATTAGTGTTTGGGCCAAGTAGAACCATTGGGAAGACTTGGGGAAAGTCTTGTTGAACTTGCTGTAAAAAACACAAACTTTAGCGCTCACTAGAACTGCTGTAATTTTTATTTGAAGAGTGCTATTTAGTTAATTCTTTTTGAATATGATTAATAGAGAAATTCCTCACGTCCATAAATTTATTTTAGAATTTTTTGGGTTACATATCTTGCGCTAGCTACAGATTACTACAGACTGTTCTGTTTTTGACAGATTCTGTTTTTCGTGTGTTGTTTGCTTATTTTGATGAATCTATGGCTAGTAAAATAATTTATAATCCATAGAGAAGTTGGAATACAGTAGGTTTTACACCAATATAAATAAATAATGAGTTCATTACAGTACCTTGAAGTGTTCTTTTGTTTTCTTTCGCTAACGGAGCTCACGAGTTTTCTATTTTGAGTTTTGTGTTGTGAAGTTTTCAAGTTTTGGGTGAATTCTTTTGATGGATCATGGAACAAGGAGTGGCAAGAGCCTAAGATTGGGGATGCCCATGGCACCCCCAAGATAATCCAAGGACACCAAAAAGTCAAAGCTTGGGGATGCCCCGGAAGGCATCCCCTCTTTTCATCCACTTCCATCGGTAATTTACTTGGAGCTATATTTTTATTCACCAACATGATATGTGTTTTGCTTGGAGCGTCTTGTATTATTTGTGTATTTGTTTGCTAGTATACCATAATCATCCTTTATGTACACACCTTGTGAGAGAGCCATACATGAATTAAAATTTGATAGAATACTCTATGTGCTTCACTTATATCTTTTGAGCTAGATAATTTTGCTCTATGTGCTTCACTTATATCTTTTGAGCGTTATAATTTTGCTCTATGTTCTTCACTTAGATCTTTTAGAGCACGGTGGTGGTTTTGTTTTAAAGAAACTATTGATCTCTCATGCTTCACTTAAATTAATTCGAGAGTCTCTTAATAGCATGGTAATTTGCCTAATAATAATATGCTTGGTATTCAAGATTTGTGAAACTTTCTTTTGAGTGTGTTGAATACTAAGAAAATATTGAAGCATGATAATTGTTTTGAGATATGGAGGTGATAATATTAAATACATGCTAGTTGAGTATTTGTGAATTTAAAGAATACTTGTGTTGAAGTTTGTGATTCCCGTAGCATGCACGTATGGTGAACCGTTATGTGATGAAGTCGGAGCATGATTTATTTATTGATTCTCTTCCTTATGAGTGGCGGTCGGGGACGAGCGATGGTCTTTTCCTACCAATCTATCCCCCTAGGAGCATGCGCGTAGTACTTTGCTTTGTTAACTTCTAGATTTTTGCAGTAAGTATATGAGTTCTTTATGACTAATGTTGAGTCCATGGATCATACACACTCTCACCCTTCCACCTTTGCTAGCCTCTCTAATACCGCGCACCTTTCGCCGGTATCATACACCTACCATATACCTTCCTCAAAACAGCCACCATACCTACCTATTATGGCATTTCCATAGCCATTCCGAGATATATTGCCATGCAACTTTCCACCATTCCGTTTATTATGACACACTCCATCATTGTCATATTGCATATCCCAGTACACCGCCGGAGGCATTCATATAGAGTCATATTTTGTTCTAAGTATCGAGTTGTAATTGATGAGTTGTAAGAAAAATAAAAGTGTGATGATCATCATTATTAGAGCATTGTCCCAGTGAGGAAATAATGATGGAGACTATGATTCCCCCATAAGTCGAGATGAGACTCCGGACGAAAAAAAGAGAAGCCAAAGAAGCCCAAAAAAAGGAGGCCATAAAAAAAGAGAAAAGGCCCAAATAAAAAAAATAAAAAAATGAGAGAAAAAGAGAGAAGGGACAATGTTACTATCCTTTTACCACACTTGTGCTTCAAAGTAGCACCATGATCTTCATACTAGATAGTCTCTCATATTATCATTTTCATATACTAGTGGGAATCTTTCATTATAGAACTTGGCTTGTGTAACGCCCTCGATGCGGCTATATCTCCCACGTGTCGAAGCACGACTTAGAGGCATAACCGCATTGAAAGCAATGTCGCAAGTGAGGTAATCTTCACACAGCCCATGTAATACATAAGGTAAAAGATACATAGTTGGCTTACAATCGCCACTTCACACAATACATGAATAAAGAATTACAACATCCAAATACAATCAAGGTCCGACTATGGAACCAAAATAAAAGAAGAACCCCAAATGCGACAAGGTCCCCGATCGACCCCAACTGGGCTCCACTACTGATCAACTAGAATGAAACAACACAAAGGACAAGATCTTCCTTGAGCTCCTCCTAAGCTTGGTTGCGTCATCGGCACGGACTCATCGGCACCTGCAAGATGGTTTTGGAAGTATCTGTGAGTCACGGGGACTCAGCAATCTCGCACCCTCGCGATCAAGACTATTTAAGCTTATAGGTAAGGCAAAGGTATGAGGTGGAGCTGCAGCAAGCGACTAGCATATATGGTGGCTAACATACGCAAATGAGAGCGAGAAGAGAAGGCAAAGCACGTTCAAGAAAGTATGATCAAGAAGTGATCCTAGAACAACCTACGTCAAGCATAACTCCAACACCGTGTTCACTTCCCGGACTCCGCCGGAAAGAGACCATCATGGTTACACACGCGGTTGATTCATTTTAATGAAGTTAAGGTTCAATTTATCTACACCATGTTCACTTCCCATAATCGCGGGCACGGCTTTCGAAAGTTCAAATCCCTGCAGGGGTGTCCCAACTTAGCCCATGACAAGCTCTCACGGTAAACGAAGGAATAGACCTCCTCCCAAGACATTCCGATCAGACTCGGTATCCCGGTTCTACAAGACATCCTCGACAATGGTAAAACAAGTCCAGCAAAGCCGCCCGATGCGCCGACATCCTGATGGGAGCTGCACATATCTTGTTCTCAGGGCAACACCGGATGAGACATCCTACGAGTAAAACCAGCCCTCAAGTTTCCCCAAGGTGGCCCCGCAGTCTACTCAGTTTGGACCAACACTTAGACAAGCACTGGCCGGGGGGGGGGGTTAAAATAATGATGACCCTTGGGCTGGCCTAACCCTAGGGGAAAAGAGGCTAGGTGGCGAATGGTAAAACCATGGTTGGGCCTTGCTGGAGGTGTTTTATTCAAAGCGAACTGTCAAGGGGTTCCCATTATAACCCAACCGCGTAAAGAATGCAAAATCCGGGAACATAACACCGATATGACGGAAACTAGGGCGGCAAGAGTGGAACAAAACACTAGGCATAAGGCCGAGCCTTCCATCCTTTACCAAGTATATAGATGCATTAATTAAATAATATATAATGTGATATCCCAATAAGTAAACATGTTCCAACAAGGAACAACATCTCCATGTTCCAACAAGGAACAAACTTCAATCTTCACCTACAACTAACAACACTATAAGAGGGGCTGAGCAAAGCGGTAACATAGCCAATCAACGGTTTGCTAGGAAAAGGTGGGTTAGAGGCTTGGTTCAACAAAATAGGAGGCATGATAAGCAAGTGGTAGGTATCGCAGCATAGGCAAGCAAAAGAGCGAGCATCTAGCTAGCAAAGATAGAAGTGATTTCGAGGGTATGATCATCTTGCCTGAAATCCCGCAAGGAAGAAGAACGAGTCCATGAAGAAGATAAACGGACATAGACGAACGGGTCCTCAAAAACGCGACGTTACCGGAATCAACCCAAATAAGCAAACACCGGAAAGAAGCACACAACATAGTAAACAACCAACGCATGAACATGATATGATATGCGGGATGCGGTATGCGATGCATATGCATGATTTGACAAGGAATGAATGGACCTGTCCTCAACTTGGAAATCCAAGTGTGCCACTGGAAAGATGAGATGAAATCGCTTGAAAACGATATAAAGATCACCGGAATCGGAGTTACGGTTTGGAAATGGCAAGCGATACAAATATGATCACGTTGTGCGATTTACAGTAAGTAGCCATCTAAATGCAATGAGATGAACAAGCTACAACACCCAAACATGACAACAAAATACATGGCAGGGATCCATTCATGATGCTTAACAAAAGATGAACACTGAGCTACGGCTAATTCATCCATTAACAGGTTCAAACAAGCATGGCAAAAATGCATTTGACAAACAGATTTCAGACTTAGTGAAATTAACACTTGTCTGGAATTTTAGATCAGATAGCACTCTTCGGAGCATGAAAACTATATGCTACAGGACCTTAACATGGCAAAGTAAAGCATGGCATGGAGCTACTCAAAGATCTTAACAAAAGTCCCTTAGTGACCTTGAGCCAAAAGGGATCAGGTAATACAATTGCAAGCATGTGAACATGGCAAAAACATAATCAGTTCTCAGACTTGGTGAAAAATGGAACATGCTGAAACAGATATCAAGTAGGCATGTTTACGAGCTCGATGCACTCACTACAGAGCAAGTCATGATGATCTAAGCCCACACCCATCAAGAATACACAAAATTCAAGCTAGACATTGCAAGAACAATAACATAGCATGCACAGATCAACTACAACATCATCGGCAAAATCGCTAACAAGTAGACAATCTGCCCAGATTCACGAAATGACAAAAGTAGAGCTCGATTGACTCAAGCTAGGGTGCTCCATAATTGCAAAAAAGTCATGGATGGATAGAGCACTACAAGATTAACAAAACATCCTTACTGATCATCCTCAAAAGAGGTACGGATCACTAGGAAACAACATGAACATATGGCATAATGAGATAAACAGATCAAGGACTTAGTGGAATTGCTAAGTCCCTGAAATCAGCATTAACGAATGCACCACTTTGCAAGCTTGTTCTAGTCACCACACCCATCAAAAAAATACATGGGTTGCACCTCTGGAAAGATGGCAAAACCCTTAACAAAACATATGTAGAGCTCAGGGGCATATCATGCACACAATAATCATGGTAAAAATGACAAATATCTAATTGGAGCAGCAGATCTGACAATAATCCCAAATAGCACTCTTCTAACAGCCTTCGGGCATCAAGATGAACTTAAATGAAAATGATGCAATGAGATGAAATGATGTGCTCTCTGAGATGAACATTTTGATATGCTATATGCCCAAAACGGAGCTGCGGACGCGGAGTTACGATGCTATGAACATGTGCATTTGAAACGTGGGAACTCGGGGACTTAGTAGAAATGTAGACCTCGGCCAGATCTAGGGTTGGCACGGAAACCGAGGCACTCCGGCGAGCTTGATGCAACTCTGGCGAGGAGGAGGCCTTCTCCGGCGAGGACGGCCGCGGAGGGGTCGGCGAGGAGCGGATCCGGCCCGGACCTCGCCGGATCCGGGCGCGGTGACGGCGGGGAGGCGCGTGAAGGCGGCGGCGATGGCCGGCCCCGGCGCGGGCTGTAGCAGCCACAGGGCGGCGATGGCGCACGGCTCGTTGCCGGCGAGCAGGCGGCGGAGGCGGCTCGACAAGGAGG
>NC_041382.1:602762033-602840101 GCF_002162155.2 Triticum dicoccoides | reverse complement strand
GGGCGGGCGGCGCCCGTGCGGCCGCGGCGGAATGGGCCGCGGGGGCCCGGTTCGGGCTCCACGGGCCTCGGGCGGCGGCGTGTCGGCGGGGACAAGTGACGCGCCGCGGTTGGGCGTGGGACGAGGCGGACATGTCCGGGCAAGAGGGTGGATGTGTCCGTCGGCGGGAGGAGGAAGAAACTAGGGTTGGACCGCGAAATGATCCGAAAGTTCGGGGAGGGGTGTTCTTTTATAGGTAGAGGGAGCTAGGAGAGTCCAAATGAGGTGCGGTTTTTGGCCACGTGATCGTGATCGAACGACCGAGATGATGGAACAGGTTTAGGTGGGTTTTGGGCCAAATTGGAAGGGTGTTGGGCTGCAACACACACGGGGCCTTTTCGGTCCCTCGGTTAACCGTTGGAGTATCAAACGAAGTCCAAATGGCATGAAACTTGACAGGCGGTCTACCCTTAGTAAACCAAGGCCGCTTGGGAAGTCTCGGTCCAATCCGGAAATGTTTAATCCCCACACACGAGAAGAAGGTAGAAATGACCACCGGAGGAGAACGGAGCGCCGGAATGCAAAACGGACAACGGGAAAAATGCTCGGATGCATGAGGCGAACATGTATGCAAATGAAATGCACATGATGACATGATATGCAATGCATGACACGCAAGCAATGACAAGGCAACAACAGCGAATGACTGGACGACACCTGGCACATCGGTCACGGGGCGTTACAACTTGTATATTCCAATGATGGGCTTCCTAAAATTTCCCTAGGTCTTCATGAGCAAGCAAGTTGGATGCACACCCACTTAGTTTCTTTTTGAGCTTTCATATACTTATAGCTCTAGTGCATCTGTTGCATGGCAATCCCTACTCACTCACATTGATATCTATTGATGGGCATCTCCATAGCCCGTTGATATGCCTAGTTGATGTGAGACTATCTTCTCCTTTTTGTCTTCTCCACAACCACCATTCTATTCCACCTATAGTGCTATATCCATGGCTCACGCTCATATATTGCATGAAGATTGAAAAAGTTTTGAGAAAGTTAGAGTATGAAACAATTGCTTGGTTTGTCATCGGGGTTGTGCAGGATTTAAATACTTTGTGTGGGGAAGATGGAGCATAGCCAGTCTATATGATTTTGTAGGGATAACTTTATTTGGCCATGTTATTTTGAGAAGACATAATTGCTTTATTAGTATGCTTGACGTATTATTATTTTCTATGTCAATATAAACCTTTGTCTTGAATCTTTCTAATCTGAATATTCATACCACAATTAAGAAGATTTGCATTGAAATTATGCCAAGTAGCACTCCGCATCAAAAATTCTCTTTTTATCATTTACCTACTCGAGGACGAGCAGGAATTAAGCTTGGGGATGCCTGATACATCTCCAACGTATCTATAATTTTTGATTGCTCCATGCTATATTATATACTGCTTTGGACTATATTGGGCTTTATTTTCCACTTTTATATTATTTTTGGGACTAACCTATTAACCGGAGGCCCAGCCCAGAATTGATGTTTTTTGCCTATTTCAGTGTTTCGGATAAACGGAATATCAAACGGAGTCCAAACGGAATAAAATCTTCGGGAACGTGATTTTCTCCCCAAACGTGATCCAGGAGACTTGGACCCTACTCCAAGGAACAAAAGAGGCGGTCACGAGGGTGGGGGGTGCGCCCCCCCCCTAGGGCGCACCCCCTGCCTCGTGGGCCCCTTGTTGCTCCTCCGGCGTACTTCTTCCTCCTATATATACACACGTACCCCCAAACAATCAAAGACTTATATGATGGAAAATAGAAGATTATATGATGGAAAAATAGACCTGGGGGGCATAGGTTTCACTAGAGGCTTCTCTCAAGATAGAAAATATAACAGTGGGTGAACAAATTACTGCCCAGCAATTGATAGAAAAGCGTGAAGTTATGGCAATATCTAAGGCAATGATCATGAATATAGGCATTACGTCTGTGACAAGTAGACCGGAACGATTCTGCATCTACTACTATTACTCCACACATCGAGCCGCCCTGTTGTCTCTACTACGATTGCAGCTGGAGCCAAAAACCTAATTCCACAGCCACAACTTTCTGTATCCACGAGATCCCATCTTGGGGCCTGTTCCGGAGCTCCGCCGGAAGAGGGCCGTCATCACAGAGGGCTTCTACATCATCATAGCCCCTCCGATGAAGTGTGAGTAGTTTACCTTAGACCTTCGGGTCCATAGTTAGTAGCTAGATGGCTTCTTCTCTCTCTTTCAATCTCAATACAAAGTTCTCCTCCTCTCTTGTGGAGATCTATTCGATGTAATCTTCTTTTTGCGGTGTGTTTGTTGAGACCGATCAATTGTGGGTTTATGATCAAGTCTATCTATGATTAATATTTGAATCTTTTCTGAATTCTCTTATGTATGATTGGTTATCTTTGCAAGTCTCTTCGAATTATCTGTTTGGTTTGGCCAACTAGATTGGTAGTTCTTGCTATGGGAGAAGTGCTTAGTTTGGGTTCGATCTTGCGATGTCCTTACCCAGTACCAGAAGGGGCAGCAAGGGACGTATTGTATCATTGCCATCGAGGATAACAAGATGGGGTTTATTTCATATTGCATGAATTTATCTCTCTACATCATGTCATCTTGCTTAAGGCGTTACTCTGTTTTTAACTTAATACTCTAGATGCATGTTGGATAGCGGTCTATGAGTGGAGTAATAGTAGTAGATGCAAAATTGTTTCAGTCTACTTGTCACGGATGTGATGCCTATATACATGATTATGCCTAGATATTCTCATAATTATGCTCAATTCTATCAATTGCTCAACAGTAATTTGTTCACCCACCGTAGAATACTTATGCTCTTGAGAGAAGCCACTAGTGAAACCTATGGCCCCAGGTTCTATTCTCATCATATCAATCTCGACTACTTTTATATTGTTTTGCTATTTACTTTGCCTTTACTTTTTTACTTTGCATCTTTATACCAAAAATACCAAAAATATTCTATCTATCAGATCTCACCCTCGTGAGTGACCATGAAGGGCTTGACAACCCCTAATCGTGTTGGTTGCGAGTAGCTATCTTTTTGTGCAGGTACGAGGGACTTGAGCGTGGGCTCCTACTGGATTGATACCTTGGTTCTAAAAAACTGAGGGAAATACTTACGCTACTCTACTGCATCATCCCTTCCTCTTCGGGGAAAACCAACGCAAGCTCAAGACGTAGCATTATGTCTCTCCCTTCGTCCGACAAATAACAATTGATCTACCGATCTAGTTAGGTTTGCTTAGCAAACACATGGTTCCCCTTCATCATCCATGCATGCGTCCCGATAGATCTATCACACACAGGCACACACAGAAACACATCCCCACTCTCATTGATAATATTGCAGTTCTACCCTCAGTTTGTCTAGTAGGCCTCTCCCACCATCTTCGAGAAGCAACTCCATCACCCATCCAGCACTCTACCCCTCTCCCTCCCTCCCTCCCTCTCTCTCCTCTCTCTCTCCCTCTCTCTCTCTCTCTGTCTCTTTGTTCCAACCTATTTCCCGTCCTTCAGTTCTGTATGGACGTCAACCCATCTCCCTCAACACATAGCTGGGTCTATCCTTCTCAACACATATACGAGTCATTCTACCTCTCTAGTTAGGCCTCTGCCTCCCCCCTCCCCCACCCCCCCCACACACACCGATACATCGAGCGCTCTAGTCATGTCTCCCTGCCACACACAAACTTGCCATGTGCCCTCTAACGTTCTGGTAGGTCAGTCGCCCAATATCTTTGACTTGCACACACACAATTTCGATGGCTCTCTTCATCCATCTCGCACCCACCCACTTGATCCTCTCTTTGACTCTATTGATATCTATGACCCCTCCCTCTCTTCTCGTGGAACGCCCCCTCTGGCCCTCTCTATATGATATGTATATGCCTCTATTTCACACACATTGCATGCAAAATTTTGTTTGAGATGTCATCAACACATATTCCCACAAATACATTCACGAAATCACCACCCCCCCAAACAAAAAACACTCACAAACACACACGCCATCTGTCTAGGTTTGTATCCCTCTCACACACACCACATAGTTCGGGGACGTGCACGAACAGAAGAGGTGCACGCACGGCGCACATACTCCCGTCTCTTTCCCAACCACACCCGCACGGGTACACGGTGGAGCTCATTTCTGTATGAAAAGGCAGCCCATGTGGTAATTTGACACGTGTACTGGTTGTCCACTTGATGGAGGATCGTCTACCACGGGTGAACAAACAAATTGCGACTTGACGCGTTATGTTAAGAAAAGAGGCAAACCATGTGGGGCCTACCTTAGAGGCAAGGCTCTATACACTGGAGTACTTTTGATGTGTCCCATCAACTCACAGAACGAGGAGAAGCTTGCTTAGTACACCATCTCCCCCGCCCATGGGCGCGGTGGCTTGCAGGATGAGGTGAAGCTTGCTTACTATTATGCCTTTACGCCCACTCCCTCGCCCACGCGCGCGGTGGCTCACAGGACAAGGAGAAAATTTTACTACTCCCTCCGTTTACTCCTCGTCCCTACCTTGGTTAGAGAGATTATCATATTGTTTGGAATATATGTCCTTCAGTAGGCAGGACGAGCCTACATGGTTGCTTGCTGGGGTTGCTCTCTTCAATCTTCACACTCTGTCGCAGAAAACGACTGTGTTCACATCTCTAACATCCCGGTGGAATGGGCTATTTGGTTTTAGGACTAGCATTGCCACACTTTGCCACACATTTTTGCCAAACTTGACTAAGGTTAGTTCATCAAAATGAGAGCCACAAGTTGGCAAGCCTAAGGGAATCTTCCACACTTTTTGTGTGTATGCCATGTGGGGTCCAAGTGTGGCTTGCCTAAGGTGTGGCTTGAACCAAACACTCACCTAAGTTGGTCAAACTTGCCTAACCTTAGGTGTGGCAATCTTTGGCAAAGTTAGTGTAGATGCGGTCGGGAAGGGGTGGATGCTTTTAGTGTAGATGTGGTCGCCGTCGCCGATGGCGAAAACCCACTGTCGGCATGTCACGATCAGGGGTCCCCGTCGTTCTCTCTCAAAAAGCCGGTGAGGTTGCCTTTGTCCATTGCTCACTGCCGCGACATGGGCATTTGCCTCCTCCCGCCGCCCTCCTCTAGGTTGAGCTACATCATGACATCCCTCAGGTACAACTCCCTTTACAGCCGGCTTGCACCACTGCTCCAGCTGCCCACATCACTCCATGTGGATATTTCTCTACTTCTTCGCCCCGCACATACCTCTACTGGCTTCTACGTACTGTATTTGTGATGAGTTTATGTCTCATCAACTAGTACCAGTAATCTTATTCTAATCACGCTTCTTCAATTTCTTTGCCACAGGGATGCTCATCTTGATTTTGGTGGAACTGCAAAAAATGATCCGATGGTCAAAGGGTTGCAAACTTCATTTCTTCGGAAGCTCCAACGTTGCCAGCAAATTAAAGCCTGGTTAGGCCTTATTTGGTTCATAGGATAGGAATTTTATAGGAATAGGAAAATCATAGGAAGTGAGATGACATGCATGTCAATTCCTATAGAGAAAGAGATGCCATTTTGTGCATAGGATAGGATTTTTTCCATTGAGTCTAGGCTAATTTTTTTCCCTCCAAAACATGAAGGATTGATTCCTATCCTACATAGGAATAGGAATCCATTCCTACAAACCAAAGGGCTTCAAAGGAATTTTTCCTCTGCAAATCCTATCCTATAGAATTCCTACAAAAATCCTACAAACCAAAGGAGGCCTTAGGGTTTACGGTTCAAGGGCTAGGGACTGCATGGATCATTTTTTTCTTTAGCTATCTATGTTCCAAAATAAGTGTCAACTTTAGTAGTAGTACAACTTTGTACTAAAGTTTTGATAAAGTTGAGACACTTATTTTGGAACGGAGGGACAACATATTAGCTATGATATGTCAATCGTTGAGATGGAATAGCATGCATGTTAGTCTCCTTTGTATTTGATGAAATGTTGCAACGGGCAACCTTGGATGCAAGATACATGAAACAGAAGATGGAAGCTTCATAGCATTGTACAAATTTATCTCGCTGATAATTTATAGTACGTACTATACTAGTACTATGTAAAGAGTTAGGTGTCGCATGGTGTCTTGAAAATATGGTGATAGTGTGAGGTGGACCATGTAATCACTGAGCCTATGTGTTCTCACTGGTCTCGCACTCCTCCGCTGAGAATGGAGAAAATTGTAATCTAGGAGTACCTCCTTTCGCCGAAAGTGTGGGACATCCCGCAGTCCTACCACCTCAGTAATAATGACCAATGAGCCGTCAAATCAAATAGACCCAGCAGTAAGTTGGACGGACGAAGCGACCATCACTCTTGAATCCGCTTCTCCCTTTAACGCAGGCGCCAGTGAGAGGTTGCGTTTCCTTTGCCCGGGCATGAATACGGCACCGATTCTTTGGAGTGGCGCTGACCGTTTCGGCCGGGAAGCACGCGCGGGCGATGGAGGGGCTTTGGGTGGGCCAGGCTGGTCAGGAGCGGGCATGGCAGCTGTCCCGCCTGTCCCGATCGGACGCCCGGAAACTAGAGGATGCACCGACTCTCACGGCTAAATCGTACACTACACACCATCTCTCTGTAGGAGTAGATCGATGTGTCGCTCTCTCTAAGACTACCCACAATGGGAGTAACATAGGCGGTAACATCACACTTATCTAGGCAAAATAGATGATGTGGCATATAATAAATGAAGAAAGAGAGGCATGTGGTAACATATCTAGTTATTGTAACATCACACATATCAAGAAAAGATGAGTCTACAACGTAATAAATGAAGTGATGCATGACACAATACATATGTTACTACCCACTATGGAGGTAGTAACATAGACTAGTAACATCTGCATGTTACTACTCTAAGTTACTCCCACTATATATGACTAGTCTAACACACACATGTTGTTAAACACACACACACACACACACACACACACACACCGAGGTAAAATGAGTCTATATCTCAATTAATGAAGACTTGCATGTTACCATCCATATGTTACTACCTACTATGAAAGTAGTAACATAGACTAGTAACATATGCGTGTTACTAGTCCAAGTTACTCACCACTATGACCTGCCTAGCAATGTAACCAAACGCTCCTTACTCTGCCTTGTTATCTCCCCCGGAAACCCAATGCATGGAGCGCAACTACGCGTTGATGCATGTGAGTTAAATACGTGGCCCTGCATGGTAGCTAAAACAACATCTCATAGTTGTTGTGATTAATTGTTGCGTTTCGAGACAGAAATCAGGGCTTTGATTGGAGGAAGGACCGGTCAAGTTTCTCCTTCTCCTCCAATCTGCTTGCACCTTGTTTCAAAAAAAATCTGCTTGCACCTTGGTCCCGCTGCACCTTCTAACGTGACTTATTACACCTACACGGAGGGAGTAGTACGAGATATGGTGGCACACTGACTTAGGTCGAATACAAGTTCCCAAAATTGTGTGCATGTTATAATAAGGATTCACTTCAAATAGTACGCGAGCGAATAGAGGGATCAATTGGACAGTGTTCACGAGCAGTAGCGAGATGTGTGAGGTAAGATACACCGCTGGCGCTTTTAATTCTTCTTATTAATTTGTTTGTTTCACCCTCTGACTGGTGGGACCCAACGTACTACGTGGAGAAAAGTAAGGTGACTAAGGCTGCATTATTTCTGTACAACCAACATTGCTTTAAATCCCAAAGGACCTTACCACCAAAGCCACATGACACGATTATGATTTAAATCCCAGTGACTCCCACGCAAAAAAAAACACGGCATGCTTGTCACACGAATGCAGGAATGTATTAAAGGCCCGATGTGAGCAGCCGCCCAAACCCCTCCTTGTGCACTGTTGGGCCTAACAGATTCGGCTTGTTGATGTTTTTTCCATTGACTACGAATTTAGCATTATCCTGAGTACTACAGGTTTGCAGAAAACCCCTCAAACTTGCATATAAAAACTCAACAACCATGCATCGGAATTAAACAAACCTTATTTGTAAAATGCTTAGAATTTCATCTAGTTTCATATTATCCGACTTTCATCCATGTTTAACATGCTTAAATTGATGTTTGCATTTAATTTGCATAATGACATGCTAAAATGATTTATTTCATAACTAAATAACGTAACTCCAAATTAAATAAATTTTATATGTAAATGGGGTAGAAAAATGCATAGTTTAACATGGTGACACTACTTTGCATGTTTAACAACTATAAAATTGTGTTTAGGCAGAACAGTACCAAATTCATAATATGCATATGAGGATTTTCCAGACTTGTTGCTTGTTGTTCCGGCCTCATTTAAACTTGCATAGATAGGTAGTTTTATTATGCTTCACCTCTTGCCATGTTTAACAACATTTAATATTGTTGGGTACATAAACGAGAGTGAACTAAATAATTATTGTGAAGGTCCGCCAATATGCAACTCGTTGCATACTGAGCTCCACTTAACTTGTAGTATTGTTTGTGCACTTTGCCATGCCATGACTCATTAAACCGGACATGCATCATCCTTGGGTGTGCATCATGCCATGTTTATGCTTGTGTGTTTACTATGTTGTTTGCTTCTTTCCGGTTTGCTTCTCTCGTTAGCTTCGGATTCGATCCGGAGTTGTGAGGATTCGTTCGACTACGTCCGTTTGTCTTCTTCATGGACTCGTTCTTCTTCCTTGTGGGATCTCGGGCAAGATGACCATTACCCTCGATATCACTTTGATCTTTGCTTGCTAGTTGTTCGTTCTATCGCTATGTCGCGCTACCTACCACTTGTTTATCATGCCTCCCATATTGCCATGTCAAGCCTCTAACCCACCTTCCTAGCAAACCGTTGTTTGGCTAAGTTACCACTTTTGCTCAGCCCTACTTATAGCATTGCTAGTTGCAGGTGCCATGCAGGTTGTTCCCTGTTGGAACATGGATATGTTGGGATACCAAAATATCTCTTATTTAATTAATGCATCTATATACTTGGAAAAGGGTGGAAGGCTCGGCCTTATGCCTGGTGTTTTGTTCCACTCTTGCCACCTTAGTTTTCGTCATACCAGTGTTATGTTCCTTGATTTTGTGTTCCTTACACGGTTGGGGTTATGGGACTCCCTTGACAGTTTGCTTTGAATAAAACTCCTCCAGCAAGGCCCAACCATGGTTTTACATTTGCCTAACAACCTATAACTTTCCCTTCGAGTTGCAAACCCGAGGGTCATCTTTATTTTAACCTCCCCCGGGCCAGTGCTCCTCTGAGTGTTGGTCCGAAACGGGCTGCCTGCGGGGCCACCTCAGGGAAACTTGAGGGCTGGTTTTACTCGTAGCTTGACCTATCCGGTGTGCCTTGAGAACGAGATATGTGCAGCTCCTATCGGGATTTATCGGGACAATTGGGCGGTCTTGCTGGTCTTGTTTTACCATTGTCCAAATGTCTTGTAACCCGGATTCCGACTCTGATCGGGTTGTTCCGGGAGAAGGAATATCCTTCGTTAATCGTGAGAGCTTGTGATGGGCTAAGTTTGGACACCCCTGCATGGTATAAACTTTCGAGAGCCGTACCCGCGGTTATGTGGCAGATGGGAATTTGTTAATATTCGGTTGTAGAGAACTTGACACTTGACTTAATTAAAATGAATCAACCGCGTGTGTAGCCGTGATGGTCTCTTTTCGGCAGAGTCCGGGAAGTGAACATGGTTTTGGGTTATGTTTGAACGTAAGTAGTTTCAGGGTCACTTCTTGATCGCTTCTAGATTTATGACCGTTGCGTAGCTTCTCATCTTACTCTTGTATTCGTATGTTAGCCACTATATTTGCTTAGCACTTGCTGCAACTCCACCTCATTACCGTCTCCTACCCATAAGCTTAAATAGTCTTGATCTCATGGGTTTTGAGATTGTTGAGTCCTCGTTACTCACAGATACCACCCAAGCAGTTGCAGGTGCCGATGATACCAGTGGAGGTGATGCTACTGAACTCAAGTGGGAGATCGATGAGGAACTTGGTCGTTACTATGTTTCGTTTCCTGATGATTAGTAGTGGAGACCAATTGGGACGATCGGGGATCAAACATTTGGGGTTATCTTCTTTTTATTTGGATTGGACCGTAGTCGGTCTATGTGTGTATTTTGGATGATGTATGACTTATTTAAGTATTGTGTGAAGTGGCGATTGTAAGCCAACTCTCTTTATCCCTTTCTTGTTCATTACATGAGATTGTGTGAAGATGACCCTTCTTACGACAAAACCACAATGCGGTTATGCCTCTAAGTCGTGCCTTGACACGTGGGAGATATAGCCGCATCGTGGGCGTTACACATTGGTTCCTACATATTCTACGAAGATCTTTATCGGTCAAACCGCATAACAACATACGTTGTTTCCTTTGTCATCGGTATGTTACTTGCCCGAGATTCGATCATCGGTATCATCATACCTAGTTTAATCTCATAACCGGCAAGTCTCTTTACTCGTTCTGTAATGCATCATCCCGTAACTAACTCATTAGTCACATTGCTTGCAAGGCTCATAGTGATGTGCATTACGGAGAGGGCCCAGAGATACCTCTCCGATAATCGGAGTGACAAATCCTAATCTCGATCTATGCCAACTCAACAAACACTGTCGGTGTTCTGGGAACGGGGGTCCCCAGACTTCCCTTCCTGCGGCCTGCGGCGTGGCTCAAGTGGGGGCCCAGCGCGGCCCACCTTCATCAGCTCAAGCTCAAGACCCTCGCGAGGGGCCAAGCCTCGCGGGGCGGACGACGGAAAGCTTCCTCGGAGGCAGCCTCATCAGGCAGGCTCGCGAGGAGGCGGAGAGATCAAGGTAGGGGTACCTCGCGAGGAGCCCATGATGCAAGCCATGACGATCGAGACCAGGCGGGCGCCGGCCTGCACAGTGTCCTTGTTTCCCCTTTGTTGCAAAGGGGAAAAGCACAGGCTAGGGCACCGGGCAAAGGTTACCATTCCGGTGAAACGAGACCAAGACCAACAGAGCGGCAGGACGGAGGTCACCGTGGAGCCCAAGACGGCGTCATCACCAGAGCTTTTGGCAGCCGAAGACCACCTTTGGTCAGGATAACTTGTACTAGATGTTCCCCTTCAAAATGGCCAATTGTTGGAGCCCTTCCCACTCATTATTTGGGGATAGGCCCAGGGCCTCTATAAATAGAGCTAGCCACCACAGAGTAGAGGGACAGCGAGAGATCTGGTAGAACCCTAGCAGAGAGAGAAAGAGGCGACTGAACTCGCCCCAGCAGCTCGTCGCACCATCTCGAGAACACCTCTCGTGAGGCTGTTCTTCCCTTGTACTGTTCATCATCAGCCCCCGAGGCAATCCACCACACCACACACCGGAGTAGGGTATTACACCACAACAGTGGCCCGAATCAGTATAAACCTCGTGTCCCTTGTGTTGTTCGTTGTTTCCAGCTTAGATCACGCGAGGAGATTGGACGTAGATCGGTAGGGGAGAGATCTCCGCGCGCACCCTAGTGTTCAAACCTCAAGGGTGTGCCGGAACCAGAAATCTGACATTTGGCACGCCAGGTAGGCGTGCACTGGAATCCTTCTTCCTCCACATCACATTCCGTCGCCTTGCCGTTCAGATGTCAAGCGACCCGGCAGCCAACGCTGACCGCTGGGCAGCGTGGCCCGCCCACGCCGTGGCACTAGCCCAGGGCGACCTCAATCTTGCACCTCAGGCAGCCTGCGCTCCGTAGGGCCCTGCGGGGCGCGGGCGACGCGGCCAAACACCCCTGCCCTCCAACCACGGCAGGTGCGGGCTGCAGCAAGGGCCTCAGACCACACCGCGGCCACAGCACCGTACACCCGACGGGAGCAAGCGAATTCCAGGGCTGCGCTCACGGTGGCCCGAGAGCTGCTACGGTGTCGACTGCTGGAGGGCGGCCGCGACGTGTTGTTGGAGCGAGTAGCTGAGCTCCTGGACGCCGCCGCCTCAGGAACACCTCCTTTCTGCGTCCAGCTGCCACCGCAGACCCAAGGCAGGCCGCATGGTGGCATCATGCGCGCGCACGCGACTTCCAGTGGACTCCAAGGCCCGTCCAGCGCCAACACCTCCGCCTGCACCGGGCGACAAGTCAGGCCATCCCCCTCTTGGGCCAGCGAAGGGGTGCACGCCACGACCTTCGGCCTCCGCGAACCGCCGCACCATCACCCCCAAGACGGCGCTCCAATCCATGCTGCATGGCATGCGGGGCGCTACGGCGAGGCGCACGGGGCGGCGACCCCAGAAGCTTATGTGCCCCACATGGTGGATCAGGGGTGCACACTGGAAGAAGATCATGGCTCATTCCTCGAGCCAGGCTGGGGCAAGGAGACGCCAGGAGCTGAGCTCTTTCAGGAACCCCAGGAGAACCTCGACGACCGCATCATCGGCGACAACTATCAGGTACCACTCATCCCTCAGGAGCAAGCTTATGCTAACCATGGGTCACAGGAGGTACAGGTCGCCGCAGCAGGTGGCTTCCCCAATTCTGCAGCTTCATACCCCTCAGGAGGAGGGTGCAGGGGGCTGCAGGAAAGGGGCCGAGATTCGGGTTCGTCCCCGCGACGATCGGAGCAAGGTGTTCTCAGGAAGTAGGCCCCCTGCCGGGGAGGTGCCCCAGGGCCTGCCCCCGGCAGGGGACCCGTGGTTGTCGGGGGAACCGCTGGCGACCGCTCTGCCTCATTGGCGTCGTCCTGGTTTCCGGTGGCCGTCGATGGCGGCAGAGTGAGGCGGAAGGCAGGGCCCTCGTCTGGCAATATGAAGCAAGACCGGTACCTGTGAAGAAGGCCCAGTGCCTGTGAAGCTCGCCGCCCGTGACACTCTCACGTAATAATGAGTGGGGCTCTACACGCCCCGGAGTCTCCGGAGAGCCGCCCTCGGGCCTCGGGTGCTCCCGCCCACGGCCAGTGGCAGCACTTAGCCCCGCGCTGGTGAGAAGACATCGAAGACTAGACTAGGTGCCGGACGCGGCCTTTTGCTTTTTCCTTTCCTTGTTGACAAAGTTCTTCGATTTGGATTTAAGTTGGATTTGAGCTTGATGCTTGCGTGTGTTTGGGGGAAGGGGCATTTAGTCTCGTTCGAGCTCTCTTGCGTTCTGGTTTCGGCTTTGCATCCCAAGTTAGCATCGGCTGCCGCCCCTCACGAGCCCCTCGCGAGCCGGGCCGGGCCAGGCACGTTTACAACCAGGACCGTTGTTACCGCACCCTTTCCGGAGGTTTTCATCGTGGAATCTACAAGTTAATCAGAAGACACCCGAGGTGGGGCGGCCCCCGCAGGCCCGCTCGGGACTCGTCGGGGTCGGAAGGTACACAAGTCAGCTGACCCATCACCGGGCCAGCGGCTAATTTCACACACAACGTTATACTTACCACGGTACTAATTGCAAACCTTTACATGAGGGGCTTCCCCTCCCAAAATGCTCTTACATTCTTCGGGGCCAAGTCTGAACCTTCTTTGTGCAGGATAAACAGCAGTGACATGCGGTCCGTCGGACATATCACTCACCGCGTCTTCTTGGGCATCCTCGGAGGCATCGCTGGCATCGTTGACATTGCCGCCGCCGCCAGCATCTCCGCTAGCGCTAGGCTCGTCCACAACACCGCTTCTTTGGCGGCCACGACCATGCCATTATCATCAGACGCAAAGGCCCCGACGAGGGCGTCCACATTATCCTCCACCCATCGCACCAGCGCACCCCGAACGGCTATGGGCACGGGTGCGATGGCAGCGTCGAAGTCAAAGTGGGGGTCCCTGTCCAGCAGATAGCTGAAGACGCGGGAGAATGCACGCCCGAGGAAGGCTCGGCTCCTCTCTTTGACAAGCCAACGGGACCTTTCGGAGCGATTCTCCAGAAGCGTCACCACATCAGTGAAAAACTGGAGGTTGCCGGCGTAGTTGACCTCGTGCGGCTCCTTAGCGGCAGCCTCGCACATCTTGCCCAAAGTTGTGTTGGCCCTTTCTCTGAGCGTTTGAAGCATGGGGGCATGCTCACGCTCCAGAACCCGCCATCGACGGATCTCGTCCTCGTTCCGCTGCGCGATGGCCTTGGTGTCATCGACGGATCTCGTCCTCGTTCCGCTGCGTTCAGTTTGACCCTGAGGGCTGCGGTCCTGCCCTCAGCCTAGGCCTTGATCAGCCCCAACCTCTTCTCGTATTCGTGCTCGAAGATCGAGCGAGCTTCCGCCACGCGGCGATCGACTTCTTCCTGGGCCCGGGCTTCGCGCACGGCAACGTCATCCTCCGCACGAGCCACCAGGTGCTCCCTCGTCTCCAACCGCTCAAGATCAAGGTTGCGCTTAGCGGCCTCCAGCGTCAGCGCCTCCTCGCGCTTCAGAAGCTCCGCTCGATCAACAAGGGCCCCCTCCATCGACTCCAGGGCCGCCGGGTGTAGTTCCACTTGCTGCTCCAAGGAGTTGCCCCAGGCCAGAAGCTCCCATGCGCGCTCCTCTGCATCCTTGCGTCGTTGGTCTGCTTCCCGAGCCTCCTCGACGGCCTGGGAACAAGCCTCCCACGAAGCTGCCAGCGACGCTTCAGCCTTCGCGTTTTCGAGATCACGTTGGTGAAGCGCGAGGGCGATGGCTACCTTTAGTTTGCGCCTCTCTTCAGCAAGGCGCAAACCTTCAGCCTCGAGGCGCGCATCCTCTTCATCAAGCTCTGCCCCGATCCGGCTCACCGTATCTGCCACCCTCTGGAGGAACTCTTCACGAAGGGCGCGTCGCTCCCGAGCGCGCCTGAGCACATCTTCCGCATCACCCTCTTCCACCGGAGCATGCGGAGGGCCCTGAGGCGGCAGGCCCCCTCTCGGCGCGGGGCTGGGGGCTGGCGCCGTAGCCCTCACCGAACGGACCTCTCTAGGAATCCGGCCTGGCGTCGGCCCACCCACGGAGGAAGAGCCGAAGACAGACTTCAGCCATTCACCATCTATGATCAGAGGAGGAACGCGGGGCAAGCCGGATGTGCCCTAGGAGGACTCATGAAGAAAGGACTGCGGGCGCGCAGGCTCGAGGTGCCCTATGGAACGGACCACTCCACCAACTGGTCTGGCAGCAGGGGTGCCTCTCAAGCTCGGCTAGCCCAGGGCCAGCAGAGAAGGTGAAGCTAGGGGGGATGGCTCCCGGGCTGGCTCGGCGGGCTTCACAGGGCAGGGCCTGAAAGGTCCACAATCAGTCGTAGGGATAGCAAAGTAAACGAGCAAGGAAACAAGAAGACTTACTCGTCCATGGCAAAGTACTTCCTGCGCTTCAACAAGCGGTAAGGGCGGTCGTTGCCACCCAAGGCCTCCTTCCTCTTGCGGAGGGCCTCGAAGTCTACACGGAACCGACCTAAGCGCCCGGCGCAGGGGTCGGCCCCTGGTGCAGAAGAAGCATCAAGATGATCAGCGCTGGAGGAGTCAGCCTGGGGGCGCCGTCAGGCGTTGCCTCGCAAGGAACGGTTGGGGGCTCAGAAGTCCCGGCCTCAGGAACCATAGGCCGCGACACCGCACATGTCACCGCTCCAGGGCGGGCCTCGGGAAACGCCGCCTTCGAGGCTTCTCGCGGCATCGGCACCTCGACATCGGACGCCTCAACCCTCGCTGGTTCTCGTCTCCCTGCCCTGTGGCCCGAGGAAGGACCGATGTGGGCGGCAGGGGAAGCAACCACGGTGACTGGGTTCTCGCGGGGCCCCATGAGGCCAGCCGGGCGCAGTCCCCACTCGTTGAAGCTGGGCATCTGCCTCACAAAATCGGCCCTGCCGGAGCAAAGATACAAGAGGATACCATTGCTCCGAAGGCTACCTGGGGAAGGATCGCCAGTCAAGACCCTGAGCACCATCCGCAGCACTTCAGGCGCCAAGTCCTCCTCCTGAAGACGCATGCGGTCTCCATGCTCCAAAAAGTCCCACATCCGGCGAGAGTGGCGCTGAAGAGGAGCAATGCAACATTGGAGGAACTCCTTCACCACCTTGGGCACTGTCACATTGAGCGCCCTCAAACTTTGGAAGCGGCGCCAGAAGAAGGTGAGCCGGGGGCTCGCGAGCACCTCATGGTCCCAACCCGCGTGAGGAACAGCAGGCGAGGTCGGGTGCGAGAGCAGAGGGTTGGGCACTCCAACGTCCACGTACAGCCACCGCTCTTTGAACGTGGCCTCAGAAGGAGGAAGGCCGAAGTCGATCCCTGAAGCGGCCGTCTCTGGCACGGCCAGGAGGCTCACACACCCTGAGCACTGAGTGGGATCGCTCAGGCGCAAGGAAAAGAAGTGGCGCAGCAGGGCCACGGAAGGGGGAATGCCTAGCATCGCCTCGCAAACAAAAGCAAAGATAGCCAGAAGAGTAATGGACTCCGGCCCGAGGTGCATCATGCGGATCTGATAATGGGAGAGCACCGCATTGAAGAAGGCGGAAAAGGGCGGAACCAGACCCGCCCATAGGGCATTAGCGAAGAATCGGACCTCCGTGACGATCCTATGAAGGGAGGCATGGGACGCAGGCCAGACCGTGGTCCTGCCGCACTCGTTGAAGATAGTTGCAAGGGCGGAGCGGACCTTGTCCAAAGCTTCTGGATTGAATATGCTCGACGGAGCGATGACGGGGGTCACCGCTGGAGGTGTGCGGGGCGAAGGCGCGGACTTCTTTCCCCTTCCTTTCTTCGACGGTGCCATGGCGGTGAAGGGGAGGAAGAACTCGAGCCGGATTGGCGGCGGAGCCTGGAGCTCGAAGAAGAAGGAAAGGTAGGAGGCGGGCGAGCAGCGGAAAGGAGGAACAACTGTGTGCAACTACGGGTCCGCTTAGCCGGGCGCGTAGCAAGGCATCATGGGGAAGCACAGACGCCCACGTCCAATCAATCGCCACGTGGAGCCCGAGGCCGCATGATTTTTGGGCCCGCGACGCTTCGTGCTTGCCTCTTCACTTCCCTGCTAGGCCAAGCCGGGGCACGCCTTGGGCCCGGGGGCTACTGTCGGCGTTTTGGGAACGGGGGTCCCCAGACTTGCCTGCCTACGGCATGTGGTGTGGCTCAAGTGGGGGCCCAGCGCGGCCCACCTTCATCAGCTCAAGCTCAAGACCCTCGCGAGGGGCCAAGCCTCATGGGGCGGACGACGGAAAGCTTCCTCGGACGCAGCCTCATCAGGCAGGCTCGCGAGGAGGCAGAGAGATCAAGGCAGGGGTACCTCGCGAGGAGCCCGTGACGCAAGCCATGACGATCAAGACCAGGTGGGCGCTAGGCGGGCGCCGCCTGCATAGTGTCCTTGTTTCCCCTTTGGTGCAAAGGGGGCAAGCACAGGCCGGGGCACCGGGCAAAGGTTACCATTCCGGTGCAATGAGACCAAGACCAACAGAGCGGCAGGACGAATGTCACCGTGGAGCCCAAGACGGCGTCATCACCAGAGCTTTTGGCAGCCGAAGACCACCTTTGGTCAGGATAACTTGTACTAGATGTTCCCCTTCAAAATGGCCAATTGTTAGCGCCCTTCCCGCGCATTATTTGGGGAGAGGCCCAGGGCCTTTATAAATAGAGCTAGTGACCACAGAGTAGAGGGACAACGAGAGATCTGGTAGAACCCTAGCATAGAGAGAAAGAGGCGACTGAACTCGCCCCAGCAGTTCGTCGCACCAGCTCGAGAACACCTCTCGCGAGGCTGTTCTTCCCTTGTACTGTTCATCATCAGCCCCCGAGGCAATCCACTACACCACACACTGGAGTAGGGTATTACACCACAATGGTGGCCCAAACCAGTATAAACCTCGTGTCCCTTGTGTTTTTTGTTATTTCCTGCATAGATCAAGCAAGGAGATTGGACGTAGATCGGTAGGGGAGAGATCTTCGTGCGCACCCCAGTGTTCGAACCTCAAGGGTCTGCCGGAACCCGAAATCCGACAAACACCATTGGAGACACCTGTAGAGCATTTTTATAATCACCCAGTTACGTTGTGACATTTGATAGCACACTAAGTGTTCCTCCGGTATTCGGAAGTTGCATAATCTCAGTCATAGGATCATGTATGAGTCATGGAGAAAGCAATAACAATAAACTAAACGATCATAGTGCTAAGCTAACGGATGGGTCTAGTCCATCACATCATTCTGTAATGATGTGATCCCGTTCATCAAATTACAACACATGTCTATGGTTAGGAAACTTAACCATCTTTGATTAACGAGCTAGTCTAGTAGACGCATACTAGGGACACTCTGTTTGTCTATGTATTCACACATGTACTAAGTTTCCGGTTAATACAATTCTTGCATGATAATAAACATTTATCATGATATAAGGAAATATAAATAACAACTTTATTATTGCCTCTAGGGCATATTTCCTTCAGGTAGAGGTAAACTCCATACACGGAATTGTCCTTTTACATTTTTCTTACATCTTAATACGAATGTGTAATTTATGGTGTATGTTGAAATATGTTATTCTAATGGTCAACAAAAGCACATACTGGCAGTAAATTTGTTTTTGGATCTTTGACTATTCATAAAGAGTCGACCTTATTTTGTCTTCCTCCATCTTTCTTGTCCATGTAAATAAGGTCCTATGTATTTCTATGAAAAATTCGACTGGTACTGATATTTTTGTATAAAAGTGATGTTGCATGATCTCTCCTGGTTATGATGTCTATAGAAATCCTGATGATAAGAAATCTATTATTACTTATGATAGATAATAGCATGCATTGCTTTGATTGCCGAGGATAGGACAATAAGGAAGAATATGGTTTAAAAAATATATTTTTATATAGTGCTCTAGAACTTATGCGCAAGGTAACCCAAATGTGGATCGCATAAACTAAGTTAGGTTATTCAACCATGTGCAACACACATGTTTCCAAAGGTTGGTGATGTCATAATTGTAGTGGCTAGATTTTACAAATGTCTTTGTGTATTTGTGCAATAGACATCTATAATGACCAGATATGGCAAGAAACATTATGATATATGCTTTCTGTAAGTGCATCTAGTGCCCCTTAGTGATTTTGGTGTATTGCAGACTTATAGGTTAAGGGACTGATGCGTTTGTGAGTGTACACAGGTCTATAAGTCTATGAGGAGTTTGATATTTATAGTGAAAGTCGGCCCCTAAAAATGAAGTTCTTTGACTGAAGACTTTGGATTACTGAAGACTTTCTGAAGACTTTGAAAGTGAAGAAATTGGTGTGATCCTGAATTCTTGGTATTCATTCAAGGAACATGAAGCGTGAAGATTTTGTTTTCGTAGTTTCATTTTCTCTTTCTTGAGTCATAGGAAACACCGTACTGTTAAAGGGGGTCGAGGAAATACTAAGGAAAAATTTCCAAGTGATGCTCAACTCAAATCCTACATCAACCAATCCATTCAAGTGAAGCCATTGGAAATCTCATACAGTTCAGTCAAATTTCTTCAGTGACAGAGACGAAGTTCTTCTGGTCTCTGAGGAATTTGTTCTGACTACAGAGTTAGGAATTCGCTAGTGCGGATTTCCTACACAGTGAGGGACATGATAGCCCTGAGGAATTTGACACTTAAAATTCCGACCTGTTGTTGTGCTATGCGCCAACTGTTGGGTAACCTAGTAATTTCAAAAAAAATCCTATGCACACGCAAGATCATGGTGATGCATAGCAACGAGAGGGGAGAGTGTGATCTACGTACCCTTGTAGACCGACAGCGGAAGTGTTAGCACAATGCGGTTGATGTAGTCGTACGTCTTCACGGCCCGACCGATCAAGCACCGAAACTACGGCACCTCTGAGTTCAAGCACACGTTCAGCTCGATGACGATCCCCAGACTCTGATCCAGCAAAGTGTCGGGGAAGAGTTCCGTCAGCACAACGGCGTGGTGACGATCTTGATGTACTACCGTCGTAGGGCTTCGCCTAAGCATCGCTACAATATTATCGAGGATTATCGTGGAAGGGGGCACCGCACACGGCTAAGAATATGATCACGTGGATCAACTTGTGTGTCTATGGGGTGCCCTCTGCCCCCGTATATAAAGGATCAAGGGGGGGATGCGGCCGGCCAGGAGGAGGGCGCGCTAGGAGGAGTCCTACTCCCACCGGGAGTAGGATTCCCCCCCTTTCCTAGTTGGAATAGGATTCGGGAACGGGGAAAGAGGAGTGAGAGAAGGAAGGGGGGCGCCGCCCCCCACTCCTTGTCCTATTCGGACTAGGGGGGAGGGGCGCGCGGCCCAGCCCTGGCCACCTCTCCTCTCTTCCACTAAAGCCCACTAAGGACCATATACCTCCCGGGGGGTTCCGGTAACCTCCCGGTTCTTCGGTAAAATCCCGATTTCACCCGAAACACTTCCGATATCCAAATATAGGCTTCCAATATATCAATCTTTATGTCTTGACCATTTCGAGACTCCTCGTCATGTCCGTGATCACATCCGGGACTCCGAACAAACTTCGGTACATCAAAAAGCATAAACTCATAATATAACTGTCATCGAAACCTTAAGCGTGCGGACCCTACGGGTTCGAGAACAATGTAGACATGACCGAGACACGTCTCTGGTCAATAACCAATAGCAGAACCTGGATGCTCATATTGGCTCCTACATATTCTACGAAGATCTTTATCGGTCAGACCGCATAACAACATACTTTGTTCCCTTTGTCATCGGTATGTTACTTGCCCGAGATTCGATCGTCGGTATCTCAATACCTAGTTCAATCTCATTACCGGCAAGTCTCTTTACTCGTTTCGTAATACATCATCTCGCAACTAACTCATTAGTTGCAATGCTTGCAAGGCTTATGTGATGTGCATTACCGAGAGGGCCCAGAGATACCTCTCCGACAATCGGAGTGACAAATCCTAATCTTGAAATACGCCAACCCAACATTTACCTTTGGAGACACCTGTAGAGCTCCTTTATAATCACCCAGTTACGTTGTGACGTTTGGTAGCACATAAAGTGTTCCTCCGGTAAATAGGAGTTGCATAATCTCATAGTCATAGGAACATGTATAAGTCATGAAGAAAGCAATAGCAACATACTAAACGATCGGGTGCTAAGCTAATGGAATGGGTCATGTCAATCACATCATTCTACTAATGTGATCCCATTAATCAAATGACAACACATGTCTATGGCTAGGAAACATAACCATCTTTGATCAACGAGCTAGTCAAGTAGAGGCATACTAGTGGCGTTTGGTTTGTCTATGTATTCACACAAGTATTATGTTTCCGGATAATACAATTCTAGCATGAATAATAAACATTTATCATGATATAAGGAAATAAAATAATAACATTATTATTGCCTCTAGGGCATATTTCCTTCAGTCTCCCACTTGCACTAGAGTCAATAATCTAGATTACACAGTAATGATAACACCCATGGAGCTTTGGTGATGATCATGTTTTGCTCGTGGAAGAGGCTTAGTCAACGGGTCTGCTATATTCAGATCCGTATGTATCTTGCAAATCTCTGTGTCTCCCACCTAGACTAGATCCCGGATGGAATTGAAGCGTCTCTTGATGTGCTTGGTTCTCTTGTGAAATCTGGATTCCTTTGCCAAGGCAATTGCACCAGTATTGTCACAAAAGATTTTCATTGGACCCGATGCACTAGGTATGACACCTAGATCGGATATGAACTCCTTCATCCAGACTTCTTCGTTTGCTGCTTCCAAAGCAGCTATGTACTCCGCTTCACATGTAGATCCCGCCACAACGCTTTGTTTAGAACTGCACCAACTGACAGCTCCACCGTTTAATGTAAACACGTATCCGGTTTGCGATTTAGAATTGTCCAGATCAGTGTCAAAGCTTGCATCAACGTAACCTTTTACGATGAGCTCTTTGTCACCTCCATATATGAGAAACATATCCTTAGTCCTTTTCAGGTATTTCAGGATGTTCTTGACCGCTGTCCAGTGATCCACTCCTGGATTACTTTGGTATCTCCCTGCTAGACTTATAGCAAGACACACATTAGGTCTGGTACACAGCATTGCATACATGATAGAGCCTATGGCTGAAGCATAGGGAACATCTTTCATTTTCTCTCTATCATCTGCATTGGTCGGGGATTGAGTCTTACTCAATTTCACACCTTGTAACACAGGCAAGAATCCTTTCTTTGCTTGATCCATTTTGAACTTCTTCAAAACTTTGTCAAGGTATGTGCTTTGTGAAAGTCCAATTAAGCATCTTGATCTATCTCTATAGATCTTAATGCCCAATATGTAAGCAGCTTCACCGAGGTCTTTCATTGAAAAACTCTTATTCAAGTATCCTTTTATGCTATCCAGAAATTCTATATCATTTCCGATTAGCAATATGTCATCTACATATAATATCATAAATGCTACAGAGCTCCCACTCACTTTCTTGTAAATCCAGGCTTCTCCAAAAGTCTGTAAAAAACCAAATGCTTTGATCACACTATCAAAGCGTTTATTCCAACTCCGAGAGGCTTGCACCAGTCCATAAATGGATCGCTGGAGCTTGCACACTTTGTTAGCTTCCTTTGGATCGACAAAACCTTCCGGCTGCATCATATACAAGTCTTCTTGCAGAAATCCATTCAGGAATGCAGGTTTGCATCCATTCGCCAAATTTCATAATCATAAAATGCGGCAATTGCTAACATGATTCGGACAGACTTAAGCATCGCTACGGGTGAGAAGGTCTCATCGTAGTCAATCCCTTGAACTTTCCGAAAACCTTTTGCGACAAGTCGAGCTTTGTAGACAGTAACATTACCGTCAGCATCAGTCTTCTTCTTGAAGATCCATTTATTCTCAATTGCTTGCCGATCATTGGGCAAGTCAACCAAAGTCCATACTTTGTTCTCATACATGGCTCCCATCTCCGATTTCATGGCTTCAAGCCATTTTGCAGAATCTGGGCTCACCATCGCTTCTTCATAGTTCGTAGGTTCATCATGATCTAGTAGCATGACTTCCAGAACAGTATTACCGTACCACTCTGGCGCGGATATTACTCTGGTTGATCTACGAGGTTTAGGAGTATCTTGTTCTGAAGTTTCATGATCATTATCATTAGCTTCCTCACTAATTGGTGTAGGTGTCACAGAAACAGGTTTCTGTGACGTACTACTTTCCAATAAGGGAGCAGGTACAGTTACCTCATCAAGTTCTACTTTCCTCCCACTCACTTCTTTCGAGAGAAACTCCTTCTCCAGAAAGTTTCCGAATTTAGCAACAAAAGTCTTGCCTTCGGATCTGTGATAGAAGGTGTATCCAATGGTTTCCTTTGGATATCCTATGAAGACATATTTCTCCGATTTGGGTTCGAGCTTATCAGGTTGAAGCTTTTTCACATAAGCATCGCAGCCCCAAACTTTCAGAAACGACAACTTTGGTTTCTTGCCAAACCACAGTTCATAAGGCGGCGTCTCAACGGATTTTGATGGTGCCCTATTTAACGTGAATGCGGCCGTCTCTAGAGCATATCCCCAAAACGATAGCCAGAAATCAGTAAGAGACATCATAGATCGCACCATATCTAGTAAAGTACGATTACGACGTTCGGACACACCATTACGCTGTGGTGTTCCGGGTGGTGTGAGTTGCGAAACTATTCCACATTGTTTCAAATGTAGACCAAACTCGTAACTCAAATATTCTCCTCCACGATCAGATCGTAGGAATTTTATTTTCTTGTTACGATGATTTTCAACTTCACTCTGAAATTCTTTGAACTTTTCAAACGTTTCAGACTTATGTTTCATTAAGTAGATATACCCATATCTGCTTAAGTCATCTGTGAAGGTGAGAAAATAACGATATCCGCCACGAGCCTCAACATTCATCGGACCACATACATCTGTATGTATGATTTCCAATAAATCTGTTGCTCTCTCCATAGTACCGGAGAACGGTGTTTTTGTCATCTTACCCATAAGGCACGGTTCGCAAGTACCAAGTGATTCATAATCAAGTGGTTCCAAAAGCCCATCAGTATGGAGTTTCTTCATGCGCTTTATACCGATATGACCCAAACGGCAGTGCCACAAATAAGTTGCACTATCATTATCAACTCTGCATCTTTTGGCTTCAACACTATGAATATGTGTGTCACTACTATCGAGATTTAATAAGAATAGACCACTCTTTAAGGGTGCATGACCATAAAAGATATTACTCATATAAATAGAACAACCATTATTCTCATATTTAAATGAATAACCGTCTCGCATCAAACAAGATCCAGATATAATGTTCATGCTTAACGCTGGCACCAAATAACAATTATTTAGGTCTAATACTAATCCCGAAGGTAGATGTAGAGGTAGCGTGCCGACTGCGATCACATCGACTTTGGAACCATTTCCCACGCTCATCGTCACCTCGTCCTTAGCCAATCTTCGCTTAATCCGTAGTCCCTCTTTCGAGTTGGAAATATTAGCAACAGAACCAGTATCAAATACCCAGGTGCTACCTTGAGCATTAGTAAGGTACACATCAATAACATGTATATCACATATACCTTTGTTCACCTTGCCATCCTTCTTATCCGCCAAATACTTGGGGCAGTTCCGCTTCCAGTGACCAGTCTGCTTGTAGTAGAAGCACTCAGTTTCAGGCTTAGGTCCAGGTTTTGGTTTCTTCTCTTGAGTAGCAACTTGCTTGCTGTTCTTTTTGAAGTTCC
Organism: Triticum dicoccoides; assembly: GCF_002162155.2. NCBI lineage: Eukaryota > Viridiplantae > Streptophyta > Magnoliopsida > Poales > Poaceae > Triticum > Triticum dicoccoides. The sequence goes on along the minus strand of NC_041382.1, from coordinate 602,815,465 downwards.
CCTTCTTCTTCCCTTTGCCCTTTTTCTTGAAACTAGTGGTCTTGTTGACCATCAACACTTGATGCTCCTTCTTGATTTATACCTCCGCAGCTTTCAGCATTGTGAAGAGCTCGGGAATAGTCTTATTCATCCCTTGCATATTATAGTTCATCATGAAGCTCTTGTAGCTTGGTGGCAGTGATTGGAGAATTCTGTCAATGACGTAATCATCTGGAAGATTAACTCCCAATTGAATCAAGTGATTATTATACCCAGACATTTTGAGTATATGCTCACTGACAGAACTGTTCTCCTCCATCTTGCAGCTATAGAACTTATTGGAGACTTCATATCTCTCAATCCGGGCATTTGCTTGAAATATTAACTTCAACTCCTAGAACATCTCATATGCTCCATGACGTTCAAAACATCGTTGAAGTCCTAATTCTAAGCTGTAAAGCATGGCACACTGAACTATTGAGTAGTCATCAGCTTTGCTCTGCCAGACGTTCATAACATCTGGTGTTGCTCCAGCAGCAGGTCTGGCAGCCAGTGGTGCTTCCAGGACGTAATTCTTCTATGCAACAATGAGGATAATCCTCAAGTTACGGACCCAGTCCGTGTAATTGCTACCATCATCTTTCAACTTTGCTTTCTCAAGGAACGCATTAAAATTCAACGGAACAACAGCACGGGCCATCTATCTACAATCAAGCATAAACAACCAAGATACTATCAGGTACTAAGTTTCATGATAAATTTAGGTTCAATTAATCATATTACTTAAAGAACTCCCACTTAGATAGACATCCCTCTAATCCTCTAAGTGATTACGTGATCCAAATCAACTAAACCATGTCCGATCATCACATGAGATGGAGTAGTTTCATTGGTGAACATCACCATGTTGATCATATCTACTATATGATTCACGCTCGACCTTTCGGTCTCCGTGTTCCGAGGCCATATCTGTATATGCTTGGCTCGTCAAGTATAACCTGAGTATTCCGCGTGTGCAACTGTTTTGCACCCGTTGTATTTGAACGTAGAGCCTATCACACCCGATCATCACGTGGTGTCTCAGCACGAAGAACTTTTGCAACGGTGCATACTCAGGGAGAACACTTCTTGATAATTAGTGAGAGATCATCTTATAATGCTACCGTCAATCAAAGCAAGATAAGATGCATAAAAGATAAACATCACATGCAATCAATATAAGTGATATGATATGGCCATCATCATCTTGTGCTTGTGATCTCCATCTTCGAAGCACCGTCGTGATCACCATCGTCACCGGCGCGACACCTTGATCTCCATCGTAGCATCGTTGTCGTCTCGCCAATCTTATTCTTCCACGACTATCGCTACCGTTTAGTGATAAAGTAAAGCATTACAGCGCGATTGCATTGCATACAATAAAGCGACAACCATATGGCTCCTGCCAATTGCCGATAACTCGGTTACAAAACATGATCATCTCATACAATAAAATTTAGCATCATGTCTTGACCATATCACATCACAACATGCCCTGCAAAAACAAGTTAGACGTCCTCTACTTTGTTGTTGCAAGTTTTACGTGGCTGCTACGGGCTTAAGCAAGGACCAATCTTACCTACGCATCAAAACCACAACGATAGTTTGTCAAGTTGGTGCTGTTTTAACCTTCGCAAGGACCGGGCATAGCCACACTCGGTTCAATTAAACTTGGAGAAACTGTCACCCGCAAGCCACCTATGTGCAAAGCACGTCGGGAGAACCGGTCTCGCGTAAGCGTACGCGTAATGTCGGTCCGGGCCGCTTCGTCCAACAATACCGCCGAACCAAAGTATGACATGCTGGTAAGCAGTATGACTTATATCGCCCACAACTCACTTGTGTTCTACTCGTGCATATAACATCAACACATATAACCTAGGCTCGGATGCCACTGTTGGGTAACATAGTAATTTCAAAAAAATTCCTACGCACACGCAAGATCATGGTGATGCATAGCAATGAGAGGGGAGAGTGTGATCTACGTACCCTTGTAGACCGACAGCGGAAGCGTTAGCACAACGCGGTTGATGTAGTCGTACGTCTTCACGGCCCGACCGATCAAGCACCGAAACTACGGCACCTCCGAGTTCTAGCACACGTTCAGCTCGATGACGATCCCCGGACTCCGATCCAGCAAAATGTCGGGTAAGAGTTCCGTCAGCACGACGGCGTGGTGACGATCTTGATGTACTACCGCCGCAGGGCTTCGCCTAAGCACCGCTACAATATTATCGAGGATTATCGTGGAAGGGGGCACCGCCCACGGCTAAGAATATGATCGCGTGGATCAACTTGTGTGTCTATGGGGTGCCCTCTGCCCCCGTATATAAAGTATCAAGGGGGGGGGTGCTGCCGGCCAGGAGGAGGGCGCACTAGGAGGAGTCCTACTCCCACCGGGAGTAGGATTCCCCCCCTTTCCTAGTTGGAATAGGATTCGGGAAGGGGGACAGAGGAGAGAGAGAAGGAAGGGGAGCGCCGCCCCCCTCTCCTTGTACTATTCGGACTAGGGGGGAGGGGCGTGCAGCCCAGCCCTGGCCACCTCTCCTCTCTTCCACTAAAGCCCACTAAGGCCCATATACCTCCCGGGTGGTTCCGGTAACCTCCCGGTACTCCGGTAAAATCCCGATTTCACCCGGAACACTTCTGATATCCAAATATAGGCTTCCAATATATCAATCTTTATGTCTCGACCATTTCGAGACTCCTCGTCATGTCTGTGATCACATCCGGGACTCCGAACAAACTTCGGTACATCAAGAAGCATAAACTCATAATATAGCTGTCATCGAAACCTTAAGCGTGCAGACCCTACGGGTTCGAGAACAATGTAGACATGATCAAGACACGTCTTCGGTCAATAACTAATAGCGGAACCTGGATGCTCATATTGGCTCCTACATATTCTATGAAGATCTTTATCGGTCAGACCGCATAACAACATATTTTGTTCCCTTTGTCATCGGTATGTTACTTGCCCGAGATTCGATCGTCGGTATCTCAATACCTAGTTCAATCTCGTTACTGGCAAGTCTCTTTACTCGTTTCGTAATACATCATCTCGCAACTAACTCATTAGTTGCAATGCTTGCAAGGCTTATGTGATGTGCATTACCGAGAGGGCCCAGAGATACCTCTCCGACAATCGAAGTGACAAATCCTAATCTCGAAATACGCCAACCCAACATTTACCTTTGGAGACACCTGTAGAGCACCTTTATAATCACCCAGTTACGTTTGACGTTTGGTAGCACACAAAGTGTTCCTCCGGTAAACGGGAGTTGCATAATCTCATAGTCATAGGAACATGTATAAGTCATGAAGAAAGCAATAGCAACATACTAAACGATCGGGTGCTAAGCTAATGGAATGGGTCAAATCACATCATTCTCCTAATGATGTGATCCCATTAATCAAATGACAACACATGTCTATGGCTAGGAAACATAACCATCTTTGATCAATGAGCTAGTCAAGTAGAGGCATACTAGTGACGTTTGGTTTGTCTATGTATTCACACAAGTATTATGTTTCCGGATAATATAATTCTAGTATGAATAATAAACATTTATCATGATATAAGGAAATAAAATAATAACATTATTATTGCCTCTAGGGCATATTTCCTTCAGTAATTATCTCTACTTGTGCAAACAGGGATCTTCTTTGAAGATACCATACATTTTAGTGGAACTACAGAAGAAGATGTTGGAAACATTAAACTAATCGAGGAGTATATAGTAAGCATGGAAACCACAGTAGATAACAACAGATGGTTCCGGAGAAGTGCTTGATCTGTATGCTCTACACAATAAGCCTCATAACAAAGGTTGATACTCTCCCACAAATTTCATCCATATGATTGAGCTTTGTCATCTCTATTGGTGGTGTGCTACTGTTTAGATACTGTCATGAGAAAGTGGTATTGTCCTGGAGAAATGCTTCATCTATGTTATTTAAATATGTCCTTTCCTTTTTTCGAGCAAAAAGGGATGCTAGCATTTAGTTGTTCTCTTGTCTTTGCACAACAGGATCATCCTCCTCTGAAGAAGAATATGGAGTACGTGAAGTGCGTAGTTCCGATTTTGCCATGGTAAAGAAGCCAAGCCTATCTTCTTAAGAAGGGAGCATTTGAATGATGGTTACATTATTGCCGACAAGAAAAAACTAACTTCAGCTCAGAAGGACTCACAGATCTCCATCTTTGTTGTTGTGATTTGCAGTACAATCTTGTTTTACGATTCTTTCCGGTGAGTTCCATTTTCTTAAATGTGTGCTCTGCATGGATCATGTAGGTTGACTGTTTAAACTGTCAATTCATAGTATAGTTTGCTTTATACTAATCACTTTTTTTATATTTATGCAAACAGGTGTGCTCAGCTTGATTTTAATGGGAACTGCACAAAATGTTCACGAATACATCGAATATTCTTGAATCATTCATTTCCACCACAAGAAAGGAGGTGTCGATACGTTCAAGGCATTGCAACATATAAAGGCGAAATCATACAAGCTACGCGCGAATTTGGTTGATTTGGTGGAACTACACAAAAAGAACAGCTGGTTTATTTAGCACGAGGTGCCATGTCAATGTCTAAACTAATGGCAAACCCTGCCCATTCCACAATCGTAGGCATTTGATATTTTGGAATGGGAAAACCTTGTCAAAGTTTGCTAATTGACGTACGCAAAACAACATGCATTCGATATTTTGGAATGGGACAACCTTGTCAAACTTCCCTCATTGATGTTAGCAAGAAGACATGCGTTTGATATTTTCGAATGGGACGCCCTTTGCTGTTAGCAGCATCGATGGATTTTTCTTTATTCTTTAGTTGTGAAGTAAATATTGGCTCTGACATGTGAATCGTTGAGATGCATAATCAACAATTGTTTTGAATGTTCTCTATGAATTGCCAGACCCGTGTGCGGATTGCAATGTACAGGAACGCTAAAATTTGTACTCCCTCTATTCCTTTTTACTTCCCATATTAGATTTATTTCAAGTCAGTTGATTTTACATTGTGAATGTTGATACTTTTTCTATAAGATTGGTGAAAGTAGAGATACTTTGACTTCAGACAAAACTTATATGCAGACTAAAAAGGACCGGAGGGAGTACATGTGAAACTGCTGCAAATGAGGTGATCACCCTGGGAATAATGCTAGTACGTATTGTTTCGCATGTTCATCCAATGCCAGTGATACAAGAATTCAAACAAATAAAACTAAATTCATTCATACACTGCCGGATTTCATATAAACATGCAGGATTTCATTACATTTCATACATTCTACAACTAAAAAGGGGTGCGCTGGAGCTATAGTTAATTAACCGTACCACCCGTGTCCGACTGAGCCGAACGGAAGCTTCTTCTCCAGCGGACTAAGCTTTAGTGACATAACATCTAGTGCAATTGCGTCACTTACATGTGGGCCAGCTGCCTCTTGGGCCCACGTGCCAGTGACCCAACTGCACCTGCAGTTAAGTAACTGAAGCAGCGTCCTTCTCCAACATAGCTCTGCGACTCCACGTCACCGCCAAGAAGCTAATCGGCTGTCAATGATCAACCCGCCTAGCTTGGCTTCAAACAGAGGCTAGCAGCGGTGGCCTTACTTGGACCCGAGCGGTGGCGACCTACCGTGTTCTACTCTTCCTTGTTTTCTACATGGCGCAGCCTCGTTGGTAGCGGGCGGGGCCTCGACGGAGCCGGCGATGTCCTCTGTCGCATTGCCGGCGGGGCGGCGCCTCGGCGGAGCGGGGGAAATCCTCCCCTTGTTGCTGGCAAGGTGGGGCCTCGGATGAGCCGGCGATGTCCTCTACCTTGTTGTTGGTGGGGCAAGGCCTCGTTGGAGTAGGGCCTCCGCCTCGGTGCTGGCGGGGCGGAGTCGGCGGAGTCGGCGGTGTCCTCCTCGTTGTTGGTGTCGTGGGGCCTCGGCGGAGTAGGGCCTCCACCTCGGTGCCAGCGGGGTGGGGCCTTGGTGGAGCCGGCGGTGTCCTCTGCCTCGTTGTTGGTGTCGCAGGGCCTCGACAGGGCAGGGCCTCGTCGATGCCAGCAGAGTGGGGACTCGTCGGAGCCGGCATTGTCCTCTGCCTCATCCTCGGTCTCGCCAAACAATGCCTTGCCTGCTTCATTGCCTTATTTGTAGTCAACCGTAGCCTCCGCCACCCGCATGCGGTACCGCCAACACTCGAGGCGGCCCTCGCGGGCGGAGCAGTATGAGTTGATTAGCGCCTCCTGCTTCGCCGCGATCTGATCCTCCACCCGCAGGTGCTCCTGGAGGAGATGGTGGTTGTAGGCGGCGTCGGCCTGTGCCTCCCAGAACTGCTCCTCACGCATCTGCCTCACTGTGTCCATGTTTTGGGCACGGGCCTCGCCGATGGTCATGGTGCAATGCACCGGCAAGGATGGCGCGGAGGAGGGTGTTGGCGCCGGATCGTCAACTACCATGTTCTCCATTGGGACGTCCTTGTCCTCCGGCTACCTGCTAGCCAGGCAGTCGATAGCAATGGCTGCCATCTCCTTGTGGTACATCATCCGCCCGTCCCGAAGAGCGCTGGAGCGCGAAGAAGCCATGGTGGGCAGTAGTGGTGTGGACAGGAGAAAGGGAACGGAGGCGGATGACTGCGGCTATGGCCGACGCAGCAGTTTATATAGCAATGGTCGGCAGTGGAGGGACGGACCTGTGGCGCCAGAGTAGCTGCCTTGGCAACCGCGTATCATTAATGTGGGGGAGACGGACAGATGGACGACACTTGTGTCATTTGAAGGCGGAGCAATCGCTTGCACTGGGAAGCAGGGCGGGCAGCACTGACCATTTCGGGCGGAAAGCGTGCGCGCGCGAGGGAGGTGGTTTGGGTGGGCCAGGGCAGTCAGACTCATGCTTGGCAGGGGGTAGGTCCAGTAGCCAGACATGCTGGCTCGCCAGCGAGCTCACCGAGTTGAGCAACGACAATCAGACAATGGACGTAGCTTCCGACTAGGAGTCGGCGCCACTGTCCAAGCCGGTTCATGCCGTGTTCACCATAGAGCAGGTGCGGCTCACTTCGACGCCCTAATGGTGGAAGAGCTACCAGCGCAGGAGGACATGTGCTACAACCTCCGTCTCCTCAACGAGCACCGGTTAACAAGCTAACGACAATTCCATCACGGACATGTGGCCCTATGATCCCGGCTTCCCGAATGACCAGCGGGCGCTTTATCAGACCATCCGTAGGGCCCGCGAGGCCCTCTTCATCGTCCTTTGAGTGGTTGTGCTCGCCGTAGCACCGCCGTCTCGCTTTGTCAACATGGTCAATGGCATGAGGAATGAGGGGATGACTTTACATGGAGAGGATGACAGCGGGGACCCACCAGGGCCATAGCCGCGTGTACGCAAGTGCCTCCTTATTATGTACAACTGTAATATTTTTTGCTTCCTCCTGGTTTCCTGACATCACAGTCCCACACTATTGTCAACCTATGTAGCCAATAAACGAGGGAATTGCACAAGGAGCGGCCGACAGCTGGGACCAAGCAGCTCGAGCAGTATTTGTACTTTTGATGTGAGAGAACTGCAGAGTTTTTCCTGAGAGATGTTTTCGTTCTTGTTCAGAGGAGAGCAGGGTATTAACTGGGCGGGCTGTGGCCCGTCTAGCCCAGGCCAGATATCCAGCCCAGATATTAATTTTTTTCAAGCTAAAAATGGCTAGCCCAGCTATACTTTTTTTGAGGAATACCCAGGCAAGGTCAACTTGTTACTCTCCGCCCCGCTGGGCTGCAAATCTTTCCTAGGAGGGATGCATTAGGCTTAACAAGAAAATGGGGTTTAAGAAATAATAAATGGGATGTAATTATAAAAACTGGGCAGTAACTATAAAAAATGCACCAAACACATAATTACTTTATAAAATATTATTTCTGGATTTTGAAAATTTTAATTTCATTAATTGTTGCGCGCGCAATGTGTCGTTGGATTTTTACGTAATACAAATTTATATCGAAATTGTATTTAATCTGACTAGAAATTTCAGTATAAAAATATTTCGGATCCCATCAAAATGTGGGAAATTTTATGGAATTCTGTTTTGAACAGTTTGTTGAAATTATTAATCATTGTCCTAGCTAGAAAATGGGTTGTACTTTTAACAAACTGTAAATGGGCTACAGTAAATTCCATTAGAATTCAAAAAAGAGCTGTACATTATTACAAATATCAAATGGGCTATAAGTTCTCTGCCACAAACTTGTGGGCCTACTAAGTTGACGCGTCCCCTAAAAAAATAGTTGACGCGTATGCAAGGCTTTGTCAACTTATAGTCAACACACAGTTCTAGCAGAAGTGGCCATTTGATGTCCATCCAACGGATGTCGTGCTTCTTCTTCAATCTCGGATATTCTAGGTTCACCCACCCAAAAAATGATTCCTCCCCCAGACATCTGGGGTGCACCATTTCGGAAGCTGACCTGTGGGCCTACTAAGTTGACGCGTACCAAGGGCTCTGTCAACTTAGTAAATATAAACGATTCTAACTATAGTGACCGTATGATGTCCATCCAACGGCCGTTGTGATTCTTCAACCTCTGGTCTTCTTGCTCCAGCCACCCAAAGCAGCGCCGGTCGTGCCGCCTGCTCCTGCCTCCCGTGGCCGGCTGTGCTGTCGCGGAGGCCTCACCTCCCCCTAGCACTCCTACCGCTGGCCAGGCCCTGCGGCGACGGCATCCTCACACCGTAGCCGAACCAGTGAACCCTCGTACTCCTCTCCGCGTGGGCATCCACTGTTGCGTCTTCCCCGGCTCCATGTCGTCCCCTTCCTAGGCCTCGCCATCATCCACCGCGTTGGTGCTCTCAGCGCGGTGTGGTCAATGGGGTCAACGACCGACTTCCATCGGAAGAGTACTGTACGTGGAGATGCTAACAGCTGGGTCCACGGCCGCAGCAAGGAAGTGCCTCCTTATTACGCGGAAAATGATTATTCCTCCACATGACAGCAAAGACCCACCGGACGGGCCACCGTATTTCACGAAAAAAACGTTCTCCCCTGACTGTTGGGACCCACCACCTACATCTTCGCACGCAAGGAAGTGCGTCCATATTACGGGCAAAAAAAATGATTCGCCCCCCTCACTGCTGGGACCCACCAGCTACATCTTCGCATGCAAGGAAGTGCCTGACAGTCGGGACCCACCTGGTCGAAGCATACGTCACTTTGTCATTCTGGTCGCGAACATGTATGTACATACTAGTCGATGTAGAGGCGCGCACCTGTCGTAGTAGAGGCACGCACCTGTCGTAGTAGAGGCGCGCACGTAGCATGTACACGTACGTACAGCGGCGAGGGAGCAAGAAAGAAAATACGACCACGTATGTACATACGGGCGGGGTCTCAAATGCCTACTCCCGTATACGTATGGCCAGGGCTCGTGTACATGGCTGGGTTGGAACAGAGAAGCTGCACCGTCGTCGTGTTCATGGGGAGGCAACAAAATGAGTCTTGTTCATCGGGAGGCAACGAAATGCATGTTGTTCATCAGTAGCCAACCGGCTTGGATGGAACAGGCAATGGAAATGAGGCCTAGCATACCGCAGAATGAAGGAAACGGCCTTGTGTTCGACTGGCCACGGTGGAAACGGGATCTTGTTCATCGGGAGGGGTCTGGCCTACCGCAAAACGGAGGAAACGGACTTCTATTGGACCTCCTACGGTCGAAACGGGGTCCTATTCATCCACCATCGACCTCCTTCAGCCTCCACCTATGACTGTTCATCTACGGGCTCCTGTTCATCCAGCCTCCACTGGCTACTGTTCAACCAGCCCTCTCCACAGGGTCCTGTTCAACCACCCCTCCACGGGCTACTGTTCATCCAACCCTCCACCGGCTACTGTTCAAGCAGCCCTCCACTGATTACCGTTCAACTAGCCCTCCGCGGGGTCCTATTCATCCAGCCCTCCACGGGATCCTATTCATCCACCGGCTTGATCGATCGGGGTACTGTTCATCCAGCGGCAATGGCCTCTACTACCACGAGTTCTTGTTCATCCAACCCCCACCGGGAACTGTTCATCCGACCCCCCCCCCAACAACGCTTAATGTTCATCCAGAGGCGGTATCGATCGTCTTCAGTTAGCAGTAGTAGCGAAGGAATCGCTCGGTCGGCTTCAGTTAGCAGTAGTAGCGAAGGAATACCTCGATCGGCTTCAGTTAACAGCCATCGATCAATCACTCGGGATCAGTAAAGCGTAGCCTGTAGTGCGATCGCTCGGGTTCAGTTAGAGCGCAACGCCTCGCACACACGCGCGTATGTAGGAGAGAAACGCGCATTGCTCGGCCCCCGACCACCCACCGTATCGGGAACTCCCCGATATTTTCCGCGCCCTCACTTCTACCACGGTTTTTTCCGTCATGGACAGCCCAAAGAATGTCATGCAGCTGCGTCTCCGTCCCGCCCAGGACGAAAAGCCCATTTTCTGTCATGATTTTTTGTCATAGAAGTAGGAGCCCACCACATCTATGATGATACTGGGTTTTGTCACAATTATCGTCATAGAAGTGTCATAAGTATGATAGAAAAAAAATGTTCATCCCAAAATGTCACGGATGTGTCTTTTTTTGTAGTGTTGCCATGTGTGTGGCAAGGGGGTACAAAAGTGACCCAGGAGTGGATCACTGGATATCGGTCAAAAATTTCCTTTGAGGAATAAGGAAATGTTTCACAGTTATGGAGGTGATAAAGAGTTTGGCATAAAGGGTTATGTCGATGCAAGCTTTAACACCTATTGGGATGACACTAAGTAGCAAACCGGATACGTATAGTGGAGCAACCATTTGGAATAGGTCCAAGTGGAGCATGGTAGCAGCATCTACAATATGATATAGAGATTTGCGAAGTACATGCGGATCTGAATGTTGCAGACCCGTTGACTAAAACCTCTCTCACAAACATAACATGATCAAACCCTAGAACTCATTGAGTGTTAATCACATGGTGATGTGAACTAGATTATTGACCCTAGTAAAATCTTTGGGTGTTAGTCACATGGCGATGTGAACTATGAGTATAATCACATGGCAATGTGAACTAGATTGTTGACTCTAGTAAACTCTTTGGGTGTTAGTCACATTGTGATGTGAACTAGATTATTGACTCTAGTGCAAGTGGGAGTGAGGGAGACCTGGACTAAGGGGTCCTCGGGTGTCCGATCTATTAGATATGGGCCGGACTGATGGGCCGTAAGGATACAAAGACCGAAGACTCTACCCGTGTCCGGATGGGACTCTCCTTGGCATTGAAGGCAAGTTTGGCGACCAAGCATGAATATTCCTTTCTCTGTAATCGACCTTGTGTAAACCCTAGATCCCTCCTGTGTCTATATAAACCGGAGGGCTAGGTCTGTAGATAGCTCCTCATAATCATAGCCATACTAGACTATTAGGGTTTAGCCATTACGATCTCGTGGTAGATCAACTCTTGTAGTACTCATATTCATCAAGATCAATCAAGCAGGAAGTAGGGTATTACCTCCATAGAGAGGGCCCGAACCTGGGTAAACATTGTGTCCCCAGTCTCATGTTATCATCGACCCTAGATGCATAGTTAGGGACCCCCTACCTGAGATCCGCCAGTTTTGACACCGACATTGGTGCTTTCATTGAGAGTTCCACTGTGCCGTCGTCAAGAGGTTTGATGGCCCCTTCAATCACTTACAACGAGGCTGTCCAAGGGGAAGTCCTCCTCCCCAGACAGATCTTCGTGTTCGGCGGCTTCGCACTACGGGCCAACTCGCTTGGCCGTCTGGAACAGATCGAAAGCTACGCCTCTGGCCACCAGGTCAGATTTGGAAGCTTGAACTACGTCACAGATATTCGTGGAGACTTGATCTTTGATGGATTCGAGACCACGGCAGCCGCTCCCAGCCACCACAATGAACATGACTTAAATCTGTCACCGGGCCAAACCCAGAAATTGGACCTGAAACCGCACTGGCCTTAGATCCGGAGTAGGTTGTGCCATCCGAGGACAGGAAGCTCAACCCCACCACGGAAGTCACAGACTCCACGGCGTTGGAGCCGCACACAGACTTAACCTCAAGTAACATCTGTGCCACCGGAGCTACGGACTCGTTTCCCTCTATAAGTTCCGAACTACGTGCATCCGCGCATGTTGAGCATGATCGGTCATCGATCGTCGAATTCAGTGCCACAGACATCTTCCGGCACTCGCCCTTGGGCGACGTACGAAACTCATTAAGAGCACTATCTTTAGTCGGAGGCTCGTAGCCGAATTGTGTCCGGTTCAAACCGGAGGCTGGTGATGGAGAATTTTACTTCCCACCCACCGCCCACTTCATAGCCATTGTCGAAGACTTAACTTACATGCTCTATTACGGCTCCGACGACATCGGCGGTATGGACGACGATGCCGGAAAAGAAGAGGCCCAAAACCCACCGTTCACCGGACGCTGGACGGCCACTTCCTCGTATGATGTATACATGGTGGATGCACCAAAGGAGAATAGCAGCAATGACAAGGAAGATCAAGTTGAGGATAAACCCTCAGAGATACAATCAAAGCGCCAGCGTCAGCGGAGCCGCTCTAAGTCACGCTGCAGTAAAGACAGCAACACCGGCACAAGAGAATATACCACTCCGGAGGGTGCCGAAGACAACGAAGACCCCGTTGACACGGCTACTGAACAGGATGAACGGGAAGATGGGCAGGTTAGCCCTGGTAAACATGCCACGCACGAAGAATCAAAGGACGGTAACTATCTTCCGCTCTCCGAGGATGAGGCTTGCCTCGGCACCAAGGATTTCATCATGCCTGAGGAACCTCTTGAGTAGGAGTGCTTCAAGCGCCAGCTAATAGCCACTGCAAGGAGCCTGAAAAAGAAGCAGCAGCAGCTTCAAGCTAACCAAGATCTGCTCAACGATAAATGGACCGATGTCCTAGCAGCCAAAGAATACGGCCTCAAGCGTCGAGCCAAAAGCTACCCGAAGCGCAAATTGCTACCTCAGTTCGACGACGAGGCGCCGGAACACATACCACCGTCGCGCAATGTGGCTGACCGACCACCACGTGGTCGGGATATAACAGCAAATCAAGCCGAACACCAGCCCGCCCCGCCTCATCACAAAGGCAGAGGTAAATCAGCTCACGGTCAAACATATGACCTTCGGCAGGACTTGAACATTAAAGTAGGATATACCAGATCGATCTATGGATCGCGAGGACGTGCCCCGACACGAGACGACGACCATCTATTTGGACGTGACAAACCTAGTCATGCGCGGGCTGAAAGCCGCAGAAGGACTCCATCAGAGCTATGTCGCGATACGGCCCGATATAGAGGCGCCGCAAACTGTCATTGCTTCACCGACGAAGTCATGGAACATGAATTCCCAGAAGGGTTCAAACCCGTGAATATAGAATCATATGATGGAACCACAGATCCCGCGGTATGGATCGAAGACTTCATTCTCCACATTCATATGGCCCGCGGCGGTGACATGCATGCCATTAAATACCTCCCCCTAAAACTCAAAGGACCATCCTAGCACTGGTTGAACAGCCTGCGCGAAAATTCCATCGGTAGCTGGGACGACTTGGAAGAAGCCTTCCTTGATAACTTTCAAGGTACATATGTTCTACCTCCGGACACTGATGACTCAAGCCATATAGTCCAACAGCTCGGAGAGTCCGCCAGGAAATTTTGGAATAGGTTCTTAACTAAAAAGAACCGGATCGTCGACTGCCCAGATGCCGAAGCACTAGCGGCCTTTAAACACAACATTCACGACGAATGGCTCGCCCGCCACCTCGGCCAAGAGAAGCCAAAGTCCATCGCATCCCTCACGACACTCATGACCCGCTTTTGTGCGGGCGAGGATAGCTAGTTGGCCCATAGCAAAAACAATGCAAGCGACGCCGGCACCCCTGAAGCTAAAAATAGAAATGACAAGTCTTGATGCAACAGATACAAGCATCGAAATAACAATGAAAATACCGAGGATACTGCGGTCAATGCCGGATTCAGTGGCTCTAAGTCCAGTCAGCGGAAGAAGCCGTTCAAAAAGAACAATTCATGCCCATCTAGCTTGGACCGCATACCGGATCGTCCGTGCCAGATTCACGGCACCCCAGACAAACCACCCAGTCATACCAATAGAGATTGTTGGGTTTTCAAATAGGCTGGCAAGTTAAATGCTGAAAACAAGGATAAGGGATCGCAAAGCGAAGACGATGACGAAGAGCCCCGGTCGCCGAACACATGGGGACAGAAGAAGTTCCCCCCTCAGGTCAAAACGGTGAACATGATATACGCTACCCACATCCCCAAGAGGGAGTGCAAGCACGCGCTCAGGGACGTCTACGCGATAGAGCCAGTCACCCCAAAATTTACTCCATGGTCGTCATGCTTGATCACGTATGATCACCGGGATCATCCGACCAGTATCCATCACGGCAGTTTAGCCGCACTGGTCCTGGATCCAATAATTGATGGGTTCCACCTGACACGAGTCCTGATGGACGGTGGCAGTAGCCTCAACTGGCTCCATCAGGATACAATGTACAAAATGGGCATTAACCCATCGTGGATCAAGCCCACGAAGACTACCTTTAAGGGAGTCATACCCGGCGTAGAGGCCCACTGTACGGGCTCAATCACACTAGAGGTTGTCTTAGGATCTCCGGACAACTTCCGAAGCGAGGAGTTAATCTTCGATATCGTCCCCTTTCGCAACGGCTACCACGCACTACTCGGAAGAACCGCATTTGCTCGATTCAACACGGTGCCACACTACGCTTATCTCAAGCTCAAGATGCCTGGACCAAGCGACGTCACAACAGTCAATGGAAACACGGAACACTCCCTCCGCACCGAGGAGCACACCGCCGCCTTAGCGGCAGAGGTACACTGCGGCCTTTTCAAGCAGAACCTCAATTCAGCGGCCGATCCCCCGGACACTGCTAAGAGAGTCTGAACCATCCTGCTGAAGGATAGCTTGGCTCGTCAAGAGCTCGACTAGAAATTTGGCCTCTGTCCCAGTCCTGACCAAGTGGCGGAAATCGTACCGCGCATACATAATTACGCACTAAAAGTACCATGGACACGGATGGAGGCATAATCAGCTTATGATCCGCAATACGGCTCGACCGCCCCGGACACACATAATTTCAATATTCCCTTTTTTATTTTTCTCTTTTTCACAGGCCTTTCCTGACGGCTTTACCATTGAATCTTTTCGAAGGATAAAAACACCAAGGCGACAAGAAGCATGGACGTACTGGGGAATCTTTAGGTGGTTTCTTTTACGATCCCTTTACATGTTTTCAGGACCCACACGCAGCTCTCCCTTGGTTAAGGCATAGTAAATAGCCTTCTGCTTATCGCACTACTTATATAAATGCACTTTAACGCACCAAGGAAATTATAATAGAAACAGTTTGCGGCCCAAATTTTAGGGTTCTAGCCTACCACTTGTTCTTATTTTTCTTCCTTTTTGTCTTTTGTTTTCTGGTAACTCCATCAGATAACACCCGTACACTCTGGTGCATCTCAATTTGCCAGGGGCTTCATAGCGCCCTGCAACATGGCAACAAAAGTCCGAACACTTTTACAGTATAGTTCGGCACCCCGAATTTAGCACTATATGCATTGGCTCCGAATCATGTCTTTGGTCAATAGTTGGGTTGCCCGGCTCCTGTGCTTACTACCTTACGTTCCGCTGTATCGGCTAGGGTAGTAAAGGGAGAACTAATGCGATTGTGCCCTGGTTTACCCAAGTGAGCACCTTAGTAGAGAAAGTCGAAAACTGATTGTCATGATGCGGCAAGAGCCGGTCAGCTCTTCGGAGGTCTCAAATCCATAGAGATTTTTTCTGCATTTCGTGAGGGGTCAGTACTTACCCGATCAAGTGCATACAACATCCTAGTCCGGATACTAGGGGCTGCACCTATATTTCTATTGTCAAACTCCTATGGCTAAGTGAGGGTGCTAAAGCCGCATAGTCTGATTGCCTGGGTCGTCGCGCTAAACACCTCCTTCAAGGACCAAACAATTGGATCAAGAGTGTTTAGAGTACATCCCGTACACCCCCGTATTTCCTACATGGGGGCAGAAGCCGGCGACTAGACAACCCTCAGATTTCACATAACACGGCCGCACAGGAGGAGAAATTTCTTAACAAAACATTATATTACATAGTGATTTTGTTTCATCATACAAGGCAAACACAACATGAATGTATTCATTCAAAAATAATGTCTTGCGCACATTGCGTTGCTGCAATGCGAGACCCCTCCAGTACATCCACAAAATATCGCTCAGGCGTGCGGTACTCCATGCCCTCTGGTGGCCCTTCGGTCGTCAGCTTGACGGCGTCCATCTTCGCCAACCACACCTTGACGCGGGCGAAGGCCATGCGCGCACCTTCAATGCAGGCCGATCACTTGACGACATCCAGCCGAGGACAGGTGTTCACCAGCCGCTTCACAAACCCGAAGTAGCTGTCGGGCATAGCTTCGGCAGGCAACAACCGGATTATCATATCCTTCATGGCCAGTTCGGCCACTCTATCTAGGTCAACCAGCTGTTTTAGCTGATCGATGAAGGGCACGGGATGCTCTGGCGCAAGGTATTGCGACCAGAACAGATTCTCCGTTGAGCTCCCTTCTTCGTCCCGGAAGAACTCCGCGGCATCGCACACACTGCACGGCAGATCTACAAATGCCCCTGAAGAACTCCGAATCCGGGTTAGTAGGAAATATTTCTTCTTCACATACTTGCTTTGCATACTAAATGACTTACCCGCTGCGATCTTCTTGGCCTCCTGGATCTCCTGGAGGGCACCCTAGGCTTCAACCTGGGCCGCTTCCATGCTTTGGAGAGCCTTTGAGAGTTCGGCCTCTCGAGCCAAAACATCTCCCTCCAATGCCTCATACGTCTTCACAACATCTTGGAGCTCTTGATGGACCTCGTTCAGCCTGGCCTTAAGCTTCTTACGAGCGGCCTGCTCCTTGACAGCTTTCCCCTCGGCTTCGGCCAGGGCCTTTTTCAGGGCCTCGACCTCGGTCATCGCCCCTACACATATCATGACATTACGGTCAGTATACATCATTTATTCTTTCCGAATACATAGCGAGTCACTACATACCTTGCTGGTCCTCCAACTGCTTCCTCACCTGGTCGAGCTCCTCTTCGGCTCGCTCCAGTTTCTGCTTTAGTCTGGAGACTTCGGCAGCGTGAGAGGTCGCGGCCAGCAGCGACGCCTGCTTATTCAAATCAGACACAGTTTGGTTAGCTTGCTGTGAAATTTAATTGATCCTTTGTCCGGCTTTTCTTTCCGAACACCGGACAGTGTCTCAAGGGCTACTCTCTATATTGGGATTTTTTCAGTCAACGCTGCTTACCTCAAACCCTGTTAGCAAGCCGCTGCAGGCTTCGGTCAATCCGCTCTTAACAGACTGAACCTTCTCAATCACCATACCCATAAGGATACAGTGTTCTTCCACAATGGAAGTGCCCCGTAGCGCTTCCAATAGATTATCCGGCGCCTCTGGTTGGACAGAGGTCGCCGGCGGGACGGGCACACCTCCTTCTCTTGAAGGAGGCTACTTGTCAGACTCCGGGGCCATATGGGTCTAAGGATCCGTGCTCGGATGGGGGCCGAATTGAGCACGGCCCCCATCGTCAATCTCCATGGGGGTCTGTTCCCACATGTGTCCGGCGGTCGAGGTGTCGCCCTCCGGCGCCGCCATGACGGCCTCCTGAACCTCTCCCTGGCCTGGGAAGGTCCTTTGGGACAGCACCTCGTTGTCTCCCGTGGCCTTGGGAGAGTAAGCGGCCGGCGATGTCTCGCTGGCCATTTCCTTTGAGTCCAACGAGCCTCTTGATGAGGATCGCTAGGAGCTGTCGTGGGCCGGACTGCAATGACATTGTTAAACCATATAAAATACCATAAGGTGGAGAGGCTGGATAAATGGACGTGTGCGGGTTCTTTGTACTCACGATGTGGCCAGGGGCTTGTTCCGAGGCGTCGCTCCAGACTGTTGTCGACGTCCCACGCGGAGTTGTTCGCAAGAGGGCCTTTCCCCTTCTTGGGCGCCTCCGCCTCCAGATTTGTGGAGGCCACCCTCTTCTTCCTCCCCTCCATCAGGGGGAGAGTCGCTCTCCTCCTCCTCATCGTCGTCATCTTCGGCGGCGGAGGAGCGGGTCTTGTCTTCGGATGTCACGTCCCAAGCGCCCTTGCGGCGGGGCCCACTCCGGACCCCCTTGGCCTTCCCCTTGGCCTTCTTCTCCGGCGCCTTCTAGGGCACCGGCACCAACACCTTCGCTAGACGCGGGATGACTAGTTCCCTAGGCAGCGGAGCCAGACACCAAATCCGCTTCGCCCTCTCCATCCATTCCTAAAGAAGCAATGATTATAAAAGCTCAGATATCATCCTTGAAACAAGCAAGTAGGGGATGCGTTAAAAAACATACCTCGTTGGCGAGGTGGTTAATATCGTGCCTGTGGTCCAAGTCTGTAGCTGGTGGTGTCTCGTTTCCCTTGAAGAGCAACTTCTAGGCATCTTCGTGAGTGGTTTCGAAGAGCCTCTTCAGGGTATGGTGCTTCTTCGGATTGAACTCCCATAAACGGGGACTTCGGCTTTGGCACGGGAGAATCCGGCGAACTAGCATCACCTTGATTACATCGATGAGCTTGATATCTTTATCCACCATGCTCCGAATGCGCGTCTACAGCGCTATCAGCTCACCTCACGAAGACCAATTCAGGCTCTTCTAAACCCAGGAGGTGAGTCGCATTGGAGCATCGGAGTTGAATTCGGCAGCTGCGGCCCAGTCGGCGCCGCGGGGTTCTGTGATGTAGAACCACACTTTCTGCCATTCCTTGACAGTCTCCACAAAAGTGCCTTTTGGCCATGAGAGATTGGTCAGCTTGCTCACCATGGCGCCTCCGCACTCCGCGTGATGGCCATCCACCACCTTCGGCTTCATGTTGAAAACCTTGAGCCTTAGCCCGAAGTGGGGTTGGATGCGGAGAAAGGTCTCACACACGACGATGAACGCCAAGATGTTGAGGAAAGAGTTCGGGGATAGATCATGGAAGAATAGCCCGTAATAGAACATCAGCCCGCAGACGAAAGGGTGGAGTGGAAACCCTAGCCTGCGGAGGAAATTAGGGATGAGTACCACCCTCTTATTGAGTTTCGGCATTGGGACGACTTGCCCCTAGGCTGGAAGATGGTGGGCGATTTCCTTCGCCAGATACTCAGCCGCCCGAAGCTTAGTAATGTGCTTCTCGTTGACAGAGGAGGCCATCCACTTGCCTTGACCTCCGGATCCGAACATGGTTGAGTGCTTGCTCGAGTGGGGAAAAGATGAGAACTTGGGCGCTAGAGCTCAAGAGTGGAAGGGCAGAGGAAGAGAGAAGGCGTGGGAGAAGAAGGGAAAATTCTTATCCCCTTGTAAAGGCAGTGAATATCGAACGCCTCCCCACTCGCCCTAAAACTTGCCTATTCCCAAGGGCTGTGTAAATGGCATGGTTGGGTGTCAGGACCCCGATCCTAAGTCACACCGATCTAGCATGTAACACATCATATCACTTTGCAGCCTCACGCACGGTATTCCCACGGGTGCCACCTTACCTTTGCCTGGGACCATTTGCGCCTTTTGGCTCACGTATATGATAGTGTCGCTAGCATCCATATGACAAAGGACCCGGGCTGACATGGCTAGTCGTAAACCCAAAGTGGCACAGACCTACAGGGACAGGCATCCATGACCCAGCATCGAACGTGTCGGTCATCAGCGAGTGAATCCAGGCTGTAGCACTGGGCTAGCAGGACTCCGGTGAACCGGGCTGTAGCGGGCTAACAGGACTTCGGTATTCATCGCGTGACATTTCCCCGAAGGGACAGACACAGGAACGAAGAAGGACACATGCCGGCCAGCCTAAGTGTTCCGGAGCAGTAGCAAGCTACCATGGCTCGGTGGAAACACTAGGAGACATTTCCCGGTAAGAGAGGCTACTAAAGATAAACAACTAGAAGGTCAGATCCCACACATACCAAGCATTTCAATAACATACACACAATATGCTCGATATGTGCAAATACAACATGGCATCACAACATGACTCTACGACTCAAGTAATTTATTCATTAGGCTCCGAGGAGCGAGATATTACAAACATGGGTCTTATGACCCAACAATCAGAGCATACAAGTCAAAGCACATGCGGAAGCTTAACATGTCTGAGTACAGACATCTATAAATGAAAAAGGCTGAGAAGCCTGACTATCTACCAGATCCTGCCGAGGGCACAAGATCGTAGCTGAGGTAACAAGCTAAACGTCGAAGTCCACGTGGAACTACTAGTGAGACCGAAGTCTCTCTGCAAAACATAAAATAGGCAAACGTGAGTACAAATGTACCCAGCAAGACTTACATCAGAACTAACTACATATGCATCATTTTCAACAAGGGGATGGTGGGGTTTAACTGCAGCAAGCCAGCTTTGACTCGGTGGCTAACCTGAACTACGACTGCAAGTAACTCTTTTGAGGTGGCGCACACGAGTCCACATATTCACCATATCAATACACCACTATGGATCCGCTCCTGTCTCCCTACGAGAACGCCATCCATAGCACTCAAGCTTATCTTGCGTATTTTAGAGTATCCACTTTCACTTGTCTATGAACTGATATAAGCAACCCATAAGTCCTTTACCGCGGACACGGCTATTCGAATAGATGATGTTAACCCTGCAGGGGTGTACTTCTTCATACATGTTTCCACCACTTAGCGTCTGCACACGACATGTGCTCGGCAGACTTCAAGCGAAAGCCGACGTGGGTGTAGACCACGACCTACCTAAACACTGAAGTCTCTAGTCCAGGTTTATCGCCTATTCGGGTTCCATCCATGAGGAGATCCGGCCGGAGTTTCGCTCACAGCCCCAAACGATGTGAACAGGGTTCCGTGACACCAAACGGGCGCCCGGTTTACCCGGCCACGTGCCTACCGCATCACAGCCCACCCCTACGGTCAGCGCTGTCCACGGCCTCCAGCATACTACAAACACCAGAAACTACTTGCAACTCCTGGACAGAGGACTAGGGTGAATAAGAAGTCGAGCGGGGTCATATTTCAGGGCCCAATGCATGGTAGTAGCTGAATCATGGATCACAAACACAGAACTCAGTTCCTAAGGACGGCTTCAATGAGACAACCCACCATGTACTCCTACATGTCCGCCTCTCACCGACACCTTTTACCAAATCGTGTTCACACACTTAGCTCACACATAGTAGGACATGTTCACACACCTCTGATTCATCCTCGATGAATCAGACCTGACTCAACTCTAAGCAGTAGCAGGCATGACAAACAAGCATGAATGAGTAGGCACATCAGGGCTCAAACAACTCCTACTCATGCTAGTGGGTTTTATCTATTTACTGTGGCAATGGCAGGTCATGCAAAGGATAAAGGGGTTCAGCTACCGCAGCAAGTAACAGATGAATCGATGTTGTCCTAATGTAGTAAAAGAGAGCAGGAGCGAGAGAGTAGGATTGTATCGGAATGAACAAGGGGGTTTTGCTTGCCTGGCACTTCTGAAGATAGCATTGAGTCTTCATCAGTGTCAACGATCACATCATCGGTATCACGTCTATCGAGAGGGGACAATTACCGGCAACATAGAAGGGAACACAATCAATGCAATGCACAATATGATGCATGATCATGACATGGCAAAATGAATGTGTTTTGAGCTAATGCAACTAGCAACAGATTAAATGAAGTTGGTTTGAATACAAGATTCAAATTTAAACTCCATATGTGATTATTCAAATGCCATTTAATTGATTTGTGCTAAACAGCAGCTATAAGTTGTTCTATCATGCATGAAAATGGTACAGATGGATTCCTTGAATTTTTCTGATAATTTTTCATATATAATTTATTTAATTTGGAGTTACGGTTAATTTTCTATGATTTATTGAAGTTTATATAATTTTCTGGAATTATAAATCATTTCCTAATTTATTTTAATTCCAGAAAGGAATTATTGCGTCAGCATGACCTCATGCTGACCTCAGCAGGTCAACGGGCGCCGTCCAGGTCAAACCTGACCAGTGGGGTCCACTGGTCAGTGACACAGTGCTGCCCAGGGTCAATGACAGGTGGGTCCGGCCAATGACCACGTCAGCAAAGTCAACCTGACGCGTGGGGCCACTATGATTAACCTAAACTAACAGAAGTTTAAGCCGTGGTTAATTAAGGGCGTGGGGCCCAGCTGTCAGTGTCACAGGGGCTAATTAGCAGGGTCATTAGCCCCTAACGACGGCGCCACGTCAGCACGTCGGAGACCAGCCGACGGCGACCACAGAACACGGCGGGGGCACGCCGGACTTGCGCTAGGGCGTCGGATTGGCGCGCTGAGGGCACCAGGGCATAGCCCTCGCTCTTGCGCATCCAGAGAGCCAAATGGGAGGGGTTGGGGTGGTTCGAGCTCGCCGGGGTCGAGCTCGTGGCGGCGGCCGGCGTTCGGGAGCAGCCGAGTATGGTACTAGAGGGCACGGGAGGCGGAGCTACTGGTAGCTGCAGGTTCGTGGAGGCGCGCTGAGCACACTGGTGTACTCGGGTGGGAGCTCCAGTGGCTCTGGCCACGACGGCGACGAGGCACGGCGGCGGCGAGCTTCGGCCGTGGTGGAAGAAGGAGCTAGGGGACGAAATCAGGTGCGGGGAGTGAGGGGAAGAGAAGAGGAGCTCACGGGGAGTCGGACGAGACGCTAAGTGGGCTCGGGGACGTCCTGTCGGCGGCGAATCGAACGGCGGCGATTGCCGGCCGTGGCGATGAAGATGGCGGTGATGGCGTGGCTACAGGGCACCCAGCGTCGCATGCGTCGTGGTGGAGCTTCAGGGGGTCGGGACGGAGCTCAGGGGTGTGGAGAGGGAGCGAGGGGGTGGCTGTGGCCGCGAGGGAGCTCGTCGGTGACGGCGGCTCCGTTCGGTCCAGGCGGGAGAGAGGGAGCAGAGGAGGGAGGGTCGAGGGGGGAGAGTGAGCGAAACGGTCAGCGGGATCGGGACGGCCTGCGGGAGTCGTCCACGCGGCCAGGGGCTCGTCGGCAAGCAGGAGGTGGCCGCGCGGCCGTGCGCGTGCGAGCACGCAGCTGCTTCGGGGCGAGGGGAGGAAGACGACGGAGGGCTGCAGTGGTGGGCTGGGCCGGCTTCTGCTGGGCCACCAGGTGGGCTGAGAGGTGAGCGCCAGGTAAGTTTTCTCTCCTCTCTGCTTTTATTTCTATTTAATTCTGTTTTCTATTTTCTGTAGTTTGTTTTGATTTAGTTTTAGACACTAAATCATTTTAATAAATCCTGTAGGTTTTTATGTGGCTTGCTAAAATATATACAAAGCCACTCACAAACTTCCAGAATTATTGGAGTCATATTTAATATATATATATATTAAATATAAATCCAAAGCAAATAGTTATTGGATTAATTCAAATGGCCAAAATAAATATTTCTGTGACTCCAAGAATATTGGTTTGAATTTTACCTCTTTCCAACATTTCTATGGAACAACAGGAACATTTTCTTGGACTCATTTGAGAAGATTTAAATGTTAATCATTTTTAGAAGGTTTCTGAGGCTTTGAAAATTCCTCAATTCAAATTTCATTTAAATTTAAACATGATGCACACATGAGGGTCTAGCCTAGTGCATAAGAGGACCAGGGATGTGACAACTCACCCCCACTAAACAAAAATCTCGTCCCGAGATTCAAGCGTAGGGTAAGGTGAAGGGGGAACGCAAACTAGCACAATCTTCACGATCCAGGTTGCACTTCATAAGAACGTTGTTTCGATCACCATCTTTGTCTCGACGTCTTGTTCTGAGAACTCCAGTTATTATGACAATGAGAGGAGAAGGAGACTCTAGAAGGATCGATCTTCTTGAAGGTCGAACAACTCAGGATTAACTCACAGAATGAGACATAGCAACATCTCCCGAGCTGAGAGACGAAGCACACCTCTAGAGGAATGGAGTGGAACAAATGACGGAGGTTTACCAGGTAGACTACAATTCCACACTTACTAGGGTGGTAAACGGTTGTCAGCGTAGCGAGGAGTTGAGTTGCCATGATACCACGACGAACATCCTGGAGGAGGGTGATTCGTAGATTATTACCTTAAGTGGCAAAAAGAATTACCTTTGATTCAAAGATCAATGAAACTCTTTAAACCAGCCTAAGGCAATTCTCGAGCGATCGTTTGGAGGAGGTCGGTAGAATGGCATACTCGGACTTGGATGATGTGTATTACCTTGTTGAAGACAACGTAATGGATGATTTTTGCTTATCACCGAAAATGGAAGAGATCCATGGTAGAATGGCACATTGGCGGTGCAAGCTGGGAACAAAATGCAAATGCTGGGAATGATTCTGGTAACTGGGGAAGAACCCAACAATAGAGAGTGAATTCACTGTTTTGAAAAGGTCATAGCATTGTCGAGGAAACTGAAAGCACTATACAGTTGATGCCGACGATCAAACCTAGCACTTGCGCGTGCTCTCAAGAACTTGAGCATTTCCACAATCATCAAGGTTTTATCAACAACCGAGTCAAGGGTGCTGACAACACAACATACTACCATGATGAATGGCGATGGACGATGCAGATGCAAAGGAGGATAACACTTTCTCAGATTTCACCTTAGCGAGGCCAAGGGGACGAAATCTGGATGATCGACCGAAAGACATTTAGCACTCCGCTTCTAATGTTCTCCTTGATGTGCTAGTGTAACCCATTCATAGATATGGTTTGATATCTAGAACATCAAGTAAAAAGGTCGGACTTCGGAACACAGAAATCATAAGGAATAACTACGGAAGTAAATCCTGCAAAATCCTTATGGGAAGGTGGCCAACTTCTTCAATCAAGATACTACAATTATAGGTCTTCCGGCTGGGTGTGTTGGCCACGACATTCACTTTACCGGTTATCGAGGGACCAATATTATAGTTCTTGGAAAATGTTCCAATCATCATATCTGCCTGAGATTCAGATCTGGTTGGTGTCAGAATATTCCAGACTCATCGAGTCTAGGAAGAAAAATGAAAGTTTGCAACACAAATCGACGAGATGACGTTGCGAGATTCTCGGGAAATGAACTGCGATAGTAAGCTCCAAAACATGAGCTGGTTCTGCTACAAACATGTGAACACATTGTCCCAGACAAGCATGACCACAAAGTAGTCTTATAATAAAACACTACCGAGTTCAGGAGGGGGAACCATCAGCGAGGATATCAAAGTTTTGTACAAATCCGTCTGGTACCTTCGGGACTAGCACTTAGAACTTATTAATCTTGAACAAATCAACCAGTGGCTTGGTGTGCTAGGGACCCATATAGAATGGAGGTTGCAAGTCTCCGAACCACAGAATACTTCGCACGTATGCATGACTGATTTGGGATGATTCCAGAGGAAGCAAAACTAACTTTCTCAAATTCACGGCGGCAACTTTCACCAAATGCACGTGTATAAGAGGAAGTCACTCCTTTCATCAAACAATTACTTCATGAGCTAGCATGAAGAGAATGCCTTCAAAAGTTTCCAACACTAGCTTAATGTTCAACAAAATCATGGAGGAGATAAGGATGTTGTCAATGGGCTCAACAACAATTCATCCGGGTTTCCTTTTAAAAGGAATTCCATAGTTAAGTGAACACGGTGATAGCATTGGTCAGACCAAAGATGTAATGGTGTATGCTCGAGGGATCAACCACGAATAAGACAACATTACGAGCATCGTTGGTACTGATTTGATTTGACGATAGCCCACACTCAAATCAAAGGATTGATAAGACAATAGGTCCAGCAACTGATCACAGGGGCCAATCGATGAAGATATCATCTTTCTTCAACACACACTACACAAGATTATCCCTTTGGAATGAACTAAGTTAGGCAAGCTTTTATCCTCCAACTCTCCAAGTTGTTGTCTAGCTTAACCAACTAGCTCAGGGATATCTAACACCGATTCTTGGAGAGAAGGTGGTTCACAAGAAACCAACTTGATCACGAGCTCAACATAACGGTCAGGTGACGACCTGGTGATACTTCCGAGAAGATCTTCGGAAAATCACGAACCACCGGTATGTTACTAAGCTCGAGAACAATCTCGCTTTTGAGGGCAAGACGATATGATCAAATGAGTGAGGACTTGACAAGATCCTAACTCATCAATCGAAGGGTGCACCGAAATAAGGACTAGGTAGCACGATCAGTCTTAGAAGGATGATTCAAAAACCAACATGCTAAGAATGAAATTATTATCCTTTAACTACCAAGCAACGAGGTTGCTGGGAGTATTGATTTCACACATCACAATTCATTTGTCGGTATTCCGGTTGCATCAACACGAGGGCCGAGGAATGACTAATGATGGTGAGAAGTATCACTACGTCAAAATTCATGAGAGTTGGTGCAGTTCTCATGACAATTCTGACATAAAGGGGGTAATACTCCAAGGTAGAACAAAACCAAAAGCTGGATTGGCATTTGATCTGCGGAGCACAATTTCTTTGACCCAATCCTAGATATGGAAGAGGTACTGGAGTTTGTTTCTCCTATCATTCCGCGATAGAATGGCTTGACGGACCACAAGAGTAATAGGCATCGATAAACGAACGCACGCATACTCTTGACTATCAATTGATAGACGAGGGTTAGAATGCAACTAAAGAGAACAACTCAAAGGAACATATAATTTTCTGAGTCGTGGATGCATAGATTAGTATGTCGAACCAAGTTCAACATATTTCTTCCGGATAACCCATGCAGAAAGGTAGAACTGGCAGAGTCACGATTTATGAATGGAGAACTCCTCAAGAATAATCCTGTTGTGATATTTCAGTTCAACGAGGAACTTCTGCCATAAGTAGTTCATGGTATTTGGAAGAAGAAGATACCACGGACTTCAAGGACTATCGCAAAGGTTACTAATATCCTAAAGGCACTAGCAATTACTATCAACATGAAGTAGGTAGAGTGAATCTCGGGTTCAAGAACCCAGGAACAGAATACCTATTACTAAGTAGCATCACGGGATGCTTTCGAGACTGATGGCCAGAATCATCACACTGGGAACACAAATCATAGCTAAATTACTAGATGATCCCCTAAGACACCTAGGGTCATAATAATATCTCCAACATATACGCCGAGGTAACAAAGTACCTCAACTCACCGATTAGTGTGGTTAATCTAGCCCAAAGGAACATCGGAACGGGAGAAGGGATTTTGCAAATCCTTCAGACTATTTAGAAACCTGGGATGACTCGGACAGCATAACGGCTGTAAATGCTCAAAAGATTTGAGACAATCACAAAAAATGGTGGCAAAACCACTCAGAAGCACAATATCAAGGTTTCGAGATCATCAGTTAACATACAGAAGTAGTAGGAACTGGACTCAAGCTTAAATCGAACAATCTTATAAGTCTACGGACTAGTAATACGTGATCCTGATAGAAAGAAGAGAAAGCCTAGTTTCTTAACCCCGTAGGAAAGATAAGATGACTCAGATCAGAAGGCATGAGGTATAAGGAGTAAAAAGAGCCTTACGTTCCATCCCACAATCAATTCTCTTATATAACTAAAGAATTTCTAGACTCAACTTCGACCAGTTTGGCTTGGTAACCTACAGGCAGTCAAGCTCTGATACCAACGCTGTCAGGACCCTGATCCTAAGTCACACCGATCTAGCATGTAACACATCATATCACTTTGCAGCCTCACGCACGGTATTCCCACGGGTGCCACCTTACCTTTGCCCGGGACCGTTTGCGCCTTTTGGCTCACGTATATGATAGTGTCGCTAGCATCCATATGACAAAGGACCCGGGCTGACATGGCTAGTCGTAAACCCAAAGTGGCACAGACCTACAGGGACAGGCATCCATGACCCAGCATCGAACGTGTCGGTCATCAGCGAGTGAATCCAGGCTGTAGCACTGGGCTAGCAGGACTCCGGTGAACCGGGCTGTAGCGGGCTAACAGGACTCCGGTATTCATCGCGTGACATTTCCCCGAAGGGACAGACACAGGAACGAAGAAGGACACATGCCGGCCAGCCTAAGTGTTCCGGAGCAGTAGCAAGCTACCATGGCTCGGTGGAAACACTAGGAGACATTTCCCGATAAGAGAGGCTACTAAAGATAAACAACTAGAAGGTCAGATCCCACACATACCAAGCATTTCAATAACATACACACAATATGCTCGATATGTGCAAATACAACATGGCATCACAACATGACTCTATGACTCAAGTAATTTATTCATTAGGCTCCGAGGAGCGAGATATTACAAACATGGGTCTTATGACCCAACAATCAGAGCATACAAGTCAAAGCACATGCGGAAGCTTAACATGTCTGAGTACAGACATCTATAAATGAAAAAGGCTGAGAAGCCTGACTATCTACCAGATCCTGCCGAGGGCACAAGATCGTAGCTGAGGTAACAAGCTAAACATCGAAGTCCACGTGAAACTACTAGTGAGACCGAAGTCTCTCTGCAAAACATAAAATAGGCAAACGTGAGTACAAATGTACCCAGCAAGACTTACATCAGAACTAACTACATATGCATCATTTTCAACAAGGGGATGGTGGGGTTTAACTGCAGCAAGCCAGCTTTGACTCGGTGGCTAACCTGAACTACGACTGCAAGTAACTCTTTTGAGGTGGCGCACACGAGTCCACATATTCACCATATCAATACACCACTATGGATCCGCTCCCGTCTCCCTACGAGAACGCCATCCATAGCACTCACGCTTATCTTGCGTATTTTAGAGTATCCACTTTCACTTGTCTATGAACTGATATAAGCAACCCAGAAGTCCTTCACCGCGGACACGGCTATTCGAATAGATGATGTTAACCCTGCAGGGGTGTACTTCTTCATACATGTTTCCACCACTTAGCGTCTGCACACGACATGTGCTCGGCAGACTTCAAGCGAAAGCCGACGTGGGTGTAGACCACGACCTACGTAAACACTGAAGTCTCTAGTCCAGGTTTATCGCCTATTCGGGTTCCATCCATGAGGAGATCCGGCCGGAGTTTCGCTCACAGCCCCAAACGATGTGAACAGGGTTCCGTGACACCAAACGGGCGCCCGATTTACCCGGCCACGTGCCTACCGCATCACAGCCCACCCCTACGGTCAGCGCTGTCCATGGCCTCCAGCATACTACAAACACCAGAAACTACTTGCAACTCCTGGACAGAGGACTAGGGTGAATAAGAAGTCGAGCGGGGTCATATTTCAGGGCCCAATGCATGGTAGTAGCTGAATCATGGATCACAAACACAGAACTCAGTTCCTAAGGACGGCTTCAATGAGACAACCCACCATGTACTCCTACATGGCCTCTCACCGACACCTTTTACCAAATCGTGTTCACACACTTAGCTCACACATAGTAGGACATGTTCACACACCTCTGATTCATCCTCGATGAATCAGACCTGACTCAACTCTAAGCAGTAGCAGGCATGACAAACAAGCATGAATGAGTAGGCACATCAGGGCTCAAAAAACTCCTACTCATGCTAGTGGGTTTTATCTATTTACTGTGGCAATGGCAGGTCATGCAAAGGATAAAGGGGTTCAGCTACCGCAGCAAGTAACAGATGAATCGATGTTGTCCTAATGCAGTAAAAGAGAGTAGGAGCGAGAGAGTAGGATTGTATCGGAATGAACAAGGGGGTTTTGCTTGCCTGGCACTTCTGAAGATAGCATTGAGTCTTCATCAGTGTCAACGATCACATCATCGGTATCACGTCTATCGAGAGGGGACAATTACCGGCAACATAGAAGGGAACACAATCAATGCAATGCACAATATGATGCATGATCATGACATGGCAAAATGAATGTGTTTTGAGCTAATGCAACTAGCAACAAATTAAATGAAGTTGGTTTGAATACAAGATTCAAATTTAAACTCCATATGTGATTATTCAAATGCCATTTAATTGATTTGTGCTAAACAGCAGCTATAAGTTGTTCTATCATGCATGAAAATGGTACAGATGGATTCCTTGAATTTTTCTGATAATTTTTCATATATAATTTGTTTAATTTGGAGTTACGGTTAATTTTCTATGATTTATTGAAGTTTATATAATTTTCTGGAATTATAAATCATTTCCTAATTTATTTTAATTCCAGAAAGGAATTATTGCGTCAGCATGACCTCATGCTGACCTCAGCAGGTCAACGGGCGCCGTCCAGGTCAAACCTGACCAGTGGGGTCCACTGGTCAGTGACACAGTGCTGCCCAGGGTCAATGACAGGTGGGTCCGGCCAATGACCACGTCAGCAAAGTCAACCTGACGCGTGGGGCCACTATGATTAACCTAAACTAACAGAAGTTTAAGCCGTGGTTAATTAAGGGCGTGGGGCCCAGCTGTCAGTGTCACAGGGGCTAATTAGCAGGGTCATTAGCCCCTAACGACGGCGCCACGTCAGCACGTCGGAGACCAGCCGACGGCGACCACAGAACACGGCGGGGGCACGCCGGACTTGCGCTAGGGCGTCGGATTGGCGCGCTGAGGGCACCAGGGCATAGCCCTCGCTCTTGCGCATCCAGAGAGCCAAATGGGAGGGGTTGGGGTGGTTCGAGCTCGCCGGGGTCGAGCTCGTGGCGGCGGCCGGCGTTCGGGAGCAGCCGAGTATGGTACTAGAGGGCACGGGAGGCGGAGCTACTGGTAGCTGCAGGTTCGTGGAGGCGCGCTGAGCACACTGGTGTACTCGGGTGGGAGCTCCAGTGGCTCTGGCCACGACGGCGACGAGGCACGGCGGCGGCGAGCTTCGGCCGTGGTGGAAGAAGGAGCTAGGGGACGAAATCAGGTGCGGGGAGTGAGGGGAAGAGAAGAGGATCTCATGGGGAGTCGGACGAGACGCTAAGTGGGCTCGGGGACGTCCTGTCGGCGGCGAATCGAACGGCGGCGATTGCCGGCCGTGGCGATGAAGATGGCGGTGATGGCGTGGCTACAGGGCACCCGGCGTCGCATGCGTCGTGGTGGAGCTTCAGGGGGTCGGGACGGAGCTCAGGGGTGTGGAGAGGGAGCGAGGGGGTGGCTGTGGCCGCGAGGGAGCTCGTCGGTGACGGTGGCTCCGTTCGGTCCAGGCGGGAGAGAGGGAGCAGAGGAGGGAGGGTCGAGGGGGGAGAGTGAGCGAAACGGTCAGCGGGATCGGGACGGCCTGCGGGAGTCGTCCACGCGGCCAGGGGCTCGTCGGCAAGCAGGAGGTGGCCGCGCGGCCGTGCGCGTGCGAGCACGCAGCTGCTTCGGGGCGAGGGGAGGAAGACGACGGAGGGCTGCAGTGGTGGGCTCGGCCGGCTTCTGCTGGGCCACCAGGTGGGCTGAGAGGTGAGCGCCAGGTAAGTTTTCTCTCCTCTCTGCTTTTATTTCTATTTAATTCTGTTTTGTATTTTCTGTAGTTTGTTTTGATTTAGTTTTAGACACCAAAATCATTTTAATAAATCCTGTAGGTTTTTATGTGGCTTGCTAAAATATATACAAAGCCACTCACAAACTTCCAGAATTATTGGAGTCATATTTAATATATATATATATTAAATATAAATCCAAAGCAAATAGTTATTGGATTAATTCAAATGGCCAAAATAAATATTTCTGTGACTCCAAGAATATTGGTTTGAATTTTACCTCTTACCAACATTTCTATGGAACAACAGGAACATTTTCTTGGACTCATTTGAGAAGATTTAAATGTTAATCATTTTTAGAAGGTTTCTGAGGCTTTGAAAATTCCTCAATTCAAATTTCATTTAAATTTAAACATGATGCACACATGAGGGTCTAGCCTAGTGCATAAGAGGACCAGGGATGTGACATTGGGTTACCCATACCCGTATTGATGAGAATCCCGCAATAAGGGGACACGATCTCTGCTTTGACAATACGTGTCAATGAGAACCGCATCTCAAAATGTGGAACGGCGGGCAAAAACGGTTCGATATAGTGACCGGATAGACATGATGTCATCTTGCAAAACGTTGTCGGCAAAAGGGA
The DNA here is from genome assembly GCF_002162155.2 of Triticum dicoccoides. Classification (NCBI taxonomy): domain Eukaryota; kingdom Viridiplantae; phylum Streptophyta; class Magnoliopsida; order Poales; family Poaceae; genus Triticum; species Triticum dicoccoides. The sequence goes on along the minus strand of NC_041382.1, from coordinate 602,783,338 downwards.
CTCGTGAAATATTATATTCCCTACAATCGTGTGTGGTACTTGTGTTGCAGATCCGGACACCTTCATTTTATCCGAAGACTATCTTGGAGTATTCGGGAAGTGGAACCCGCCTTGCAATGCCGAAAACAATCTGCGCGCCGGTCACATCATCATTGAAGCCTGGTTCAGGGGCTACTGAGGGAGTCCTGGACTAAGGGGTCCTCGGGTGTCCGATCTATTGGATATGGGCCAGATTGATGGGCTGTAAGGATACGAAGACCGAAGACTCTATCCGTGTCCGGATGGGACTCTCCTTGGCGTGGAAGGCAAGCTTGGCGACCAAACATGAGTCCTTTCTCTGTAACCGACCTTGTGTAAACCCTAGATCCCTCCCGTGTCTATATAAACCAGAGGGCTAGGTACGTAGATAGCTCTTCATAATCATAGCCAGACTAGACTTTTAGGGTTTAGCCATTACGATCTCGTGGTAGATCAATTCTTGTAATACTCATATTCATCAAGATCAATCAAGCAGGAAGTAGGGCATTACCTCCATAGAGAGGGCCCGAACCTAGGTAAACATCGTGTCCCCCATCTCCTATTGCCATCGATCCTAGACGCACAGTTCGAGACCCCCTACCCAAGATCCGCCGGTTTTGACACCTACAGGGAGACTGTTGGAAATATGCCCTAGAGGCAATAATAAATTGGTTATCATCATATTTCCTTGTTCATGATAATTGTTTATTATCCATGCTAAAATTGTATTGATTAGAAACTCAAATACATGTGTGGATACATAGAAAATAAGATGTCCCTAGTCAGCCTCTACCAGACTAGCTCGTTGATCAAAGATGGCTATGGTTTCCTAGCCATGGACATGAGTTGTCATTTGATAACGAGGTCACATCATTAGGGGAATGAGGCGATGGACAAGACCCAAACTATAAACATAGCATATGATTGTTCCGAGTTTATTGCTACCGTTTTCTGCATGTCAAGTATATGTTCCTATGACCATGAGATCATGCAACTCACTGACACCGGAGGGTGTCTATTGAGTACAGGGTGTTGTACTGGGTGACTATAAAGGTGTACCAAACATCGTAACATAATTGGGTGACTATAAAGGTGTTGTACAGGTATATTCGAGGGTGTCTATTGAGTTGGCATGGATCAAGACTGGGATTTGTGACTCCGTATGACGGAGAGGTATCTTTGGGCCCTCTCGGTAATACAACAGCACAAGAACCTTGCAAGCAATGTGACTAAGAAGTTAGTCACGGGATCTTGTATTACGGAACGAGTAAAGAGACTTGCTGGTAAAGAGATTGAACTAGGTATGGAGATACCGACGATCGAATCTCGGGCAAGTAACATACCAATAGACAATGGGCATCGAGGTTCGACCGATAAAGATCGAATCTCGGGCAAGTAACATACGGGATTAGGTGAATCCTTGACATCGAGGTTCGACCGATAAAGATCTTCATAGAATACGTAGGAGCGAATATGGGCAACCAAGTCCTGCTATTGGTTATTGACCGTAGAGGTGTGGTCGTCATGTCTTCATAGTTCTCGAACCCACAGGGTCTGCACACTTAACGTTTGGTGACGATATGAGTATAGTTGAGTCATTATGGTGGTTACCGAAGGTTGTTCAGAGTCCCGGATGAGATACCGGACGTGACGAGGAACTCCGGAATGGTCTGGAGGTGAAGATTGATGTATTGGACAAAGGGTATTGGAGTCCAGAATTGTTTCGGGGGTACCGGGTGATGACCACCATGACCGAAAGGGGTTTCGGGGGGCCCGACAAGTATTGGGGGCCTCATGGGCCAAGGGGAGGGGGAAACCAGCCCACTAAGGGGTTGTGCGCCCCCCACACCCTTACCCACGTTGCTAGAAGAGGTGGGGGCGCCTCCCTAGGGTTTGCCTCCACCTGGCTTGGGGGCCAAGTCTCCTAGGGGGGAGAACCCATCTAGGGTTTCCCTCTTGTGGCCGCCGGCACTAGATGGGATCCACTGGGGGCGCCCCCTCCCCCCCCTTCCCTCTATATATAGATAGGTAGAGAGAGGGTAGCCACACGCATGAGCACATATCCATGCCACGGCGCTGCCCTTCCACTCCCTCATAGCCCTCTTCCTCGCCGTAGTGCTTAGCGAAGCTGTGCTGGGATTGCTCCACCACCACTTCCATCATGATGCCGTGCTGCCGGAGGACTCGAGCTACTACTTCACCATCACTCACTGGATCGAGGAGGTGAAGGCGACATCAAGCCGTACGTGTGGTGAACACGGAGGTGTCGCCCATTTGGCACTTGGATCGGGAGTTCATGGGACGGATCGTGATTGGATCGCGAAGATGTTCGACTACATAAACCGCATTTCTTAACATTTCCGCTTATTTATTTACAAGGGTATGTAGATCCATCCCTCCTCTTGTAGATGGTCATCTCCTAGATTGATCTTGGTGAGCGTAGGAATTTTTTTTGTTTCCCATGCAACGTTCCCTAACATCATCATCAAAAACAAATGTAACATCTTTTTGCGAGAGATTAGTAAGAGGCCTAGAAATTTTAGAGAAGTCTTTAATGAACCTTTGATAAAAACCAGCATGACCAAGGAAACTTCGTATACCTTTAATATCTTTAGGACACTGCATTTTCTCAATTGCATCAACTTTAGCTTTATCTACCTCATTACCTCGTTCAGAATTTTTATGCCCCAAGACAATACCTTCATTCACCATAAAGTGACACTTCTCCCAATTCAAGACAAGATCAGTTTGTTTACATCTCTGCAAAACTCGATCAAGGTTTATTAAGCAATCATCAAAAGAAGTTCCGTAAACGAAAAAATCATCCATGAAAATCTCAACAATCTTTTCACAAAAGATCGAGAATATAGCAGTCATACATCTTTGAAAGGTAGCAGGTGCATTGCATAAACCAATAGGCATACATCTATAAGCATAAATTCCAAAAGGACAAGTAAAGGTGGTTTTCTCTTGGTCGGATTGTGATACAGATATTTGACAATCTTCCTAACATTTCATCAATAAAAGGTAAGGGGTAATGATCTTTTCTAGTAGTTTTGTTTAATTTTCTAAAATCAATTACCATCCTATAACCAGTTACAATTCTTGGTGGATTTAGTTCATTTTTATCATTAGGAACAACGGTAATGCCTCCTTTCTTAGGGACGCAATGAACAGGGCTTAACCATCTACTATCAGCTATGGGATAAATTATACCTGCTTCTAGAAGCATTAATATTTCAGTTCTTCACGCTTCCTTCATCTTCGGATTTAATCGTCGTTAATGATCGGGAACTGGTTTAGCATCGGGCTCCATATTAATCTTGTGCTGTCATGGAGTGGGAGTAATGCTCTTAAGATCATCAAGAGTATATCCAATAGTAGCACGCTACTTCCTCTGAGTTTTTAATAATCTTTTTTCTTCATGCTCTCAAAAGTTTACCACTAATAATAACAGGATATATCTTCTTTTCATCGAGATAAGCATATTTATTGTATCAGGCAATTGTTTCAATTCAAACATGGGATCACCCTTAGGTGAGGAGGACCTCCAAGAATTTTAACAGGAAAAATTATGTTTAAGGATAGGTGGTTGATCAAATAACATCTTATCTAAGTTATTTCTTTCATTCAAATGCATACCATTTTCATGGTCTAGCAAACATTGTTCTAACGGATCAGTAGGGGTTACGAGAATAGAACGAAGACCAATAATTTCATATTTACTAGGAAATTTTTTATCACGAGGTTTTCTAAGAAATATAGAGAAATTAAACTCATGAGATATATCACCAAAATTTACACTGACAGTTTCTTTAGCAAAATCAATCTCTGCATTGACAGTGTTAATGAAATGTCTATCAAATACTATGGGACGGAAATCATCTTGTGGATAACCAAGAACTAGAAAATCAGTAGGGTATTTTATTTTTCCACACAAGACTTCAACATCTCTAACAATCCCAAGCGGTGTAATAGTATCTCTATTCGCAAGCTTAATAGTAACATCGATATCTTCTATCTCAGCAGGTGCAATATCATTCATTATTTCTTGATATAAGTTAAACGGAATAGCACACACTAGCACCCAAATCACATAAACCATGATAACAATGATCTCCTATCTTAACTGAGACAATAGGCATGCCAACAACTGGCTTATTCTTATCTTTATCATCGGGCTTAGCAATTCTAGCAACTTCACCATAAAAGTAAATAACATGCCCCTCTATATTATCTACCAAGAGATCTTTAACCATAGCAACATTAGGTTCAACTTTAATTTGTTTAGAGGATCTAGGTGCTCTAATATTACTTTTGTTAACCATGGTTGAAACCTTAGCATGTTCCTTTATCCTAGCAGGGAAAGGTGGTTTTTCAATATAAGCATTGGGAACAACTAGATCAATGTTATAAATGATGGTTTAACTATAACATGCACCTCAATGTTTTATTTAATAGGGGGATGATATTTAAACCACTTCTCCTTAGGGAGATCAAGATGAGTAGCAAATGATTCACAAAAGAGGCTACAATCTTAGAGTCAAGTCCATATTTAGTGCTAAACTTATGAAAAGCTTCGATATCCATAAAAGATTTAACATAATCAAACTCAAGTATTATACATTAATCACTACCTTTGTCGATTTCCCAATCTTCAGAGTTGCGTTTAATTCTTTACGGAAGATACCATCTGAATTCAATAGTTTTCTTCACAAAAGAGCCAGTCAAACAAGAATTGAGCATGGTTTGATCATCATGAGAAAGTCGAGCATAAAAAATCAATAGGATAATTTCTTTTGAGATCTCATGATTGGGGCATGTACTTAAGCCTCCCCAAAGCTTGAGCGGTATTTTTTCCTTCATGAGGCCAAAAATTATATATATAATTCCGATCACGATGAACTAGATGCATATATAGGATAAAACTTTTGACGAAATTCCAATTTCAACCGATTCCAATCCCACATTCCACTATCATCACATAGCCTATACCATTTCAATGCTTTTCCCTTCAAAGACAAAGGGAATAACTTATTCTTAACTTCATCTCCGGGTAAACCTGCAAGCTTAAATAATTGCTACTTCTTGAGCTTGCGTTGGTTTTTCCCTTGAAGAGGAAAGGGTGAGGCAGCCAAGAAGAGATAAATATTTCCCACATTTAAGAACCAAGCTATCAATCCAGTAGGAGGAACACACAAGTCTCTAGTGATAGCACCTTCACAAAAAAACAAATACTTGCACCCAAGGCGATAAAGGGGTTGTCAATCCCTTCACGATTACTTGCAAGGATGAGAACTGATAGAGATAGGTATAAAAGATAAATAAAAGTGCAAAATAAGATAAAGTTAAATAAATTGCAACAAGGTATTTTTTGGTTTTTGGGTTTATAGATCTGAAAACAATATGATAGAAATAGACTCGGGGCCATAGCTTTTACTAGAGGCTTCTCTCTTGAAATAAAGCATATGGTGGGTGAACAAATTACTGTTGAGAAATTGATAGAAAAGCGCATAGTTATGACGATACCTAAGGAAATGATCAAGAATATAGGCATCAGGTCCATGACAAGTAGACCGACTCCTGCCTGCATCTACTACTATTACTCCACACATCGACCGATATCTAGCATGCATCTAGTGTATTAAGTTAACAAGAACAGAGTAACGCCTTAAGCAAGATGACATGATTTAGAGGGATAGATCCAATCAATATGAACAAACCCCATCTTTTTATCATTAATGGCAACAATACAAATACATGTCATGTCCCCTTCTGTCACTGGGAATAAGCACCGTAAGATTGAACCCATTACAAAGCACCTCTCCCATTGCAAGAAAAATCAATCTAGTTGGCCAAACCAAATTAGTAGATCAGAGAGAAATACAAATCTATCTTAGTCATGCATAAAAGTGTTTAGAAAAGACTCAAATAATATTCATAGATAATCTGATCATAAACCCACAATTCATGGGATCTCAACAAATGCACCGCAAAAGAAGATTACAACGAATAGATCTCCAAGAACATTGAGGAGAACATTGTATTGAAAATCAAAGAGAGAGAAGAAGCTATCTAGCTACTAGCTATGGACCCATAGGTCTGTGGTAAACTACTCACACATCATCGGAAGGGCAGCAAGGTTGATGTAGAAGCTCTCCATGGTCGAATCCCTCTCCGTCGGAGTACCGGAAAAGGCCTCCAGATGGGATCTCGCGGGAACAGAAACTTGTGGCAGCAGAAAATTATTCCTTTTGAGAAGTAAGAGTGTAGAACCAAATGAGGAGCAGAAGGAAATGACAAGAGGTTTTCAGTAATATATTTTCTGCTAGCACTGAAATTGTCGGTAACAGGAAGTTTGATAGTAAGATAATTTGTAACAAGTGATAGGTAGCAATAGTAACTAAGGTGCAGCAAGGTAGCCCAATCCTTCTTGTTGGAAAGGACGGGCCGGAACAATCTCTTATAATAAGTAAAACGTTCTCGAGAACACATGGGAATTATATCTAGTCACTTCCATCATGTTTGTTTGGGTACCAGAAAAGGCATCCAGATAGGATCTCACGAGAACAGAAATTTGCGGCGGCGGAAAAGTATTTGGGTATTTATAGAGGAAAGATTAGGGTTGGAGGAGCATCAGGGGGCCACAAGCCTGGGGATGCTCCCCTAGGCCGTGCCTTCCGAGCTTGTCACCAACTGGTGGCCCGTCTGACCCCACACTGAAGGTTTTAGGTGTCTTCTGGTCCAAGAAAAATCCTAAAAATGTTTTGTTCCGTTTGGTCTCCATATGGTATTGATTTTCTTAAAAGGAAAAAACAGGCAGAAAATAGCAACCATCACTTGGCACTAGGTTAATAGGTTAGTCCCAAAAAATGATATAAAATAGCATAATAATGCATATAAAACATCCAAGATGGATAATATAATAGCATGGAACAACCAAAAATTATAGATACGTTGGATACGTATCAATCATCCCCAAGCTTAATTTCTGCTCGTCCTCGAGTAACTAAATGATAAAAACAAAAATTTTGTTGTGGAATGCTACCTAACATGTTTATCATGCAATCTTTTCTTTATGTGGTACGAATATCCAGATTTGTAAGATTCAAAACAAAATTTTAATATTGACATAAAAATAATAATACTTCAAGCATACTAAAAAGCAATCATTTTTTTAATATCATGGCTAAATAAAGTTATCCCTACAAAATCATATTGTCTTGTCATGCTCCATCTTCTTAACACAAAGTACTCATTATGCACAACCCCGATGACAAGCCAAGCAATTGGTTCATACTTTGAACGCGCTTCACCTTTTTTAACTCTCACGCAATACATGAGTGTGAGCCATGGATATAGCACTATGGGTGTTATAAAATATGATGTTGGAGGTTGTGTGGAGAATACAAAAAAGTAGAAAGTCTCACATTCACGAGGATAATCAACGGGCTATGGAGATGCCCATCAATTGATGTCAATTCAAGGAGTAGGGATTGCCATGCAATATATGCACTAGAGCTATAAGTGTATGAAAGCTCAAAAGAAAACTAAGTGGGTGTGCATCCAACTTTCTTGCTCATGAAGACCTAGGGCATTTGAGGAAGCCCATCATTGGAATATACAAGCCAAGTCCTATACTGGAAAATTCCCACTAGTAATATATGAAAGTGACAAAATAGGAGATTCTCTATTATGAAGAACATGGTGCTAGTTTGAAGCACGAGTGTGGAAAAGGATAGTAACATTGTCCCTTCTCTCTTTTTCTCTTATTATTTTCTCTTTTTTTTCTTTTTGGGATCTTTAGCCTCTCTTTTTTCTCGTCCAGAGTCACATCTCAACTTGTGGGGGAATCATAGTCTCCATCATCCTTTCCTCACATGGGACAATGCTCTAATAATGATGATCATCACACTTTTATTTACTTACAACTCAAGAATTACAACTCAATACTAGAACAAAAATATGACTATATGAATGCCTCTGGTGGTGTACCATATGTGCAATGGTCTAGCATGACATGTATAAAAAATATGAATGGTGTCCAAGCCACAAATACTATGCCAACTATATGATCATGCAAAGCAATATGACAATGATGGTATGTGTCATGATAAAATGGAACAGTGGAAGTTGCATGGCAATATATCTCGGAATGGTTATGGAAATGCCATAATAGGTAGGTATGGTGGGTGTTTTGAGGACGATATAAGGTGGCTTATGTGTGAAAGAGCGTATCATATCACATGGTTTGAATGCACTAGTGAAGTCTGCACCACAACTCAAGGTGAGAAGGGGCAAAGCACGGTACCAAAGAGGCTAGCCAAATGCAGAAGGGTGAGAGTGCGTATAATCCATGGATTCAACATTACTCATAAAGAGCTCACATACTTATTGCAAAAGTTTATTAGCCCTCGAAGCAAAGTACTACTACGCATGCTCCTAGGGGGATAGATTGGTAGGAAGAGACCGTCGCTCGTCCCCGACCATCACTCATAATTAGAAAGACAATAAATAATAAATCATGCTCCAATATCATCGCATGATGATAGTGTAACACCCCGGATATGATTTACCTAATATGTAATCCAACTCTTGCCGTTTCCGGCGTTAAGTTATTTTATTTTCTCAGGTTCGGGTTTTTGTCTCCGTGTGTTGTTGTTGTTGTCATGCATCTCATATCATGTCATCATGTGCATTGCATTTGCATACGTGTTCGTCTCATGCATCCGAGCATTTTCCCCGTTGTCCGTTTTGCATTCCGGCACTCCGTGCTCCTCCGGTGGTCATTTCTACCACTCTTTCGTGTGTGGGGATTAAACATTTCTAGATTGGACCGAGACTTTCCAAGCGGCCTTGGTTTACTACCGGTAGACCGCCTGTCAAGTTCTGTACCATTTGGATTGCGTTTGATGCTCCAACGGTTAACCGAGGGACCGAAAAGGCCTCGTGTGTGTTGCAGCCCAACACCCCTCCATTTTGGCCCAAAACCCACCAAAACCCTCTCCATCATCTAGAGCGTTCGATCACGATCGCGTGGCCGAAAACCGCACCTCTTTTGGACACTCCTAGCTCCCTCTATGCCTATAAATACACCCCCCCTCCAAAATTCTCGGTTCCCCTCTCCCGAAACCCTAGATCCATTTTTCCCCGCCGCCGCCGGACGAAATCTCGCAGGCCGGACATTGTCCGACCCACGCCTCCGCTGACATGTGTCATCCGCCCGTTGGCCCGCGCCGCCGCCCCACTTCGTCGCCGCCGCCGGCTCGGGAGGCCCAGGACGGGCCCCCGAGACCCATCTCCTCCGCCACCTCACGCCTGCACCCCGCCGCCGTCTTCCTTGGCCCCGGCCGCCGCCGCCCGGCGCACCATCGCCGGCAGGAGCTCGCCCCGCCGCCACCGGACCTCGCCCCGCCGCCACAAGACCTCGCCGGAGCCGCCACATCGTCGCCCCGCGCCCCTCGTCGCCGGCCCCGGCTCCGGCCTCCTCCTCCCCTCGCGCCGGCAAGCTCCATCGACTCCGGCACCGAACTCTCCGGCAAACTCCGGTTCCCGCACGTGAACAGTGCCGCCGGATCCAGATCTGAAAACTAGGGTTGACCCCATTTTTTCCCTAAGTCTGCAGATTATATTGCCATGTTCATCGTGCCGTAACTTTGCATCCATAGATCCGTTTTGGGCATATAGCACATCAAAATGTTCGTCTCAGAGAGTACATCATTTCATCTCATTGCATCATTTTCATTTGAGTTCTTCTTGATGCCAGAAATGCTATTGGAATAGTGCTATTTGAGTTAATTGTCAGATCTGCTGCTCCAAATAGCTTTTTGTCATTTTTGCCATGATTAATGTGTGCATGATATGCCCCTGAGCTCTACATGTGTTTTGTTATATGCTTTGCCATCTTTCCAGAGGTGCAATCCATGTATTTTTGTGATGTGTGTGGTGACTAGCATAAGCTTGCAAAGTGGTGCATTTGTTAATGCTGATTTCAGGGACTTAGCAATTCCACTTAAGTCCTTGGACTGTTTTTATCAATATGCCATATGTTCATGTTGTTTCCTAGTGATCCGTGCCTCTTTTGAGGATGATCAGTAAGGATGTTTTGTTAATCTTGTAGCGCTCTATCCATCCGTGTCTTTTTTTGCAATTATGGAGCAACCTAGCTTGAGTCAATCGAGCTCTACTTTTGCTATTTCGTGAATCTGGGCAGATTGTCTACTTGTTAGCGATTTTGCCGAGGATATTGTAGTTGATCCGTGCATGCTATGTTGTTGTTCTTGCCATGTCTAGCTTGTATAATGTGTATTCTTGATGGGTGTATGCTTATATTGTCATGACATGCTCTGTAGTGAGTGCATCGAGCTCGTAAACATGCCTACTTGATATCTGATTTGGATGTTCCAGTTTTTCAATAAGTGTGTGATCTGTTTATGTTTTTGCCATGTTCACATGCTTGCAATTGTATTTTCTGATCCCTTTTGGCTCAAGGTCACTAAGGGACTTTTGTTAATCTCTTTGAGTAGCTCCATGCCATGCCTTATTTTGCCATGTTAAGTTCCTGTAGCATATAGTTTTCATGCTCCAAAGTGTGCTACCTGATCTGAAATTCCAGACAAGTGTTAATTTCACCAAGTCTGAAATCTGTTTACCAATTGCACTTTTGCCATGCTTGTTTGAACCTGTTAATGGATGAATTGGCCGTAGTTCAGTGTTCATCTTTTGTTAAGCTTCATGAATGGATCCCTGCCATGTATTTTGTTGCCATGTTTGGGTGTGTAGCATAATTAACTTGTTGCATTTAGATGGCTACTTGCTGTATATCGCAGACCGGTGCCATATTTGAATTGCTTGCCATTTCCAAACCGTGTCTCCGATTCCGGTGTTCTTTATATCGATTTCAACCGAAATAACCTCACCTTTCCAGTGGCACACTTGGATTTCCAAGTTGAGGCCAGGTTCATTCATCTCTTGTCAAATCTTGCATATGCATCACATATCGCATCCCGCATAGCATATCATGTTTGCATCATGTTGTTTGAGCTTTGCACGTGGTTGATTATGTCCCTTTTGCTTGTTTGTCTTGTTTGGGTAGAGCCGGGAGACGAGTTTGCTAACGAGGAGCCCGTTGAGTTTGCTTTCTAGGATCCAGTCAACTCTGACAACTTTGCAGGCAAGATGATCATACCCTCGAAATCACTTCTATCTTTGCTTTGCTAGATGCTCGCTCTTTTGCTATGCCTATGCTATGATGCCTACCACTTGCTTATCATGCCTCCCAAATTGCCATGTCAAACCTCTAACACACCATGTCCTAGCAAACCGTTGACTGGCTATGTTACCGCTTTGCTCAGCCCTTCTTATAGTGTTGCTAGTTGCAGGTGAAGATTGGAGACCGTTCCTTGTTGGAACATTATTTTTTCTTGTTGGGATATCATTATATTGCATTGTTATCTTAATGCATCTATATACTTGGTAAAGGGTGGAAGGCTCGGCCTCTCGCCTGGTGTTTTGTTCCACTCTTGTCGCCCTAGTTTCCGTCATATCGATGTTATGTTCCCGGATTTTGCGTTCCTTACGCGGTTGGGTAATAATGGGAACCCCTTGACAGTTCGCCTTGAATAAAACTCCTCCATCAATGCCCAACCTTGGTTTTACCATTTCCCGCCTAGCCTCTTTTTCCCTTGGGTTTCCGGAGCCCAAGGGTCATCTTATTTAAACCCCCCGGGCCAGTGCTCCTCTGAGTGTTGGTCCACCTCGTCAGCCACCGGTGGCCACCAGGGGCAACTCTGGGCTGGCCTACTGGAAGTTTGGACAATCTGAGTCTGCCCTGAGAACGAGATATGTGCAGCTCCTATCGGGATTTGTCGGCACATTCGGGCGGTGTTGTTGGATTTGTTTTAACTTGTCGAAGTGTCTTGTAGAACCGGGATGCCGAGTCTGATCGGAATGTCTCGGGAGAAGGTATATCCTTCATTGACCGTGAGAGCTTGTCATGGGCTAAGTTGGGACTCCCCTACAGGGATTTGAACTTTCGAAACCCGTGCCCGCGGTTATGGGCAGATGGGAATTTGTTAATGTCCGGATGTAGATAACTTGAACCTTAACTTGATTAAAATGAATCAACCATGTGTGTTAATGTGATGGTCTCTTCTCGGTGGAGTCCGGGAAGTGAACACGGTGTTGGAGTAATGCTTGCCACAGGTTGTTCTCTAGTTATTCGTTCGCGCTTTGCCTTCTCTTCTCGCTCTCTTTTGCGAACAGGTTAGCCACCATATATGCTAGTCGCTTGCTGCAGCTCCACATATTACCTTGCCTTTACCTATAAGCTTAAATAGTCTTGATCGCGAGGGTGCGAGATTGCTGAGTCCCTGTGGCTCACAGATTACTTCCAGCCCAGATGCAGGGCCACACGACTCCATTCCAGATGATGCACTCGAGCTCAAGTGGGAGTTCGACAAGGACTCACGCCGTTACTATGTGTCTTTCCCTGATGATCAGTAGTGGTGCCCAGTTGGGGCGATCGGGACCGTGTCGCATGTTGGGTTGATCTTTTATTTTGGCACCATAGTCGGCATGAGTGATTGGATGATGTAATAATATTTATGTACTTTGTTTGACGTGGCGAGTGTAAGCCAACTATGTACCTTCCCCTTTTATTATCTATATTACATGGGATGTTGTGAAGATTGCCTTACTTGCGACATTGCTTTCAATGCGGTTATGCCTCTAAGTCATGCTTCGACACATAGGAGATATAGCCGCATCGAGGGCGTTACAAGTTGGTATCAGAGCCTTCCCCGACCTTAGGATCCCCCACTGCTTGATCATTTTTAGCAGCCGTTGTTGAGTCTAGAAAAATGTTTTGAGTCATTTAGGAATTATATATCGGAGAGTTTAGGAATTCTTTTTACTCCCCAGTCCCTTCAGCGCTCTGGTAAGGCGTCCTGACGTAGAGTTTTGACTCTTCTCTTCTCAAATTTCACTAAAAAAAATTTAGGATCACGCGAGTATCTTGGAATCGTTCCGATGAATTTGTGACGTGAACATTGTTCTTGGTGCCTCCTGTCATTTAGGGGTTGTGGCAGTGTCTCGGGGAGTTGAGCTCCGAGGTGTTGTCGTCATAATTTTATCATTGCAGTTCTGGAATACCTGAGTTTAGTATGCCGACATCGAAAATCTCTTTTATGCAGTTGTTGGTGAGATAACCTCGATGCCACCCAGTACTGGGGCGGGAGTTTGGGAGTATTGCCATAACTTGTATAACGGATGCTTTTTGAAGGTTGAGGTAGATGGTTTCCGAAGTTTTCTCGGTTATGTGTTGAAGGATGGATACAGCTGGATGTAGGATTTGCTAGATTAGGGTGAGATATTATGCTTCCCCTGTATCCCCAACAATTGATTGCACAACCGGAAAGGTTCGGGAGTTTCATAGGTGGGAATTCTTGTAGCTCTAGCTCTTCTTCCACGGATATTTGGTTTGAGATTGGGATTTCTTACCGAGTATTCGTTCTTGTTTCGTACCTTGTTGATTTATTCCTCTACCTAAATTCTATGTGGCTTCTCAATTTATGGATAAGTGACCATTTCAAGTGGAATGCGTTCGTTCTTATGTTTGGATGTGAACACTATATGTTGCAATTTCATCCCGCTTGATTCAGCTTCGATTTTATCTTTCAATGTGCTAACGGATGTCACCCTCTTCAGGATGGCTCCCGCTAAGAGCAGCAATCAGAATCAGAATCAGGATCCGCCACCACCTCCCCCTCCTCTGGAGGCATGGCAAGCTGTGATGGCCGCTACCAATGCAAACATGAAGTTGATCATGCAAATTCTTCAAGAGCGCAATCAAGCGAACAAAGGCAACCAAGGCAACAATCAGAATCACTTTGCTACACTCAACCAGTTCCTTGCTAACCAGCCAAAGACCTTCAGCAATTGTGTTGAGGCAACTGATGCTGACGATTGGCTTGTGGACTTGTGCAAGCATTTCGAGTGCAGTAACGTCAGGCCTGAGGACTTTGTCAAGTTCGCTTCCTTCCAACTCAAAGACCAAGCTGCAAAATGGTTCCAGCAGTACAAGGATTCCAAAGGTGGCCGTGTGATTACCTGGGATGAATTCCGTCAAGACTTCAAAGCTCATCATATTCCTCAGAGCGTGGTTGAAAGCAAGCGTGAGGAATTCCGCAACCTGAAGCAAGGCTCTTTGTCTGTCTATGACTACAACAAGTTGTTTCAGAAGCTCGCCCACTTTGCTAAGCAGGACGTCCCTGACGAGAAGAGCATGATATACTAGTTCAGGGGTGGTCTCAGAGAAGAAATCCAGCTAGCTCTTGTTCTATTTGAGACCTTGAGGTACGATGAGTTCTACAACATGGCATTGAAGCAAGAGGCTGCTCAACTGAAGTGTGATGCCTCCAAGAAGCGAGTCAGAGATGCTACTCCTTCTTCCTCTACTCAAGTGGCCAAGCAGCAGAAGTATTGGCTTCCTCCTCCTCCGTTCGGTCAGCCGTATCAGAAGAGAAAAGGTGGCAGTGGATCTTCCCACCCACCCAACCCTGGCTTTCAAAACAAGACATCGTCTCAAGCTCCAAGATCGAGTGCTCAGTATCACCGTCCGCTTTCAGAGGTCACATGCAACAAGTGCCAAGAGAAGGGTCACTATGCCAACAAGTGCTTCAATCAGAGGCGTCTCCCTCCTCCTCCTCCTCCTGTGAGATCGGCAAGTATAGCTGTGGTCAAGCATAACCCCAAGTACGCCAAGGTCAACATGGTGAATGCAGCTCAGGCAGAGGACTCGTCAGATGTCATCATGGGTAACCTTCCTATTAACGATGTTCCTGCAAAAGTACTTTTTGACTCTGGTGCATCACATTGTTTCATCTTGAGACCTTTTGCATCTAAGCATGAGTTGACTTCCCAATTTATGCATAAACCGTTAGCAGTTGTCTCTCCGAGTAAATGTTTGCTTGCTAACCACGAGACTCCGGATATTTCTATCATGATGGGTGATTTCAAGTTTCTGGCTTCTCTAATGGTCCTTGGTAACTCGGATATTGATCTTATTCTCGGGATGGATTGGCTTTCTAAGCACAAGGCTCAGCTTGATTGTGCAGCCAGGCAGATTCAATTGACTCATTCGCCTGAGGATGTAATTGTCTTTGCCGCTCGGGATAATACCATCCATCTGTTTTCTCTCAATGAGAAGGGTGAACTGGATGCCATCTCTCAAATTCCAGTCATTTGCGAATATCAAGACGTCTTTCCAGAAGAGCTTCCAGGAATGCCTCTGCACCGGCCAGTTGAATTCGTCATCGATCTTGAGCCTGGCACGGAACCGGTTTGCAAGCGTCCCTACAAGCTCGAACCTGAAGAGTTGAAGGAGCTGAAGAAGCAACTCGATATTCAAGAGCGAATGGGTCTCATCCGACCTAGTTCCTCTCCGTGGGGTTGTGGAGTACTTTTTGTGAAGAAGAAGGATGGAACGGACCGACTTTGTGTTGACTACCGTCCATTGAACAAGAAGACTATCAAGAACAAGTACCCACTTCCCAACATCAACGAGCTGTTCGAACAACTCAAAGGTGCCCAAGTATTCTCCAAGCTTGATCTCTGTATGGGTTATCACCAGATTCGAATCCGTGAGCAAGATATTCCCAAGACGGCTTTCAGGACAAGCTATGGTTCATATGAATACACTGTCATGTCTTTTGGCCTCGTCAACGCTCCTCCGACTTTCTCTCGCATGATGAACTTCATCTTCAACGCCTACACAAATGACTTTATTTTGGTCTATCTCGACGACATTCTGGTATTTTCGAAGAACAAGGAAGATCATGCCAAGCACTTGCGTTTGGTGCTTGATAAGCTCAGGGAACACCAGTTCTACGCCAAGTTCTCAAAGTGTGAGTTTTGGCTCGATGAGGTTCTTTATCTTGCGCATATCATCTCTGCCAAGGGCATTGTGGTGAATCCTGAGAAGGTGTCTGCAATTGTGAATTGGGAACCACCTCAGAACGTGAAGCAACTCCGTAGCTTCCTCGGTCTCGCAAGCTACTGTCAAAGGTTCGCTGAGAACTTTTCAAAGATCGCGAAGCCTCTTTCAAATCTTCTCCAGAAGCACGTCAAGTACGTTTGGTCTCCGGAATGTGACATCGCTTTCAACACTTTGAAAGAGAAATTGGTCACTGCTCCAGTTCTGACTCCTCCTGATGAATCCAAACCATCCGAGGTCTCTTGCGATGCCTCTCTCCAAGGTCTTGGTGCAGTGTTGATGCAAGAGAAGAAAGTGGTGGCCTATACCTCTCGCCAGTTGAAGCCCAACGAGAAGAACTACCCCACTCATGACCTCGAGCTGGCGGCAGTTGTGCATGATCTTTTGACTTGGAGACATCTCTTATTGGGAAGAAAAGTGAACATCTTCACTGACCACAAGAGTCTCAAGTACATCTTCACTCAGCCTAATCTCAACCTCAGGCAGACTCGATGGGTCGAAATGATTCAAGAGTATAATCCAAGTATCGAGTATACTCCAGGCAAGGCCAATGTGATTGCTGACGCATTGAGCAGGAAGGCTTATTGCAACAGCCTGATTCTCAAGCCTTATCAACCCGAGCTTTGTGAAGCTTTCCGCAAACTTAATCTGCAAGTTGTTCCTCAAGGTTTCCTCGCCAACCTTCAAGTCTCTCCTACCTTGGAAGACCAGATTCGCCAAGCTCAGCTTCTTGATGCTATGGTGAAGAAGGTGAAGATTGGGATTGCCAAGAGTCAACCCAAGTACAAGTGCTACCGCCTTGATGACAAGGATACTCTCTTCTTCGAGGATCGTATTGTTGTGCCCAAGGGTGATCTTCGTAAGGTTATCATGAACAAGGCTCACAATTCACTCCTCTCCATCCACCCTGGGAGCACGAAGATGTATCAGGACCTCAAGCAGGCTTATTGGTGGACTCGAATGAAGCGTGAGATTGCTCAGTTCGTGAATGAGTGTGATGTCTGCAGAAGAGTGAAGGCAGAACACCAAAGGCCAGCTGGTCTCCTCCAACCTCTTGCCATTCCAGAATGGAAGTTTGACCACATTGAGATGGACTTCATGACAGGGTTTCCAAAGTCCAAGCGTGGCAATGATGCTATATTCGTTGTCATCGAAAAACTCACTAAAGTGGCGCACTTTCTGCATATCAAAGAGTCTATCACTGCAGCTCAATTGGCGGAGCTCTATACCTCTCGAATTGGCTCGCTACACTATATTCCACAGGTGATCTCTTCAGACCGTGGCAGCATCTTTACCTCCAAGTTTTGGGATTCTTTTCAGAAGGCCATGGGCACCAACATCCGCTTCAGCACAGCTTTCCATCCTCAAACTAGCGGTCAAGTCGAGCATGTCAATCAAATTCTTAAAGATATGCTCAGGGCTTGCGTGATCTCCTTCGGCATGAAGTGGGAAGATTGTCTTCCATATGCTGAATTCTCCTACAACAACAGTTTTCAAGCAAGTTCGGGCAAGGCCCCATTCGAAATTATGTATGGCAGGAAGTGCCGTACCCCACTCAACTGGTCTGAAACCGGCGAACGTCAACTTCTGGGTAATGACTTAATCACAGAGGCAGAGGAGATGTGCAAAGTCATTCGTGATAACCTCAAAGCAGTGCAATCGCGCCAGAAGAGATACTATGATAGTAAGCACCGTGATCTGGCTTTCGAGATCGGAGATCATGTTTACCTCCTCGTTTCTCCAATGAAAGGTACTCGTTGCTTCGGTATCAAAGGGAAGCTTGCCCCTAGATACGTGGGACCTTTCAAGATCATTAGCAAGAGAGGCGATCTCTCCTATCAACTCGAGCTTCCTTCAAACTTTGCAAATGTGCACGACGTGTTCCATGTCTCTCAGCTCCGCAAGTGCTTCAAGACACCTGAACGGACCATCAACTTTGAAGACATTGAGCTCCAAGAAGATCTCTCTTATCGTGAGCACCCAGTTGCTATTCTTGAAGAGACTGAACGCAAGACTCGCAATAAGTCAATCAAATTCCTCAAAGTCAAGTGGTCACACCATTCCGACCGTGAAGCCACCTGGGAACGTGAGGATCACCTCTGTTCTGAGTACCCGGCGTTCTTCTAGTCGTAAATCTCGGGACGAGATCCTTTCATAGTGGTGGAGTGTTGTAACACCCCGGATATGATTTACCTAATATGTAATCCAACTCTTGACGTTTCCGGCGTTAAGTTATTTTATTTTCTCGGGTTCGGGTTTTTGTCTCCGTGTGTTGTTGTTGTTGTCATGCATCTCATATCATGTCATCATGTGCATTGCATTTGCATACGTGTTCGTCGCATGCATCCGAGCATTTTCCCCGTTGTCCATTTTGCATTCCGGCGCTCCGTTCTCCTCCGCTGGTCATTTCTACCTCTCTTTCGTGTGTGGGGATTAAACATTTCCGGATTGGACCGAGACTTGCCAAGCAGCCTTGGTTTACTACCGGTAGACCGCCTGTCAAGTTTCGTACCATTTGGATTCCGTTTGATGCTCGAACGGTTAACCGAGGGACCGAAAAGGCCTCGTGTGTGTTGCAGCCCAACACCCCTCCATTTTGGCCCAAAACTCACCAAAACCCTCTCCATCATCTAGCGCGTTCGATCACGATCGCGTGGCCGAACACTGCACCTCATTTGGACACTCCTAGCTCCCTGTATGCCTATAAATACACCCCTTCCGAAATTCTCGGTTCCCCTCTCCCGAAACCCTAGATCCATTTTTCCCCGCCGCCCCCGGACGAAATCTCGCAGGCCGGACATTGTCCGACCCACGCCGCCGCCGCCACGTGTCATCCGCCCGTTGGCCCGTGCCGCCGCCCCACTTCGTCGCCGTCGCCGGCCCGGGAGGCCCAGGACGGGCCCCCGAGGCCCATCTCCTCCGCCGCCTCATGCCCGCGCCCCGCCGCCGTATTCCTCGGCCATGGCCGCCGCCGCCCGGCGCGCCATTGCCGGAAGGACCTCGCCCCGCCGCCACCGGACCTCGCCCCGCCGCCACAAGACCTCGCCGGAGCCGCCACATCGTCGCCCCGCGCCCCTCGTCGCCGGGCCCGGCTCCGGCCTCCTCCTCCCCTCGCGCCGGCAAGCTCCATCGACTCCGGCGCCGACCTCTCCGGCCAACTCTGGTTCCCGCGCGTGAACAGTGCCGCCAGATCCATATCTGAAAACTAGGGTTGACCCCATTTTTTCCCTAAGTCTGCAGATTATATTGCCATGTTCGTCGCGCCGTAACTTTGCATCCGTAGATCCGTTTTGGGCATATAGCATATCAAAATGTTCGTCTTAGAGAGTACATCATTTCATCTCATTGCATCATTTTCATTTCAGTTCTTCTTGATGCCAGAAATGCTATTGGAAGAGTGCTATTTGAGTTAATTGTCAGATCTGCTGCTCCAAATAGCTTTTTGTCATTTTTGCCATGATTAATGTGTGCATGATATGCCCCTGAGCTCTACATGTGTTTTGTTATATGCTTTGCCATCTTTCCAGAGGTGCAATCCATGTATTTTTGTGATGTGTGTGGTGACTAGCACAAGCTTGTAAATTGGTGCATTTGTTAATGCTGATTTCAGGGACTTAGCAATTCCACTAAGTCCTTGGACTGTTTTTATCACTATGCCATATGTTCATGTTGTTTCCTAGTGATCCGTGCCTCTTTTGAGGATGATCAGTAAGGATGTTTTGTTAATCTTGTAGTGCTCTATCCATCCATGTCTTTTTTTCAATTATGGAGCAACCTAGCTTCAGTTAATCGAGCTCTACTTTTGCTATTTCGTGAATCTGGGCAGATTGTCTACTTGTTAGCGATTTTGCCGAGGATGTTGTAGTTGATCCGTGCACGCTATGTTGTTGTTTTTTGCCATGTCTAGCTTGTATAATGTGAATTCTTGATGGGTGTATGCTTAGATTGTCATGACATGCTCTGTAGTGAGTGCATCGAGCTCGTAAACATGCCTACTTGATATCTGATTAGCATGTTCCAGTTTTTCACAAAGTCTGTGATCTGTTTATGTTTTTGCCATGTGCACATGCTTGCAATTGTATTTTCTGATCCCTTTTGGCTCAAGGTTACTAAGGGACTTTTGTTAATCTCTTTGAGTAGCTCCATGCCATGCCTTACTTTGCCATATTAAGTTCCTGTAGCATATAGTTTTCATGCTCCAAAGTTTGCTACCTGATCTGAAATTCCAGACAAGTGTTAATTTCACTAAGTCTGAAATCTGTTTACCAAATGCACTTTTGCCATGCTTGTTTGAACCTGTTAATGGATGAATTGGCCATAGTTCAGTGTTCATCTTTTGTTAAGCTTAATTAATGGATCCCTGCCATGTATTTGGTTGCCATGTTTGAGTGTTCTAGCATAATTAACTTGTTGCATTTAGATGGCTACTTGTTGTATATCGCAGACCGGTGCCATATTTGAATTGCTTGCCATTTCCAAACCGTGTCTCCGATTCTGGTGTTCTTTAAATCGATTGCAACCGAAATCACCTCACCTTTCTAGTGGCACACTTGGATTTCCATGTTGAGGCCAGGTTCATTCATCTCTTGTCAAATCTTGCATATGCATCACATATCGCATCCCGCATAGCATATCATGTTTGCATCATGTTGTTTGAGCTTTGCACGTGGTTGATTGTGTCCTTTTTGCTTGTTTGTCTTGTTTGGGTAGAGCCGGGAGACGAGTTCGCTAACGAGGATTCCGTTGAGTTTTCTTTCAAGGATCCAGTCAACTCTGACAACTTTGCAGGCAAGATGATCATACCCTCGAAATCACTTCTATCTTTGCTTTGCTAGATGCTCGCTCTTTTGCTATGCCTATGCTACGATGCCTACCACTTGCTTATCATGCCTCCCAAATTGCCATGTCAAACCTCTAACCCACCATGTCCTAGCAAACCATTGATTGGCTATGTTACCGCTTTGCTCAGCCCTTCTTATAGCGTTGCTAGTTGCAGGTGAAGATTGGAGACCGTTCCTTGTTGGAACATTATTTTTTCTTGTTGGGATATCATTATATTGCCTTGTTATCTTAATGCATCTATATACTTGGTAAAGGGTGGAAGGCTCGGCCTCTCGCCTGGTGTTTTGTTCCACTCTTGTCGCCCTAGTTTCCATCATATCGGTGTTATGTTCCCGGATTTTGCGTTCCTTACGCGGTTGGGTAATAATGGGAACCCCTTGACAGTTCGCCTTGAATAAAACTCCTCCAGCAATGCCCAACCTTGGTTTTACCATTTGCCACCTAGCCTCTT
>NC_041382.1:602751919-602761614 GCF_002162155.2 Triticum dicoccoides | reverse complement strand
CCACCTCGTCAGCCGCCGGTGGCCACCAGGGGCAACTCTGGGCTGGCCTACCAGAAGTTTGGACAATCTGAGTGTTCCCTGAGAACGAGATATGTGCAGCTCCTATCGAGATTTGTCGGCACATTCGGGCGGTGTTGCTGGATTTGTTTTAACTTGTCGAAGTGTCTTGTAGAACCGGGATGCCGAGTCTGATCGGAATGTCTCGGGAGAAGGTATATCCTTCGTTGACCGTGAGAGCTTGTCATGGGCTAAGTTGGGACTCCCCTGCAGGGATTTGAACTTTCGAAAGCCGTGCCCGAGGTTATGGGCAGATGGGAATTTGTTAATGTCCAGTTGTAGATAACTTGAACCTTAACTTAATTAAAATGAATCAACCGTGTGTGTTACCGTGATGGTCTCTTCTCGGCGGAGTCCGGGAAGTGAACACGGTGTTGGAGTAATGCTTGCCGCAGGTTGTTCTCTAGTTATTCGTTCGCGCTTTGCCTTCTCTTCTCGCTCTCTTTTGCGAACAGGTTAGCCACCATATATGCTAGTCGCTTGCTGCAGCTCCACATATTACCTTGCCTTTACCTATAAGCTTAAATAGTCTTGATCGCGAGGGTGCGAGATTGCTGAGTCCCTATAGCTCATAGATTACTTCCAAACCAGATGCAGGGCCAGACGGCTTCGTTCCAGATGATGCGCTTGAGCTCAAGTGGGAGTTCGACGAGGACTCACGCCGTTACTATGTGTCTTTCCCTGATGATCAGTAGTGGTGCCCAGTTGGGGCGATCGGGACCGTGTCGCATGTTGGGTTGATCTTTTATTTTGGCACCGTAGTCGGGCCATGAGTGATTGGATGATGTAATGCTATTTATGTACTTTGTTTGACGTGGCGAGTGTAAGCCAACTATGTACCTTCCCCTTTTATTATCTATATTACATGGGATGTTGTGAAGATTGCCTTACTTGCGACATTGCTTTCAATGCGGTTATGCCTCTAAGTCGTGCTTCTACAGGAGATATAGCCGCATCGAGGGCGTTACAGATAGACCATACGTTCATGCTTCGGGAATCACAAACCTTAGCATAAATATTCTTACTGAACCACAACTACTCAATAGCATGACTCTAATATCACCATCTTTATATCTCAAAACAAATGCAAGGAATCAAACTTCTCATATCATAACGGAACCACAAATACTCACTAGCATGACTCTAATATCACCATCTTTATATCTCAAAACAAATGCAAGGAATCAAACTTCTCATATCATGCTCCAATATCATCGCATGATGATAGACCATACATGCATGCTTCGGGAATCACAAACCTTAACACAAATATTCTTACTGAACCACAACTACTCACTAGCATGACTCTAATATCACCATCTTTATATCTCGAAACAAATGCAAGGAATCAAACTTCTCATATATTCAATGATCTTCATGAAAGTTTTTATTATATCCCTCTTGAATACCCATCATATTAGGACTAAATTCATAACCCAAGAAAATTGCCATACTATTTATAAGACTTAACATAATATAAGTGAAGCACGAGAGTTCGTCATTTTATTTGAAATATAACCACCTCTATGCTCTAAAAATATATTAGTGAAGCGCTAGAGCAACTACCTAGCTCAAAAGATATAAGTGAAGCACATAGAGTATTCTAACAAATTCACGATTAATGTGTGTCCCTTTATAGCGACCCGACCTCAACCGGTCAAATCTCTGTGTTCAAGTGTCATCCCTAGATCAGTATTGCTGAAACACATAGTACTCGAGGATTTATAACAGAGTTCAATCACACACTTATTACATCGAATGTCTCAAAAGAGATCTTATTACAATAATATGGCTGAAGGCCATCTAAATACGATAACAGCGGAAGCTTCGAAGGTAGTAGAGTCCATCCAACTCCACGGCAAAACTGAGTGCATGACAATGACCTAGCACACCTTACTCTTCGTCTGAAAATTCTGCAACATAATACATTGCAGCATGTGTAGGTCAGCACATGGAATATGCTTGCAAGATAACACTATAGAGCAAATAACAGCTATAACTACATGCATATATGGCTGGTGGAGGCTCTATGGTTATCATTTGCAGAAAGCTAGTTTTTCCCTACAACAAAGGAATATATTGTATTTAACTACAAGTTTGTTGATAACATTGAGCATGGTAACCCCATCTCAATCCCAATTAAAAGTTAACAACGCAACAAATTAATTAACTAGAGTGTTGAGATCAACATAATAATTCAAGCACCACATACTCAAGATGTCCATAACCGGGGACATGGCTAATCAAGATTAGTTTGTACACTCTGCAGAGGTTTCCACACTTTTCCCCACAAGACTCGATCTCCTCCGTTGAATTTCTCGCACTACATGATGTTTGAGAAACGGATGACCGAGACACGGTCTTTCAGAAGCATTAACTCTTTAGGACGGGTAGACCGTACCACCTACATCCCCTACATCTGCTAGTCTACCACTGAAAGAGGTCACACAACATACTGAACTATGCCAGAGCCCATAATGGCTTGTGGCTGCACATGGAAGTTTCTAGCATGAATAACATAATGATCCCTTTGAGCCTGGGTGGCGAACCATAGGATGATCACACAGATTCCTCGGGATCTCCTTGGACAACAATGGATTCCCCAGGTGCCCACAAACCAATCCACCCATATGTGTATTAAAATAGCCACCTTAAGTTAACCTTAGTTAATAATAACTCTCACATCTTTCATGAATTCTCTCAAAACCAAACCACGTCTACGAGCATAGCCTAACAGTATAAGCATAATGTAGTAACACCCAGGGTTTGAAATAAAAGGGCAATTGGTTCCTACCTCATCAACTACTTCCCAAATACTCACATGTTAACAATCCTACTCATGCAATGTTTGAGGGTGAAACTAATGCATAAAAATTGGGTAATAAAGGAATATGATTGAAGTGTTACTTGCCTTGCTAACGATCTGAAAACCCTAGAGATTCGTAGTAGCAAACCTCGCACTAGAAACTCTATCGTGAACACACAATAGCATACATAAGAACTCAAGCATAAGAAAGTTCAACTAAAGAGCTTTAATTTACAAAAAGAATCAATCGAATCGGAGTTATGAAACTCAAACTATAATCAAAAGAAGTTCAAATTCAAATCTGCTTGAAACCAAATTTTAAATTATCAAAACATGTTCAAGTTGATTATCTTGAAAGAGGGGAACAAGACAAAGATTTAGGCATTGGTTTCACTGGATTTGGACAAACGAGTAAAAAGTAGTGAGGGTTTGAAGTTCAGGGACTAATATGTGATAGAAGTATTCGCGGATAGGTCCCTGGCCGAAAATAAAATTAAAAGGAAAAATCTATCGGACGAACGTCCGCTAACAGAACTAAACAAACGAATTCGTTCGATAACAGAAACTAAGCGATGAACGTTTGCTAATTAACCTAATAAATAAATAAACGATCTAACCTAATAAACTGAAAAAATCGGTGGCGGTTCGGTTTATACCAGTCAACGCGATGGCGGGGTCAACGGCGTGATCCGGCGGCGGCAGGGCGGCGGCGATGTGGGGAGGCAGTGCGGCGCGGGGCGGCAGCGCGGCTCGGCTTGGGGAGGGGCTGCGGCGGTGGCGATGAGGAGGAGGGGCGGCGGCGGGGTGGCTATATAAAGAGGGGGGTGACTCGGCTTGGGGAGGGGTCACCGGGAGGAGGAGTCCTACCCGGACACGGCGGCGGGGCGCGTGCGCCGGCCGGACTCCGCCCGGAGTCGTCCGGGGCGAGGCGGTGGGCGCCTGGGCTCGGCCTGGCTCGGCTAGGCCTCCGGCCCGGTCGGGCAAAGATTTTTTTAAAAATAAAATTTCAGTCGAAAGAAAAATCCTATTAAAATATAAAAAAATCTGAAAATACCAGAAACAATTTTCACTATCAAACCTAATATTTAGGACAAGATGAACATTTTTTCTGGCCTAAAATGCAATTTTCAAAAAATGCATATTTTTCTTAATTCAAATAAAATAGCAAACAAAATACAAATAAACTAATAATTTGATTTTAAAATTTCTCCTCCAATATTTCTCTTTGTTTGAAGAAGTCATATTATCTTCTCTCATTTATTTTTGTTATTGAAAATAATTGGAGAGAAAAATATTAAAACCAAATTGATCCTCTTTTTCAAATTTGAAAAAGATTTCAAATATGAAAATTTGTGAAATCTCCAACTCTCTCCTTAGGTCCTTGAGTTGCTTAAGATTTTTAAGATCACAACCAGAATGCAAATTAAATGTGATATGCATATGATGACCTATGTATAACATACAAATTGAAAATTGGGATGTTACACCCTCTCAAAAGGTGTGTACATCAATGATGATTTTGGTAAACTAATAAGCGAATAAAGAAAAGACTCATATAATACAAGACACTCCAAGCAAAACATATATCATGTGATGAATAAAAATATAGCCTCAAGTGATTTACTGATAGATTGTAGACAAAAGAGGGGATGCCATCCGGGAATCCCCAAGCTTAGATGCTTGGTTAACTACTGCAGGAGACTGCTAACACGACACTATGATCAGAGACCCTTTGCCAAAACTGTGTGCGATGCAATAAT
The DNA here is from genome assembly GCF_002162155.2 of Triticum dicoccoides. Taxonomy (NCBI): domain Eukaryota; kingdom Viridiplantae; phylum Streptophyta; class Magnoliopsida; order Poales; family Poaceae; genus Triticum; species Triticum dicoccoides. The sequence goes on along the minus strand of NC_041382.1, from coordinate 602,756,991 downwards.
CGCAAACGGTGGTGTAAAAAACCTGTCAAAAGGTGAAAAATGTTTGCGATGATGGCTGCATCAAACAATGGTTAAGATTTTAGTTGCGTGTGCGATGCAGGGCATACAGTTAATCCATTCAAACTGTTTGCGATGAGGCCAAACAACAGAAATAGGCAGCCATAACAATGTGTGTGCGATGCAGGACAAACGGTTAATTCATTTGAACTGTTTGCGATGAGGTAGAATAACAGAAACGGGCAGCCATATCAATGTGTGTGCGATATACGGCATATGGTTAACTCGGACGAACTGTTTTCGATTAGGGAACACAATAGAAACTGTTCAACTTAACAAGATGTGTGTGATATGCAGCATACAGTTCACATGGATGAACTGTTTGCGATGAGCCAAAAGAACACAAATGAGATGTGTGTGACACCTGGCAAATAGCCGACTCAGATGAAGTGTTTGCGATAAGAAATTACAACACACACCGTCAATAAAGTTACTTCGTGTGTGATTCTGTGTGTACAAAAAACTACGAAAAATGCAAACTAGTTGCTTGCGGTGGCTAGGAGTATCGCACACGATGCGTCTGCGAGTACTAGTGTGCGATGATTAGTATGTTACACATACGTTTCCTTATGTGAACATGTGTGTGAATTTGCGATATGGACAGTTAATATGCAAATGCCTTCTGGACATCGGGCACACACTTAAACTCAATGAACTGTGTACGATACTAATACTTTCCATGAAAATTTATGAACTTGGGTAACAGCATTTGAGTAACATATATATAGTGGTTACACTATTCGACAAAAGGAGGATCTTCGTAACACGGTTTTGACAACCATATGGTCCATATCTACACATTTAACATAGTAACAACTCACATTTTAAGAGGCTAAGGGCCAACAACCATATGTTCCATATCTGCATACTTAACATATATAGTAACAGCTAGCACATTTTAAGAGGCTGAGGGCCAACAACCATAACTATCCACTGGAAGCAGCTTGATCATGGCGACTCGGCATCTCGTCAATGAAAAGGAAGAGCCCTCCTGTGCCTTGTTAGAGCAGGAGTAGAATAGTGTCTCCAATTTTCCAATATGGATGCATTGCCACGAGAAGAGAGAACTTGTTAATTTGAATGGTTCCATTTTTGTGGGAAATGCAGTACCTTGCAATCACTTTGGCGTTATTAGCAGGCACAAGTGTAATTCGACCATGCCGGGAAATCGATCCATGAATGGCTACAGGGGCAATTTCTGTTGATATGTAGAATAAAAAAACAATTGTAACATATCGTTGAAGATATATATAGTTTATGAGCATCAACATTAAAATAAGACTTTTACCAGCGCTTTGTGCACACAATTGGGTTTTTTCAGTGTGTGCACCATATGTCTAATTAATCCCATCCAAAATCCAGCGTTCATACGTTGTGCTATCTATGTCAGATTATCAACAAAGTTTATGACATGCTTCAAGTCCTTCCAGTGAAATTTGGTACGCTTAGTAACATACAGATCGTTCACTATGCATCCAACATATCCTTCTTAAAAGGTTCAAAGGTATTATTAATTTAGAACATGGCAGAAGAATGTATAGTGCGCGTAAATTGGTAAACAGAATTTGTTACTGTCTAGGAACGGAGTCAGAATATGATTTCACAATTGGTTGCTTAAATAGTGATCAATTGGTTGCTTAAATAGTAATATGAAAGCATGGAGAAAGTTGAAAGGACACTAACATCGATCAGACTTTGATCGGCTGATGATGTTGGGGAAGTAAACATCCATGTTAATTAGACCAGGCTATGGTGCACGCACTAGAATTTTATTGCCAGCTTTCAGTTCATAACACTTAGACATTTTTCTCCAAAGGTCCGCATTAAAATAGGAGTGACCATCTTTATCAAGTTTTACGCTAACCGTCATTGTAAATCCATGTTGCGTTGTCAATATGACATCCTGGGAATCATCAGCAAAGTAAATCCCAAGATTTACTTCTACTCCTATTCTTGCAAAGCAAGGGATGTACTACTTGAAACACTACAGGAAACAACTAATTTGCCGTCTGGCACGTCTTTGCCGTCAAGTTTTTGTCGGGCAAGACGGCAAAGAAAGGGTTTGCCGTCATCACAAGACAGCAAAGAAAAACTAACGGCAATATAAACTTTGCCATCTATAGAAAAAAACACAGACAGCAAAGAGCTCATTTTGTCGTCTGGCAAAAAATACACAGACGACAAAGATTCTTTGCCGTCTGTATTCGTTTTGGCAGACAGCAAAGATACTTTGCCATCTGTGGTTTTTCTGGAAGACGGCAAAGTGAGCTCTTTGCCGTCTGTGCTTGTTTTGCAGACGGCAAAGAGCATACTTTGCCGTCTATAACAAAAAACACAAACGGCAAAGAAAGAAACACAGCACACGGATCGATCACATGGATCGATGACATGGCAGGATCTGTGCCACACATCCCCACATGAACCCCAGCCCCACGCACCCACGCGCCCCACGCCCCCACTGCTCTCTCCTTAGAGCATCTCTAGCCGTTCGGCCCCCAGGACGTTAAAAAAGGGCGGTCTGGGAGCAAACCGGCGCTAGTTCGGCCCCTAGGGGCGACCTAGCTCCCAGTCACGCCCCCAGGCACCGCCCCAGGACGCGAAAAATTTGAACTTGGTCGTTCCCGCTCACAAAAGAAGCCACAAGTCGGGCAATCGCAAGCCACAGTTCGACGTACAAAAAATAGAGCGGCAGAAGTTCGCGTGCGCATCACTCGGCGGGCTCTGCCCCAGGCGTCGGTGGAGTTGGCATGCGCGAGCTAGGTGGTGACGGAGCAGCCTCTGCGATGGGCGGCATCGGCGCGGCTTCGGTGGTGCTGGGCATTGTCACGCGGGCTTTGTGGCAGCGTCGGCGTGTGCGTCGGCGTCGGCATCGGCAGCCTTGGCGAGGGAAGCTGGTTCAGGATGAGGCCGTGCTCCACCAAGTACCACGCCTTGACGCCTCGTCGGTGCTCTGGAGCATGTCCACCCAGCCCAGCAGGAAAGCCAGGTCGGTGTTTCTCTTCTTCACGGCGACGTTCGTCTGGAGCAGGTCGAGCTTGACAGCGCTGCTCGACATCAACGCCGACCACCGCACCTCGGTCTTCTCTTCACGAAGGACGGCCCGGGCCTGCGCGTCGGCGAGGCAGTGCTCGATGGACTCCTGCACTCGAGCGGTGGTCGTGTTGGCGTATGTCCCCTTCTTGGCAACTTTGTTGCCGTCCGGCCGCCCTTCCGATGCGCCAGGAGTCGGCGCGTCCGGCTTGTAGGTCTCCTTGGCCTTGTCGAGGGTGCGCCGGACTTCCGCCCATTCTCGCACTTATCAATGCGCTTGTAGACGTGCAGGTACTTGAATTTGGTGTCGCTGTTGCTCTACCGGTACAGGGTGAACATGCGCAGCAACTGCGCGGAGGGACAAACAGTTGGCGCGCGTACACGGCGAAGAGAGGCGGGAGGCCGGCGTGGCATACCTGATCCTTGACGCTGGCGCCGCTCTCCGGGTGAGCCGCGACCTCCTCAACGACCCCATGCCATTTGTTGCATGCCCCCTGGATACGCCCCCAATGGTTCGCCATCACCTTGGAGCCGCACTCCATGTAGACGCCTTTGAAGTAAGGGTCGACGAGCTTGTGCTCGTCGAACTCGGCCTTGATGCGGTCCCAGTACGTGTCGACGCTCTGGTCATGCCGGTCGTCGGGTCGAGGCAGACAACTTTCCATGCTTCGGCGAGGCATTCCTCCTCCTTGGATGCCCACTTGATGCGCGGCTCGCCTGTCCTGGCCGCCCGCTTCTTCTGGCACCCCTTCGCTGTCGCATGCGTCGGCTCCTCCTCCTCCTCCTCGTCCTCCTCCTCATGCTCGTCCTTGCCATAGATGTAGCCGAGCTCGCCGTCCATGCCGCCGCTAAGATCCACCACCTCGTCCTGGGTGACGAACCTAGGAGATGCGGCGGCCACGTCCGAACCTGTCGCGATGATGTCGTCCATGTCGGCCTCGGTCTCGTCGGTGTCGCCGAGGTGCAAGAAGGGAAGCGGGCCACGGCATAGCGGGGGCGTCGGGGAGGAAGTGTAGGCGGGCGGCGAGTAGTTGTATGGAGGGTACTGCACGCCGGCGAAGGCGGGTGAGGGCGTGCGCTGGACCGGGTATCCATGGGGGAAGGTGATGTTTGGGTTGAACCCACCGTGCGCGTCACCGTCGGTGTAGCCCGGTGAGGGCGATCCCCATGGTTGTGGAGAGCCGACACCTTGCTGACCCCAGGGCGCGTACTGGGTGTGGCTTCCGGGTGGATTCATCATCCCCGCGCGAGCCGCCTCGGCCTCGATTTGGTCCGCCGAGGCAGCCGTAGCCGCGCGCGCCGCTTTGTCGCGGGCCTTCTTGGCGATGGCCCTGTTCCGCCGGTCAGCGGTGACAGCCTCCCGCCACTGAACTTCCGCCCTCCACTCGGCGTTTGACATGCCCGGTGGCTTGGTCGACGGCGCCCTCGGCTTCCTCTGCTTCGGCTGGGCGACGGAGGCGGTCGCGGTTGCCGCCTCGCGGGGGGCGACGTACTTCTTCGGTGGCATGGCGGCTGGCTGGGAGGGAGGCGAGCGGGAGGGAGATTGGCGGGAGGAAGGAAGAGTATGGGAGGGAAGTGGGGAAAACATGGGAAGAAACGGTGGGAAGAGGCGCTCGCCTCTCCGACAGGGCAGACCCACGCGCCCTTTTCGCTTGTGTCGGCGCCCCAAGCGCCCCCCAAGAAGCCGGGTTCGGCCTGGGTCCACCGGCACCAGTTTCACCCCGAGCCGGCGAAAAACGGGCTTTTGGGGGCGGGACTGGGTCGTTTTTTGGACACCGGCGCGGCAAAATCGCCTGGGGAGGGCATGTTGGTGGTGCGGCTGGAGATGCTCTTATCCACTTGACCGGTACCCCATCCCCACCATGATCTCTCTCTCCATCTCGTTTCTCTCTCTGGTCTCGATCCAAATCGAGCAGGCCGACGCCCGCCACCACCTCGCTCGGCCTCACCGGCCACCACCTCGCCGCAGGTCGCACCCACTTCCC
>NC_041382.1:602717463-602751684 GCF_002162155.2 Triticum dicoccoides | reverse complement strand
CGGCGTTACTGGCCCCGCCACTGTCGCCCCCCCTCCCAAGCCCGCCCGCGCTCGCCACCACCTCGCCTGCCGGCCCCGGCCTCGCTGGCTCGCCCCCACCGGCCTCTTCTTCGCCCTGGGCACCGCCGACCCCATCGCCCCCACGGGCCTCTGCTTCGCCCTGGGTGCCGCCGGCCCCGTCGCCCCCGCTAGCCTCTGCCGGCCCCGGCCTCGTCGCTCCCGCGTGCCTCCGTCGGCCCCGACCCCATCCCTCGATTGCACCACCTCCCGCCTCAAGGAGCGGTGAAAGCTCCGCAACCGTTAGTGTGCTCTGTCCTTTGAGAACGGAAGGGGAAGGGAGAGGGGTGCGGCTGCTGGTTGCTGCTGCTCCGACGAGCAAGTGCACAGGGGATGGTTGCAGGTTGGCACGGGCGTGCAGATCAAACTCAAGATGGATGATTGCAGGTTGGCGCGGGCGTGCAGATCAAACTCAAGATGGTTGCGCATGCTAGATCTCGGGCTGCTACATTAGCTATTGCTCTTTTGTAATCTAATGAAACAGAGCAGTTTTTTCCTTGGATCATTAAGTGATATATATATATATATATATATATATATATATATATATATATATATTCTGTGTAGTCTTGTATTGTGTAATTTGCTGTTCCTCGTAGATTCATGGAACAAAGTGCTAATGTATACTGTGGTGTGGTGTTAATTGTTGTCCTCTGCACTTGGACTATGGTTCGGGTTATTTTAATATAGAAAATTCTTTGACGTCTGTAATTTTTGAGGATGACGGTTGTCGGCGTCAAAACCGGCGGATCTCGGGTAGGGGGTCCCGAATTGTGCGTCTAAGGCGGATGGTAACAGGAGGCAGGGGACCCAATGTTTTACCCAGGTTCGGGCCCTCTTGATGGAGGTAAAACCCTATGCCTTGCTTGATTAATATTGATGATATGGGTACTACAAGAGTAGATCTACCACGAGATCAGAGAGGCTAAACCCTAGAAGCTAGCATATGGTATGATTGTATGTCGTAGTTGTTGTTGTTGTGTCCTACGAACTAAAACCCTCCGGTTTATATAGACACCGGAGAGGGTTAGGGTTACACAAGGTCGGTTACAAAGGAGGAGATATCCATATCCGTATTGCCTAGCTTGCCTTCCACGCCGAGTAGAGTTCCATCCGGACACGAGATGAAGTCTTCAATCTCGTATCTTCATAGTCCAACAGTCCGGCCAAAGGATATAATCCGGCTGTTCGGAGACCCCCTAATCCAGGACTCCCTCGGTAGCCCCTGAACCAGGCTTTCAATGACGATGAGTCCAGCGCGCAGTATTGTCTTCGGCATTGCAAGGCAGGTTCCTCCTCCGAATACATCACAGAAGAATTTGAATACAAGGATAGTGTCTGACCCTGCAAAATAAGTTCCACATACCACCGTAGAGAGAATAATATTTCTGCAAATCTAATTTGCTGACTTGTTTTGGAAACACGACATTATGCCATGGCCCCGTGATTATTCGAACCGTTTCCTTCAACTAGCCCCTTACATAACGCGAGGCGGTTTTTTGACACGTCTTGTCAAAGCAGAGATCGTGTCCCCTTATCACGGGATTCTCATCAATACGGGCGTGGGTAACCCAACCGCGCCATCGATTACGGCGCTTGGGGGATAAGCGAGTTTTACCAGGCTAGTGGGGATGCATAGTTTCGTCCACCCATATAAAGGGATAAGGATTCACCTTTTCATCCACGCCTTCTTCCTCCTTTGCTCATTTGTTTTCGCACACTCGAGCTCTAGCGCCCAAGTCCGCACTTCCCACCTCAACCTTCTCCAACCATATCCGGAGCGGGAGGCAGGTGGATGGTCTCCTGCGTCATGGAGGGAGACATCAAGAAGCTGAGGAGAGCCGGATACCTGCCCGATGACATCGCGCACCGGCTCCCAGATGAGCGGCAGCTCATCCCCACCCCCGGGCCCCATGAGAGGGTAGTGTTCCTTACCCATTTCCTCCGCGGACTGGGATTCCCTCTCCACCGATCCGTCCGGGGGCTCATGTTCTACTACCGCCTGGATTTCCACGATCTGGCCCCGAACTTCATCCTCAACATCTCGGCGTTTATCGTCGTGTGCGAGGCCTTCCTCCACATCAAACTCCACTTTGGCTTATGGCTGAAGACCTTTAATGTCAAGCCGAAGGTTGTGGGCGGCCGCCAGGCGGAGTGCGGAGGCGCCATGTTGGGCAAGATGCCCAACTTACATGGCTCGAGGGCTCCTTTGTGGAAACCATAAAGGGGTGGCAATCGGGGTGGTTCTACATCATCGAGCCGCGTGACCCTGCATGGGCAACGACCCTCGAGTTCCGATCTGGCATCCCCACGCGGTTCACCTCGTGGAAAGAGAAGGGCCTGTCCTGGGGTAGTTCGAGAGAGCTGACCAGACTCCAAACATGTATTCAGAACATGGTGAACAAGAAGCTCAAACTCGTCAATGTAGTCCAGGTCATGCTCCACCGCCGGATCCTCCCGTGCCAACGACGGGACTTCAACTTGTAGGAGTTTGACCCGGCACAACACCGAACTCTGAACAGGCTCTTCGACACAACTCACGAAGATGCCTGGAGGGTGCTGTTCAAAAGCGCCGAGGTCCCCCCTCCCATTACTGAGGATCGCGGATTCAGCACGAAGCACCAAGCCAGTGCGGTAAGCTGCATTACCTTTCATAGGATACTTATTTTTTATAGATTGACTCCATGCGGGATCTAAACTCCCGTACCTTTGACAGGACTGGTAGGAGACGGCCGGACAGATCGACTGTCCGGCTCCTTTGCCCGAAGGCCCAGCAGACACTCTTCTGGCGAAGATGCTGACTCCGGCTCCTTATATGATGCCGGAGAAGACCAAGAAGGCCAAGGGAACCCGAAAGAGTTCCTGACGCCAGGCATCGTCGGACTCACCGTCCAAGGACTCTACGACGCAATCCTCCCCCGAAGACAAGGGGGCAGAAGAAGATGCTCCCCCTCCAGATGGGGGAGACAAGAAAAGGAAGGCCGCCCCAACTGGGGAGGCCGATGGGTCCAAGAAGGGGAGAACTCTCCTTCCGGACTACTCTACCACCGCCGCCGACGGCGAAGACGAGTGGTTGCCCAGGGCCAAGCCCCTGCGGAAGTCGTAAGTATTCGGATACCAGAGTAAGTCGTAGTATTCGTTTGCCACACTACTTCACCTAACGCCGAAATATGATTATGCAGGCTGCCCGGAGCCCGTATCAACGTATCATCGGATGGCGCCCTGGGCTCATCGGACATGGATAGCAATCCAATCCCGACCACCACCTCCCCCTATCCTACGAACGATGCAGAGGTGCTGTCTCACGAGGCACCGGGTCGAGGGGAGACAGTCCCGGAGGCGCCTCAAGGCGGTCTCCCGGACTCCGGGAGCCGAGGGGACAAGGCCCTTGAGAGCTCCAAGTTCGGCCCTCAGCCGAACACCGCGCCAGAACCTCCAGTGGTTCCGGGCTCGGGCAGGCGGCCTCCTTCTAAAAGGGGAAAGACGCCTGTGCCGGTGACCTCTGTCCATCCAGAGGCTCCGGACAATCTGCTAGAAGCGCTTTGCAGCGCTTCCATCGACGAGGAGCACCGTAATATTATGAGTGCGGTGGTCCAGAAGGTTCAGTCCGTCAAGAGCGGATTGACTGAAGCCTGTGCCAGCCTTCTAACAGGCTTTGAGGTAAGTGTTTTAAAATATAGGAAAAATATTACCGCATAGACAGTAGCCCCTGATGCTTTGTTCGGTGTTCACAAAGAAAAGCCGAACAGAGGATCAAATAATATCACAGGAGTCTAATATAAGTATGTCAATATGCGTATGCAGGCCTTGCTGCTGGCGTCCGCCGCACTAACTGCGGAGGTCGCCGTACTGAAGCAGGACCTCGAGGGGTCCAAGAAAGAGCTCGGCCTTGCCAAGAGGCAGCTCGAGGAGAACAAGGGTAAGTAATACCCTGTCTATAGATATGTATATATATAAGAAGATGCGATTACAAAATGACAGGGTCATCTTATATTTTGCCAGGGGCCACGACCGAGGTGGCAACCCTGAAGCAAGAGCTAACCAAGGCCGAAGATAAAGCGGCCAAGGAGCGCACCGAGCCGGAAAAACAAGAGGCTCATGTGGGCGAGGTGCAGCAAGAGCTCCAGGCTCTCATGACGAAGCATGAGGCGTTGGAGCTTGACTCGAAGACGCGAGAGTCTGAGCTTGCCGTGGCCCTCGAGAGCGCAAAAAGTGCCAAGGCCGAAGCCCAAAAGGCCCTCAAGGAGATTGATGCGGTGAAGAAAATAGCGGCGGGTAAGGCATTCTATATGCAAAGCAAGCATGTAAAAGTAAATTACTGATTACTTACCCGAATTCGAGGCTCTCCAGGAGCATTCGCAGATTTGCCCCGCAGCGTGTCGGATGCCGCATAGTTTTACCAGGCCGAGGAGGGAAGCTCAACGGAGAAGCTGTTCTGGTCTCAATATACTGAGACCGAACACCCGATGCCTCTGAGCGACCAGCTAAAGCAGTTGGTCGAGCTGCACAAGGCGGCCGAACAGGCCATGAAGGGCCTTATAGTCCGGCTGTGGCCTGGCGACGCCCTTCCGAACAGCTACTTCAGCCTGGTGAGGCGGCTTGTGGATGCCTGCCCACTGCTGGAGGTTGTCAAGCGGTCCGTCTGCATCGAAGGTGCACGCCGGGCTTTCGCCCGTGTGAAGGTGCAGTGGGCCAAGCTAGACGCTGTGAAGCTGATCAAGGAAGGGCCGCCGCAGGGCAAGGAGCATCGCACCCTCGAAATTTATTATGAGGGTGTCATGAAGGGTGCCCGTCTTGTGGCGGACGAATGTTCAAAGGATGTAATATTTGAGTAAACTTGCTTGTGTGATCCTGTATGATGAAAACTTGTTTCATATGCGCTATGCAACGCTTGTGTGAATTTAAAATATTACCCTCTGTTTGGCCGTTTATCCAATCTGAGAGAAGGCTAGTCCTCGGCTTCTGCCCCCATGCCACGAGTGCTGGGGTGTTCGGGATAAACCTGAGCACTCTTGTTCCCATGTTTGGGTCCTTCCAGGGAGGTGGTCAGCACAACGAACAAGGCAACCGAACTAATAATGCTTTATCACTCTCACTTAGCCATAGAATTCTATAATTTTAAATTTTGGCGAAGCCCCTGGTATTCGGAAGGCCGAATTCGGGGCGCGATACACGCCTTTAAGCCGGACAGGGCCGGCCCCTCGCTCTAAGCGGCATAAGTCTTTAGGGACTCGAAAACCTCGCCGAATAGCGACCAGTCTCTCGCCTTATCATGATAGCCAGTTTTAGCTTTCTCTACTGAGGTGCTAAGCCCGGCAGAACCGGGGCACAATCGCAGTAGTTCTCCTAGCGCTACCTTAGCCAATAGAGCATAACGTAAGGTACCAAAACATAGGAGCCGGGCAAACCCAACATTTGATCAAAGACATGATTCAGAGTTGATGCATATAATGCTATAAGTTCGGGGTGCCACACTTGTGTAAGTGTTCGGACTTTTCACACCATATTGTGGGGTACGTAAGCCCCTGGTGTATTGGTCGTACCAAAGTGTACGGTTGCAAGGCGTCATTATTGAACACACATATATAACAAGAATGCAATAATAGTCGTAATGTTATGCATTGTTTATGCAAAAAGGTGCGCTAAAGCAGAATGATACAGATGGTGTGATAAGCAAAGAGTAGGGCTATTTCCCTTCCAAGGGAAAGCTGAGGAATAGTATGAAATAAAATATTTCGCTCGTTATTGTAATCCACCTGGGAATGCTGTGGTGTGACGTAGCTTTCTGCCTCCTTGGTTGCTGCATCATGTGTTCGGCAATAGTGCTGCCGGACAGGGTTTCCAGAGATTAAGGTCCTGAAAAAGAGAAAAATAACCAAACGGGAAGCCCCTAGTGCGGTTTAAGCCGCGTCTTGAGGCGTGCCACAGTTGTGCCCCCCTCCCCACCTGTGCCCATGATATTTTAAATGTGTAATTATGTACGCGTGGCACGAGTTTCGCCATTTGGCTGGGACTGGGGTGGGGGCCGCCTTGCTACGCGAGCTCAGATCGCGCCAGGCGGTCTGTTTGCCAATTGCTCCGAGCGTGCATGAAGGTGTCCGGGTCTTGAAATGCCGAACTGGTTGATTGCCTTGAGAGGCTGCTTTGCGCTTCTGATGCGAGGGCCGCAGTGTGCTCCTCTGTTCGGAGAGAGCGCTCTGTGTTTCCATTGACTGTAATAACCCCGCGAGGTCCTGGCATCTTGAGCTTGAGGTATGCATAATGTGGTACCGCATTGAATCTCACAAATGCGGTTCGCCCGACCAGTGCATGATAACCACTGCGGAACGGGACTATATCGAAGATTAGCTCTGTGCTTCGGAAGTTATCCAGGGATCCGATGACCACTTCCAGTGTAATTGAGCCTGTGCAATGGGCCTCTATGCCTGGAATGACGCCTTTAAAGGTCGTTTTTGTGGGTTTGATCCTTGAGGGGTCTATACCCATTTTGCGCACTGTGTCCTGATAAAGCGGGTTCAGGCTGCTGCCGCCATCCATAAGGACTCGAGTGAGGTGAAATCCGTCGATGATTGGGTCCAAAACTAGTGCGGCGAATCCGCCGTGAGGGATACTAGTGGGATGGTCCCTGCGGTCGAAAGTGATCGGATAGGAGGACCATGGGTTGAACTTTGGGGCAACTGGCTCCAACGCATATACGTCCCTGAGCGCATGCTTCCGCTCCCTCTTGGGGATGTGGGTTGCGTATATCATGTTCACCATCCGCACTTGTGGGGGAAACCTCTTATGTCCTCCGGTGTGCGGCTTCCAAGGTTCCTCCTCGTCATTGCTATGTAGCCCCTTGTCCTTGTTTTCGGCAATTAACTTGCCGGCCTGCTTGAACACCCAACAATCCATGTTTGTGTGATTGGCTGGCTTGTCTGGGGTGCCGTGTATTTGACACGAGCGATCGAGTATACGGTCCAAGCTGGACGGACCCGGCTTACTTTGTTTGAATGGCTTTTTCCACTGACCGGGTTTAGAGCCTTTGAATCCAGCATTGATTGCCATATCTTCGGTATTATCGCTGTTAATGTGGCACTTATGTTTGTTGCGACGTGACCTGCTATTGCCGTCCTTGGTATCCGAGGTACCATGATTCTTTGACATGTTATTACTGCGAGCCAGCCAGCTGTCTTCTCCCGCACAAAAGCGGGTCATGAGTGTCGTGAGGGCTGCCATAGATTTCGGCTTTTCCTGACCAAGGTGCCGGGCTAGCCATTCATCGTGGATGTTGTGTTTGAAAGCCGCTAGGGCCTCTGCATCCGAACAGTCGACGATTTGATTTTTCTTTGGTAGGAACCGAGTCCAGAATTGCCTGGCCGATTCTTCTGGCTGCTGAATTATGTGGCTCAAGTCATCAGCATCTGGTGGCCGCACATAAGTGCCCTGAAAGTTGTCGAGGAATGCGGCTTCCAGATCTTCGCAACAGCTAATGGACTCTGCTGGCAAGCTGTTAAGCCAATGCCGCGCTGGTCCCTTCAGGTTTAGTGGGAGGTATTTGATGGCGTGTAAGTCATCACCGCGGGCCATGTGGATGTGGAGGAGGAAATCCTCGATCCATACTGCGGGATCTGTTGTGCCGTCATATGATTCAATATTTACAGGTTTGAAACCTTTTGGGATTTGATGATCCATTACTTCGTCTGTGAAGCATAAGGGGTGTGCGGCGCCTCTATATTGGGCTATATCGCGACGCAGCTCGAATGGGTCTTGCCCGCTGTGTTTGGCCCGGCCGGATTTGCTTTTACTGTATCCGGCGTGACGTTTATCGTCTCGCAGAGTGGCGCGCCCTCGTGATCCGTAGATCAATCTTGCATGATTTGCTTTGTCCTCCAATATGTCTCACAGGTCCAGCGTATCTCCCCATGCCTTTTTATTTGAATGGCGTCAGGGTGCAGGCTGAGTTTTTGGCTAGAATGCCTCTCTATCGCGGCCCCGAGGTGGCCGATCGGCCGCATCATACGCTTCTTCCTCTAGTCGGAGCAGCAACCTGCACTTTGGGTAACTCTTGGAGGGGCGCTCGAGTTTATATTCCTCGGCCGCGAGGACTTCAGTCCATCTGTCAGCTAGCAGATCCTGATCAGCTTGAAGTTGCTGCTGCTTTTTCTTAAGGCTATTTGCCGTGGCTATAAGCCGGCGTTTGAAGCGCTCTTGTTCGACGGGATCCTCTGGCACAGCGAATTCGTCGTCGTCGCCGAGGCTTGCCTCGTCTTCGGAGGGGGCATGTAATTATCCTCCTCCTCTCCATCTGTCGCTCTCTCAGGAGGGCTGACTCCTCCATCCTCCTGCTCTAAATCTTGCTGGAGGGGATTGTTGTTGTCTTCGGCACTATTCGGAGTATTATTATCTCCTGTGCCGGTATCACCACTTTTGCTTTGGCGGGACTTAGAGCGGCGCCGCTGACGTCGGCGCTTGGGTTGCTTCTTGGAGGGGTCATCCTTTGCTATCTCGTTGACATTGCCTTCTTTGGGTATATCCACCATGTATATATCATATGATGAGGTGGCTGTCCAGTGCCCTGTGGGAAGTGGTTCCTCTTCGTCTCCCGCATCGTCATCCATACCGTCGATTTCTTTGGAATCGAAGTCGAGCATGTCGGTTAAGTCATCGACAGTGGCCACTAAGTGGTTGGTGGGTGGGCCGCAAATTTCTTCGTCGTCCGCATCCCAGTCCTGCCGGACATAGTTCGGCCAGGATCCTCCTGACAAGGAAAGAGACCTTAACGAGTTCAGTATGTGGCCAAAGGGCGAGTGCTGAAAAACATTCGCGGAGGTAAACTCCATGATCGGCGCCCAATCGGATTCGATAGGAACGGGCGCAGGCGGTTCGGAGTCCGTGACCGGAGAAGGATCCGGCAGTTTAACAACACGGCTCTCGTGCAAGGTAAGGTCGATGTTTGGCTCGATCGCCGCTGAGGGTAAGGCCTCCCTGGCGGGGTCTATCCACCCGTCCATGGACGGCGCAACTAGCTCCGAATTGAGGGTCAGAGCGGCTGCCTGTGCGATCTCCTGAACATTGTCCAATGGTAGAGCTAAATCGTACTCATCGTGACCGCATGACGCACAAGGCAGAGGCTCGAATCCGTCGAAGATCAAGTCTCCATAGATATCGGTCGTGTAGTTTAAGCTTCCAAAGCTGACCTAGTGGCCAGGGGCGTAACTTTCAATCTGCTCCAGATGGCCAGGCAAATTGGCCTGGAGTGCAAAGCCGCCGAACACGAAGATCTATCCGGGGAGAAAAGCCTCACCCTGGACTGCATCGCTATCGATGATAGTAGGAGCCATCAAGCCTAACGGCGACGACATAGAGGAACTCTCAATGAAAGCACCAATGTCGGTGTTAAAACCAGGTTCGGGCCCGAACTGTGCGTCTAAGGTGGATGGTAACAGGAGGCAGGGGACACAATGTTTTACCCAGGTTTGGGCCCTCTTGATGGAGGTAAAACCCTACGTCCTGCTTGATTAATATTGATGATATGGGTAGTACAAGAGTAGATCTACCATGATATCAGAGAGGCTAAACCCTAGAAGCTAGCCTATGGTATGATTGTATGTCGTAGTTGTTGTTGTTGTGTCCTACGGACTAAAACCCTCCGGTTTATATAGACACCGGAGAGGGTTAGGGTTACACAAGGTTGGTTACAAAGGAGGAGATATCCATATCCGTATTGCCTAGCTTGCCTTCCACGCCAAGTAGAGTTCCATCCGGACACGAGACAAAGTCTTCAATCTTGTATCTTCATAGTCCAACAGTCCGGCCAAAGGATATAATCCGGCTGTCCGGAGACCCCCTAATCCAGGACTCCCTCAACGGCAAAGATAGATTCTTGCTGATGGCAAAGACATATTTATTTGCTGGCTGTAATATTAATGGGAGACGGCAAATCTATAGTTGGCTGATGGCAAAATCTTTGCCGTCTGCCCGAAGAAAAGCTGACGGCAAAGAATTCTTTGCCGATTTCGACTTTGCCGACTCACTTTGCCGTCAGCCTGCTGACCGAAAAATCTTTGCCATCTGTAATACTGCCTTTGCCGTCTGTAGAAACCTGATGGCAAATTAGTTGTTTCCTGTAGTGAAATGAAAATTAAGATAGTAAATTAGATATATTGAAATAACCGAGCAAGATGCATATATGGGAGTAAGTGATAGAACATATCCATATATAGATGCAAGCAAAGTACAAAAATATAGAATTAAAAATAGATAATGTAACAAAGATTTGATGCAAATATATAGATATTGTAGCAACATACGGTATATGTTCACAAATTTAGGCCATGTCAACCGTGGTAGGTTGAGATTGAACATACTGAGCGCTCCCTGAAGTCATCCGGAATGGTGAGATTGAACTTCGCTTCCGACTGGCCATGACCACAGTTGCCCAATTTGTTCTCGCACTGTGCACACATGAATGAACACCCACGAATCAGCTAGAACAAAAATGATTCCACGGCGATTTCCGCCGGTTTATTAACAGCGACGGATGGACTACGATAAGAGATGAGTGAATATTTCGCTAATTAAGTTGATTACCTTCTCCATGAGAAAAAACCCCGGCCCAATCCCATAGAAAACCCCAGTCGACCAGAGTCTAGAATGTCGGTGCAGATAGGCGGCGGAAAGCGGTGGAGGCGAAATCCGATGCCGTTTGGAACACGACCTACACCCGCTGCCAACAGTCGTCGAGCTTAGGGTGCAGAGTTGCGAAGGAGACAATGGCGAGTGAGTGGGCACGAAGTGGGCAAGGGTTTTCTTTTCCTTTTGCATGTGTGAGTGGACACACACGGTTCGCAGAGGCGACGGAGATGAATCTTGTGCGATAGTAAATCACCGAGATTGAATGGGAATCCAAATTTCCTTTGTCCTTCATCCATGTGTTTTTTTTCTACGATGAACATAAACCCTACTAATCACTGTGTTCAAATTTGACACTTTTCCGGGTTCATTTACAATATTTAGGGGATTATGTGCATTTTGTAGGCATTAATGCATGTAATTCAAATTCAAACAATTGGTGCATGAAAGGGTGCACAAGAACAGTCTGGAAAAACTATACTCGTGTTATTTAGTAATATCTCAAGCCTTTTACAAAGAATGGGCTGAGATTTCAATGGAATGCGTGGCAATAGTCAACCACAAACGCGTCATTTACTGGGTTATCAACTATAGAACAATGAAATATGTGCTTGAAAAACATGATGGCTAGCATGGCGCCATGGTATGACCTTACTGTGCCCTGGTTAAAAGCTGAGAAGGTTTGACTATGTTGTCATGCACGCCCTTCATAAATCAAACCAACACTAAGGAAGTTCAATGCTTTCGAGAGGGAAATCGCCTAGATTGAAGGGGAATCCGAATTTCCGTCCTAGTTTGCCATTCAGTTTTTTTCCAATGATCAACATACCGCCTCAAATGAAACGTGTTCAAATTTGACATTTTTCTGAACTCATTTACCATATTTAGGGGATTGTGAGCATTTTCTAGGCATTAATTATGCACATAATTCAAATTCGAACAATCGGTGCATAAAAAGGTGCATAAGAATGGTCTGGAAAACCATGCTCGTGCTACGCAAAAAATGAAACACATGGTTGGAAAACATGATGCCTGGTGTGGTGCCATGGTATGGTCTCACCATGCCCTGGTAAAAATTGGAGAATGTTTTCCTTATGTCATGATGCGTGCCTTTCATAAAGCGAACCATCATCCAAGGAAGTTTCATGATTTCCAGGGGGAAATCACCAAGATTGAAGGGGGTCCAAATTTCCTTTGTCCTTTGTCCACGAGTTTTTTTTCTATAATGAGCATACAACCTGCAAATCACTGTGTTCAAATTTGGCAGTTTTCCGGGTTCATTTGCCATATTTAGGGGATTATGTGCATTTCCTAGGCATTAATGCGCATAATTCAAGTTCAGACAATCGATTCATGAAAGGTTCCACAAGAACGGCCTAGAAAACCATGCTCGTGCCATTTAGTAAATTCTCATGCCTTCTAAAAGGAATGGACAGATATTTCAATGAAATGTGTGGCAATAGTCAACCACAAATGTTCGTTTGTTGGGTTTTCAACTATAGAAAAAATGAAATAAATGCTTAAAAAACATGACGTCTGGCATGGTGCCATGGTATGACCAGCCATGGTATGACCTCACCATGCCTTGGTAAAAATTTGAGAACGTTTGGCTTATGTCGTCATGCACGCCCTTCATAAATCGAACCATCACGGAGGAAGTACCATGCTTTCGAGAGGGAAAATCCCCAAGATTGAAGGGGGATCCTAATTTCCGTCCTAGTTTGTCATTCAGTTTTTTTCCAATGATCAACATACCTCCTCAAATGCAATGTGTTAAAATTTGACATTTTCCCGGGCTCATTTACCATATTTAGGGGATTATGTGCATTTTCTAGGCATTAATGGACATAATTCAAATTCGAACAATCGGTGCATGAAATATGCACAAGAATGGTCTGGAAAACCATGCTCGTGTTATTTAGCACATTCTCATGCCTTTTACAAGGAATGGGTAGATATTTCAAGGAAATGTGTGGCAATAGTCAACCATAAACGCGTCGTTTACTCGGTTAACAACTATACAAAAAATTAAACACATGGTTAGAAAACATGATGCCTAGCGTGGTGCCATGGTATGGCCTCACCATGCCCTACTAAAAATTGGAGAATGTTTTCCTTATGTCGTGATGTGCGCCTTTCATAAATCGAACCATCACCGAGGAAGTTTCATGGTTTCGAGGGGGAATCACCAAGATTGAAGGGGGGTCCAAATTTCCTTTGTCCTTTGTCCACGAGTTTTTTCTATGATGAGCATACAACCTGCAAATCACCATGTTCAAATTTGGCACTTTTCCAGGTTCATTTGCCATATTTAGGGGATTATGTGCATTTCCTAGGCATTAATGCACATAATTCAAGTTCAAACAATCGATGCATGAAAGGGTCCACAAGAATGGCCTAGAAAACCATGCTCGTGCCATTTAGTAAATTCTCATGCCTTTTACAAGGAATGGACAGATATTTTGATGAAATGTGTGGCAATAGTCAACCACAAATGTCTATTTGTTGGGTTTTCAACTATAGAAAAAATGAAATAAATGCTTAAAAACATGATGCCTGGCTGGGTGCCATGGTATGACCTCACCATGCCTTGCTAAAAATTTGAGAAGGTTTGGCTTATGGTGTCATGCACGCCCTTCATAAATCAAACCATCACCGAGGAAGTTCCATGATTTCGGAAGGGAAATCCTCAAGATTGAAGGGGAATCCAAATTTTCTTCGTTCTTTGCCCTGGAGTTTTTTTCTATGACGAACATACACCCTGCAAATCACCGTGTTCAAATTTGGCATTTTTTCGAGCTCATTTACCATATTTAGGGGATTATGTGCATTTTCTAGGCATTTAGCGCAAATAAATCCAATCGAGCTACAGGTGCATGGGTGTGATGTGAGGGACATGGATTGCCGTTCAATTGCGGCGCATCCAACGGTGCACACGCGTGATCCGCGTGGCTAGGGTTTTGACCAATCATATCGCAACACACAATAGGCTCAGCGCACACTGTTTCCGGAAGCGATGGAGATGAACCGTGTGTGATAATGAACGAGCAAAATTGTATGGGAAGCCAAATTTCTGTTGTCGTTTGTGGTTGAGCTCTTGAATACCACCGAACTGTACGGCCGCCCGGCCCCTCTGTCCCAGAGCTCTCTTCAGGCGTCGTCCATGGCACCGCATCGCACAGTAACTAGTAAGGAAGCGATGGCATCCCGCCGCGCCGTGTTCCTCACCGCCCGCGATCGCACACATGGTAAGGAAGCGATGGCATCTCGTCGCGCCGAGTTCATCGCCGCCGGTGGCCAGACAGTTACATGGGCGTACTTTGAGGCTGCCATGGGCGAATGGGTGGTGGATCTAGAGGCGGCCAAAGCCGCACAGAAGGAGCGGAAAAGGCAGAAAGCAGTCAGGAAAAGAGAGTCCCACCGCCGCAAGAAAAAAGAGGCCGCACGCCGTGGTGAGGAGAGCTTGGCAGAGATCAAAGCACGTTGGACTGCCGCCTACAAGGCCAAGAAGGAGAACGCCGGCGTCTAGCCAGCATGCCCTGATGGCAGCATGTGAGAAGTAGTTTCAGTTTGTAGTATTAGAGAAAATTACTAGTAGTACTTTAAGTTTGTAGTATTAACGTACAATGTCGGTAAGAGTATCCTTTGAGGGCTTTGAGCGTTGATTAGCATGTGCCTGTGTGCGTTTTTTGAGTTAATCATTAGAACATCACAAAACACACAGTTTCGATGTTGTACCCGTCTGCGTTTTTTGCGTTAATGGCCCATAAGCCAGTTACATGTGCGATATTTCCTAATAAACCAGACATACCATTGACCGAAAAAAATCAAGTACACGTGTACATTTTTTGGATATGGGATCTGCCAACTTTCTTTTTTCTCGCACATGAGTATTTTACGCGCTTCGTCTGCGTTGTGTGTTTCCCCCGCCCAAGTTTCAAATTTCGCACCGAAATTTTCATTAGCCGCGCGATTTCAGAATTTATTCCTCCAACCACATCCCCTTCCCCTCAGTATCCCCCCTCCCTCGCGCCTCCCCCTACCGGCATCTCAAACCGCCGCCGTTGCAACCACAGCTTCAACCACATCTACGTTCTACTCGGATCAAGTCAGGTAACCCACCGATCTCTATCACGTCCCCGACCTGATTGCTTAAATGGCGCCCGTGAAACATCCTCATGCCTCCAAATCCCCCCGCCAGGAGCTGATGGCGGTCCATGGCGCGATGGCCGCTATGCGTGTTGACCTGGAGGAACACCTTGCCTCCGCCGCCGCCACCGACATGGTGCAGACTCTGGCCTAGATGAAGTCCCCCAACGACTACCCCCCAGGACTTAACAGGTAAGATCTGACCAGCTAAATCTTACCAATACCACTTGCAATGGCTATGATTTGTACGGTTAATGTTTTAAGCATGTTCGTGCCTTGTTTATTTCAGTACTACACACTGTGTGATGTTCAAATATTACCATGTCCAGCTCAATTTCACCAATACTAGCAACAAACTTACAATACATGACTCAGGATATCACTAGAGATGTTGCCCATTTCTATTTTTAGTGGATGCAAACCCTGTTGCACTTAACATGCATGTCCATGTACTTGCGCAGGGTCATAAAGGCCGATGCTTTTGTTTGCCGTCGAGGTGAGCTGCATCCCATGTCTTAGAGTATTTCACATAATTTGTGCAATTGCAGTTTAACTTCTACCCATTTACTGGTTTCCTATAGGTACACATGTCAGTGGCATTGATCCACGCTTCAACCCGGAGGAACAGCTCGCCTCCGCCGTCACTGACTTTGGGCGAGCTCTGGCCAAGATGAAGTGCCCCAGCAACAACCTCTTAGGACTTACCAAGTATGTACTCACCAGTTCAATCTTACCAATACCAGTTGAAATTAATGGCAATGTTCTGTAGGTTGATGTATTAAGCATGTTCTAGTAAACATGCCTAACACGTTTTTGCTACTCTCCCTACCTTTTTATAGACATCTGGGCCATTCTCTGCTATGGCAGCACCTGCCTTGTGATGTTTAACTATACCAATTGCATTTTTATCAGTACTGGTTTCAATGTCTATTAAGCCCGTTGCAATTAACAGTTGAATCCATTTTAAAACAGTTGCATTTCATGGCTATAAACTTACAAAACATGACTTAGGATGTTGTTATGCCTGTTGCAATTAACAGTTGTATCCATTTTTTAATTTGTCCATTTGCTACCATGCTACTCTCTGCAATGAAGATATACTAGAGATGCTGCCCCATTTGCTTTTTTGGTGGATGCTAACCCTGTTGTACTTAAGATGCTTGTCCATGTACTTACGCAGGGTCATAACGACCGATGCTGTTGTTTGCCATCAAGGTTAGCTGCATCCCATGTCTTACAGTATTTCACATCATTTGTGCAATTGCAGTTTGACTTCTACCATTTACTGGTTGCCTGTAGGTTCACATGTTAGTGTCACTAATCCATGCTTCGACCCGGAGGAACAGCTCGCCTCCGTTGCCGCTGACTTTGGGCAGGCTCTGGCCAAGATGAAGTGCCCCAGCAACTACCTCTCGGGACTTACCAAGTATGTACCCACCAGTTCAATCTTACCAATATCAGTTGCAATTAATGGCTATGTTTTGTACTGTCGATGTATTAAGCATGTTGTAGTAAACATGCCAAACACGTTTGAGCTATTTTCCCTACCTTTTTATAGACAACTAGGCCATTATCTGCTCTGGCAGTACCAGCCCTGTGATGTTTAACTTTGCCAATTACATTTTTATCAGTACCAGTTTCAATGGCCATTAAGCCTGTTGCAATTAACAGTTGTATCCATTTTTAAAGAGTTGTATTTCAATGGCTAGAAACTTACAAAACATGAATTAGGATGTTGTTAAGCCTATTGCAATTAACAGTTGTATCCATTTTTTAATCCAACCCTTTGCTACCGTGCTACTCTTTCAAAATGAAGATGTCACTACAAAGGATGCAGTTTTATTACCATTTGCTACTTTTGGTGGATGTTAACCCTGTTGTAGTTAACATTGGCTTTCCATGTACTTACACATGGCTACAATGGGCGATGTTGTTGTTTGCCTTCGAGGTTAGCTGCATCCCATGTCTTATACACCATCTATTCCTAAATATAACTATTTTTAGAGATTCCAATATAGACTACATAAGGAGCAAAATGAGTGAATCCAGATTCTAATCTAAACTATATCTATAATTCTATATACATCCATATGTAGTTCATATTGAAATCTCGAAAAAAAAACTTGTACTTAGGAACATAGGTAGTTGTATTTTACATCATTTGTGCAATCTCAGTTTAGCTTCTAACATTTACTGGTTGCTTGTAGGTACATATATGAGGGGTACTGATCCATTTTTTGATCCATTTTGCGTATGGGGCAGTGAGATATTCATGAACAAGCGTCAAGTGAGGAAACTAAGAAAGATTGTTAGGCGAAAGAAACGGGTGATTGGAGTTAAGCTCTTTATTTACACTTTGTCGAAGACAACAGTGAACTTTAGGATGGTAAGTAATGTGTTGCCTTTTCCCCTACCCACAACAAGTTATTCTATTGGACTCAGTATCTGATATTTTTCTCTTTTCAGTGGTTTCCGAAGCTATTTACTAATGATTACCTTGCAAACTACATGACCGGAGTGGAGGCAACTAAGGTTAAAGTATATAATTCATGCTAACATGATAATGCTCTAGAAGTCTTCCTGAAGGCGGTGAAGGATGGGCGAGCGATCGTCACAAGGGGTTGGACAAAAGTGGTTCGTGCCTATGGCATGCAGGAAGGCACATTATGGGCATTCCGCTTCTTCAACACCGTCGGCGGTCAAAATGATTTACACTTGTCTCTTCACCTTTACCGCCTTTAAATATTGTGGTTCATCATAGTTAATTGCTGCTTAATCCTATAATTACTGAACATATTGTACTTGAAATTTTATTTATGGATTCGTTGTTGAACCATTGTGCTAAGAATTTGAATTGCACGTTTCGTATTTCAAAATTTCCAATTAGAATAATAAATTACAGGCAAAATAAAAATAGAACATACGGTCATGGATCTTTGCAAATGGTTCTAGCAGTAAAAGCGCTTGCGATGGATAGCCCGATGCCACACAGTTTTCTACATCAAATCGTGTGTGATGTAGTTAATGAAAGCAAATAGTTAACCAAGGTACAGCGTGTGTGATAGTTACACCTTTCACACACGAATGTATATATAAAACCGTCTGGGAGGTACATCCGAACGGAAACGATTTCCCTGGATTAACTGTGTGGGATGTACATAAGAACGGAAATGTATTCCTTGGATTGACTTTGTGTGGTATACATACGAACGGAAATATTTTTCTGGGATTCACCATGTGGGATGTACATAACTACGGAAATGATTTCTGGGACTCACCGTGTGGGATGTACATACCTACGGAAATGATTTCTGAGATTCGCCGTGTGGGATGTACATACCTACGGAAATGATTGGGTTTCTATGCCTCGCCCGATCGCACAAGGCCCCAGCCTGGGTCCCAGGAGGGCATATCCCCAACGATTTCTGGGTCGTGTGGGAAGGACACCCTATCACACACACTCACTTGGCGATGGTTCCAAATGTCATCGGGGAAAGGAGAAAAAAACCATTTGTTTAGGACCGACACGCACTAGTGGTTGTCCTTGAATATTACCGTGGGGTGCCTTGGGCATCCCCAAAATTAGGCTCTTGCCACTCCTTACTCGGTGGTCCATCAAAACTTCACCCAAACCTTCAAAACTTCACAACACAAAACTCAACAGAAAACTCGTGAGATCTGTTAGTATAATAAAGCAAATCACCACCTTTAGGTACTATTGTGAACTCATTCAAATTTATATTTGCATTATATATACTTTATTCAAATTTCACCATGGTTTATACCCCCCCCCCCGATACAGCCCATACATTCATCAAAATAAGCAAACAACACAATGAAAATAGAATCTGTCAAAAACAGAACAGTCTGTAGTTATCTAGACTTTACCCAAACTTCTGCAACTCCAAAAATTCTGAAACATTAGCACAACGTGGGAAATTTGTACATAAATAAACTTTAGAAAATTCAAGAATTTATCGCGTTCCAGCAGACCAGATGAATTCTGTTTCTGGGCACAAAAGTTTCCGTTTTCTCACAAAATCAAATCAACAATATTCCAAATCATCCCAAAGGCCTTACTTGGCACAAAAACTAATTAAAATATTAAAACACAATCATAACCAAAGTATAATTTCATAAACTCATAAAAACAGAAAAGAAAAATATTGGGTTGTCTCCCAACAAACGCCTTTCTTTAAAGACTATTAGCTAGGCATTGATAATTTAATGATGCATGCATGAAAGACAAGAATTGAAGCATGAAGAGGGCATCATATAGTATGTGAAAAACAAGTTTAAGTCTAACATACTTCGTATGCATAGGAATTTTATAGGGAATTTTTTAATTAAGACAAGCAATTTCTAGCATATGCAAATAGGAGGAAGGAAGCATTAATAATTTCAATGCAAGGAGAGGTGATTTCATCACATGAAGATTCCGACAACCATATTTTCCTCTCTCATAATATTTACATGTGGGATCATATTAAAATTCAACAATATAGCTATCATATATATTTTTATCTACATGATCCACATGCACAAAAGTCTTATAATCTTCCAAGGTAGTGGGATTAGCATCAACGAAAGTCATGACCTCTCCAAACCCACTTTTATCAAAGATTTCATGAGATTTAACACTCTCCAAATATGTGGGATTACTTTTACCTAAAGTTGACGCTCTTCCAAACCCACTTTCAATATTATTGCAAACATATACATCATGAGGCTTAAATAAATTTTCAAGATCACAAGATGAATCACCCCAATCATGATCATTGCAATAGGTAGTGAACATAACAAATTAGCATCCCCTAGCCAAGGGTTTTGCATATTATTAGCACAACTAACATTAATAGAATTTATAATAACATCATTGCAATCATGCTTTTCATTAAAAGATCTATGGTGAATCACTTCATAAATTTCTTCTTTTAGCACTTAATCACAATTTTCAGATTCACGAATTTCAAGCAAAACTTCATAAAGATAATCCAGTGCACATAACTCACTAGCAATTGGTTCATCACAATTGGATCTTTTAAAAGATTATCAAGTGGATGAGGATCCATAAATCTTTTGTTTTTGATTTACAATAAACATGCAATTATACAAAGAAAACAAACCAAGTAAGACATAAAGGCAAACGAGAAGAAGGCAAATATTTTTATGTTTTTCTAAAAATGTTTTAGAAGTGGGGGAGATGAAAATGAGAGGCAAATGGCGAATAATGTAAAAGCAAGAGATGAGAGTTTATGATTGGTACTTGGTAGGCTTGATGTAGAACCTCCCCGACAACGGCGGTAGAAATTCTTCCTGCTACTTCTTAAGCTTGCGTTGATTTTTCCCTTAAAGAGGAAAGGGTGATGCAGCAAAGTAGATATAAATATTTCCCTCAATTAAGAACCAAGGTATCAATCCAGTAGGAGGAAAACACAAGTCTCCAATGATAGCACCTGCACAAACAAACAAATACTTGCACCCAATGCGATAAAGGGGTTTTCAATCCCTTCACGGTTACTTGCAAGGGTGAGATCTGATAGAGATAGATATCAAAGATAAATAGAAGTGCAAAATAAGATAAAGGTAAATGAGTCACATCTAGGTATTTTTGGGTTTTTTATTTTGCAGATCTGAAAATAATATGATAGAAATAGACCCGGGGGCCATAGTTTTCCCTAGAGGCTTCCCTCTTGAAAGAAAGCATATGATGGGTAAACAATTTACTGTTGAGCATTTGATAGAAAAGAACATAGTTATGATGATATTTAAGGCAATGATCATGAATATAGGCATCATGTTCGCGACAAGTAGACCGACTCATGCATGCATCTACTACTATTACTCCACACATCGACCACTATCCAGCATGCATCTAGTGTATTAAGTTAACAAGAACGGAGTAACGCCTTAAGTAAGATGACATTATGTAGAGGGATAGATCCAATCAATAAGAACAAACCCCATATTTTTATCCTTAATGGCAGCAATAAAAATATGTGTCATATCCCCTTTTGTCACTGGGAATAAGCACCGCAAGATTGAACCCATTACAAAACACCTCTCCCATTGAAAGAAAAATCTATCTAGTTGGCCAAACCAAATCAATAGGCCAGAGAGAAATACAAAGCTATCTTAATCATGCATAAAAGAGTTCAGAGAAGACTCAAATAATATTCATACATAATCTAATCATAAACCCACAATTCATCGGATCTCATCAAACGCACCGCAAAAGAAGATTACATCAAATAGATCTCCAAAACATCGAGGAGAACATTGTATTGAAGATCAAAGAGAGAGAAGAAGCTATCTAGCTACTAGCTTCGGACTCGTAGGTCTATGGAAAACTACTCACACATCATCGAAAGGCTAGCAAGGTTGATGTAGAAGTGATACGTCTCCGACGTATCTATAATTTTTTATTGTTCCATGCTATTATACTATCTGTTTTGGATGTTTTATATGCATTAATATGCTATTTTATATGATTTTTGGGACTAACCTATTAACCTAGAGCCCAGTGCCAGATTCTGTTTTTTCCTTGTTTTAGAGTTTTGTAGAAAAGGAATACCAAACGGAGTCCAAACGTAATAAAACTTACGCGATGATTTTTCTTGGACTAGAAAACACCCCGGAGACTTGGAGTGCAAGTCATAAGGGCCACGAGGCGGCCATAACAGTGGAGGGCACGCCCCCAACCTTGTGGGCCCCTCGGTGACCCCTTGACCTAGATCATCCTTCTATATATACACATATACCCCAAAAACTTCCAAGGGAGCCACGAAACCACTTTTCCACCGCCGCAACCTTCTGTACCCGTGAGATCCCATCTTGGACCTTTTCCGGTATCGTGCCAAAGGGGGATTCGATCACGGAGGGCTTGTACATCAACACCATTGCCTCTCTGATGAAGCGTGAGTAGTTTACCTCAGACCTACGGGTCCATAGCTAATAGCTAGATGGCTTCTTCTCTCTCTTTGATTCTCAATACAAAGTTCTCCTCGATGTTCTTGGAGATCTATTCGATGTAATACTCTTTTGTGGTGTGTTTGCCGAGATCCGATGAATTGTGGGTTTATGATCAGCTTATCTATGAATATTATTTGAATCTCCTCTGAATTCTTTTCTGCATGATTTGATATCTTTGCAAGTCTCTTCGAACTATCGATTTGGTTTGGCCCACTATATTGGTTTTTCTTGCAATGGGAGAAGTGATTAGCTCTGGTTCAATCTTGCGGTGCTTGATCCTAGTGACAGAAGGGGAACCAACACGTATTGTATTGTTGCCATCGAGGATAAAAAGATGGGGTTTTCATCATATTGTTTGAGTTAATTCATCTACATCATGTCATCTTGCTTAAGGCGTTACTCCGTTCTTTATGAACTCAATACTCTAGATGCATGCTGGATAGCGGTCGATATGTGGAGTAATAGTAGTAGATGCAGCATCATTTCGGTCTACTTGACACGGACGTGATGCCTATATTCATGATCATTGCCTTAGATATCGCCATAACTTTGCGCTTTTCTATCAATTGCTTGGCAGTAATTTGTTCACCCACTGTAATATCTTCTATCTTGAGAGAAGCCTCTAGTGAAACCTATGGCCCCCAGGTCTATTTTTCCATCATATAAGTTCCCGATCTAGAATTCTAGTTTCCTATTTACTTTCTTTTGCAATCTTTTACTTTCTGTTCCATAAACCAAAAATACCAAAAAATATTACTTTACCGTTTATCCATCTCTATCAGATCTCACGTTGCAAATAACCATGAAGGGATTGACAACCCCTTTATCGTGTTGGGTGCAAGGTAGGTGTTTGTTTGTGCATGTATTTAGTGGCTTGCGCGTTGTCTCCTACTGGATTGATACCTCAAAACTGAGGGAAATACTTACACTACTTTGCTGCATCACCCTTTCATCTTCAAGGGAAAAACCAACACAAGCTCAAGAGGTAGCAAGAAGGATTTCTGGCGCCGTTGCCGGGGAGATTTACGCCAAGTCAAGTCAAGATTTGATCTCCTGTCAACTTGCCAACTTATGGTGACGTTGCTGGGGAGATCCACGCCAAGCCGAGACATACCAAGTACCCATCATAAACTCTCATCCCTCGCATTACATTATTTGCCATTCGCCTCTCATTTTCCTCTCCCAGTTCTAGAACGATTTTTGAAAAGATTTGCCTTTTCTTCGCCCTTCTTCCGTTCGTGTTTTCGTTTGCCTTGATGTCTTTTTTAGCTCGTTTGCTCGTTTGGTTGGAATAATTGTGTATTTGTTGAAAACCAGATAACCTAATATTTATGGATCCTCATCCGCTTGCCAATATTTTTAAGAGATCCAATTATGATGAACCAATTGCTAGTGAGTTTTGTGCACTAGATTATCTTTATGAAGTTTTGCTTGAAATTCATGAATCTGGAAATTGTGATGAAGTACTTCATGAAGTGATTCATTATAGATCTTTGAATAAAAAGCATGATTGCAATCATGTTATTATAAATTATATTAATGTCAATTGTGCTAATAATATGCAATACCCTAAGATTGGGGATGCTAGTTTTGCTATGTCCACTACTTGTTGCAATGATCACAATTGGGGTGATTCTTCTTATGATCTTGAAAATTTATTTAAGCCCCATGATGATTGATAATAATGTTTGCAATAATATTGGAAGTGGGTTTGGAAGAGTGTCAACTTTAGATCCCACATATTTGGATAATGTTAAATCTTATGAAGTTTTTGATAAAGTGGGTTCGGAGAGGTCATGACTTTATTTTATGATAATCCCACTATTTTGGAAGAGTGTCAACTTTGCATGCATGTGGTTCGTAAAGAGAATATTTTATGCGATAGTTATATAGTTGAGTTTGAATGCGATCACACATGTAATTATTATGAGAGAGGAAACTATGGTTGTAGAAATCTCCATGTTACAAAATTACCTCTCGTTAGGTTGAGAATGCTATCGTCTCTTTCTTCTTCCTTGCATATGCTAGTTTTTGATTTTCTTGATAATTTGTTTGCCTATAAGATGCCTATGCGTAGTAAGTATGTTAGACTTAGATGTGTTTTCACATGCTATATGATGCTCTCTTTGTGCTTCAATTCTTGTCTTTCATGTGAGCATCATCAAAATTATCAATGCCTAGCTAAAAGGCTTTGAAGAAAAGCGCTTGTTGAGAGACAACCCAACATTTTTCCTTGCTATTTTGCAATAAATATTTCATCTAGCCTCTGGTTAGATGTGGTTTTGTGTTTTAAGTAGTGTTTGTGCCAAGTAAGACCTTTGGGATAGCCTACGGTGATAGTTGATTTGATTCTACTGAAAAACAGAAACTTTTGCGCCCAGGAGATCAGTTTTCATTTTTAACAGAAGCGTGATAAAATACTAATTATTTTTGTAGAGTATTAATAAAAAAATCTAGGACTTCCTAATTTATCAGGATTTTTGGAGTTATAGAAGTATTAGAAATATCCAGATTGCTCCAGACTATTCTGTTTTTTACAGATTCTGTTTTTCGCGTGTTGTTTGCTTATTTTGATGCATCTATGGCTAGTATCGGGGGGTATGAACCATGGAAAGGTTGGAATACGGTAGATATTACACCAATATAAATAAAGAATGAGTTCACAACAGTACCAAAAGTGGTGATTTATTTTCTTATACTAACGGAGCTTACGAGATTTTCTATTGAAGTTTTGTGTTCTGAAGTTTTCAAGTTTTGGATAAGGATTTGATGAACTATGGAATAAGGAGTGGCAAGAGCCTAAGCTTGGGGATGCCCAAGGCACC
The DNA here is from genome assembly GCF_002162155.2 of Triticum dicoccoides. Lineage (NCBI taxonomy): Eukaryota > Viridiplantae > Streptophyta > Magnoliopsida > Poales > Poaceae > Triticum > Triticum dicoccoides. Next base: position 602,727,067 of record NC_041382.1, on the reverse strand, counting down.
CCAAGGTAATATTCAAGGAGTCCAAAGAACCTAAGCTTGGGGATGCCCCGGGAAGGCATCCCCTCTTTCGTCTTTGTTTATCGGTAACTTTACTTGAGGCTATATTTTTATTCACCACATGATATGTGTTTTGCTTGGAGCGTGTTGTATGGTTCGAGTCTTTGCTTTTTAGTTATTAACAATCATACTTGTTGTACACATCTTTTGGGAGCGACACGCATGAATCGTGATTTATTAGAATTCTCTATGTGCTTCACTTATATCTTTCGAGCTAGCCAATTTTGCTCTAGTGCTTCACTTATATCTTTTTAGAGCACGGCGGTGGTTTTATTTTATAGAAATTGATGAACTCTCGTGCTTCACTTATATTATTTTGAGAGTCTTTAGAATGGCATGGTAATTTGCTTTGGTTATAAAATTAGTCCTGATATGATAGGCATCCAAGAGGGATATAATAAAAACTTTCATATAAAGTGATTTGAATACTATGAGAAGTTTGATTCCTTATGATTGTTTTGAGATATGAAGATGGTGATATTAGAGTCATGCTAGTAAGTAGTTGTGAATTTGAAAATTACTTGTGTTGAGGTTTGTGAGTCTTGTAGCATGCACGTATGGTGAACCGTTATGTAACGAAGTTGGAGCATGAGATGTTTTTTGATTGTCTTCCTTATGAGTGGCGGTCGGGGACAAGCAATGGTCTTTTCCTACCAATCTATCCCCCTAGGAGCATGCATGTAGTACTTTGTTTCGATGACTAATAGATTTTTGCAATAAGTATGTGAGTTCTTTATGACTAATATTGAGTCCATGGATTATACGCACTCTCACCTTTCCGCCATTGCTAGCCTCTCTAGTACCGCGCAACTTTCGCCGGTACCATAAACCCACCACGTATCCTTCCTCAAAACCGCCACCATACCTACCTATTATGGCATTTCCATAGCCATTCCGAGATATATTGCCATGCAACTTTCCACCATTCTGTTTATCATGACACATTCATTATTGTCATATTGCTTAGCATGATCATGTAGTTGACATCGTATTTGTGGCAAAGCCACCATTCATCATTTTTATACATGTCCCTCTTGATTCATTGCACATCCCGGTACACGGGCGGAGGCATTCACATAGAGTCATATTTTTGTTCTAGTATCGAGTTGTAATTCTTGAGTTGTAAGTAAATAGAAGTGTGAAGATTTTAATTATTAGAGAATTGTCCCATGTGAGTAAAAAAGAGAAAGGTCAAATAAAAAAAGAGAAGGCCCAAAAAAATGAGAGAAAAAGAGAGAAGGGACAATGTTACTATCCTTTTTGCCACACTTGTGCTTCAAAGTAGCACCATGATCTTCATTATAGAGAGTCTCCTATGTTATCACTTTCATATACTAGTGGGATTTTTTTATTATAGAACTTGGCTTATATATTCCAACAATGGGCTTCCTCAAACGCCCTAGGTCTTCATGAGCAAGCAAGTTGGATGCACACCCACTTAGTTTTCGTTTTGATATTTCATAAACTTATAGCTCTAGTGCATCCGTTGCATGACAATCCCTACTCACTCACATTGATATGTATTAATGGGCATCTACATAGCCTGATGATACGCCTAGTTGATGCGAGACTATCTGCTTCTTTTTTGTCTTCTCCACATCCACCGTCTATTCCACCTATACTGCTATGTCCATGGCTCACGCTCATGTATTGTGTGAAAGTTGAAAAGGTTTGAAAACATCAAAAGTATGAAACAATTGCTTGGCTTGTCATTGGGGTTGTGCATGATTTGAATATTTTGTGTGATGAAGATGGAGCATAGCCAGACTATATGAATTTATAGGGATAAGCTTTCTTTGGCCATGTTATTTTGAGAAGACATAATTATTTTGTTAGTATGCTTGAAGTATTGTTGTTTTTATGTCAATATTAAACTTTTGTTTTGAATATTACGGATCTGAACATTCATGCCACTATAAAGAGAATTACATGGATAAATATGTTAGGTAGCATTCCACATCAAAAATTACCTACTCGAGGACGAGCGGGAATTAAGCTTGGGGATGCATGATATGTCTCCAACGTATCTATAATTTTTTATTATTCCATGCTATTATGTTATCTGTTTTGGATGTTTTATATGAATTAATATGCTATTTTATATTATTTTTAGGACTAACCTATTAACCTAGAGCCCAGTGCCAGTTTCTGTTTTTTCCTTGTTTTAGAATTTCGCAGAAAAGGAATACCAAACGGAGTCCAAACGGAATAAAACTTTCGCAGTGATTTGTCTTGGACCAGAAGACACCCGGGAGACTTGGAGTGCAAGTCAGAAGAGCCACGAGGCGGACACAAGGGTGGAGGGAGCGCCCAGGGGGTACGGCGCCCCCAACCTTGTGGGGCCCTCGGTGACCCCCTGACCTAGATCTTCCTCCTATATATACACATATACTCTAAAAACTTCCAGGGGAGCCACGAAACCACTTTTCCACCACCACGGCCTTATATACCCATGAGATCCCATATTGGGGCCTTTTCCGGCATCCCGCCGGAGGGGGATTCGATCACGGAGGGCTTCTACATCAACACCATTGCCTCTCCAAGGAAACGTGAGTAGTTTACCTCAGACCTACGGGTCCATAGCTAGTAACAAGATGGCTTCTTCTCTCTCTTCGATTCTCAATACAAAGTTATCCTCGATGTTCTTGGAGATCTATTCGATGTAATACTCTTTTGCGGTGGTTTTGCCGAGATCCGATGAATTGTGGATTGATCAGCTTATCTGTGAATATTATTTGAATCTCCTCTGAATTCTTTTATGCATGATTTGATATCGTGCAAGTATCTTAGAACTATCGATTTGGTTTGGCCAACTAGATTGGTTTTCCTTGCAATGGGAGAAGTTCTTAGCTTTGGATTCAATCTTGTGATGCTCGATCCTAGTGACAGAAGGGGAACCAACACGTATTGTATTGTTGCCATCGAGGATAAAAATATGTGGTTTTCATCATATTTTTTGAGTTAATTCCTCTACATCATGTCATCTTTCTTAAGGCGTTACTCCATTCTTTACGAACTTAATACTCTAGATGCATGCTGGATAGCGGTAGATGTGTGGAGTAATAATAGTAGATGCAGAATCGTTTTGGTCTACTTGACATAGACGTGATGCCTATATTCATGATCATTACCTTAGATATTGTCATACTTCGTGATTTTCTATCAATTGCTCGGCAGTAATTTGTTCACCCACCGTAATATCTTCTATCTTGAGAGAAGCCTCCAGTGAAACCTATGGCCCCCGGGTCTGTTTTTCCATCATATAAGTTTCCGATCTACAATTATAGTTTCCTATTTACTTTCTTTTGGAATCTTTTAATTTCCATTCCATAAACCAAAAATACCAAAAATATCACTTTACCATTTATCCATCTCTATCAGATCTTGATAGCGGCTTGAAGCTATGTCGGTATTTCCCCGAAGAGGAAGGGATGATGCAACACAGCGATAGTAGGTATTTCCCTCAATGATGAAACCAAGGTTATCAAACCAGTAGGAGAACCAAGCAACACAACATAAACAACACCTGCACACAAATAACAATACTCGCAACCCGACGTGTAAAAGGGGTTGTCAATCCCTTTCGGGTATGGCGCCCAAGATAGGCAAAATGGACGTCAATAAATTGTAGTAGATTGATAGATCGAACGCCAAACAAAATAAATAATAATAAATTGCAGCAAGGTATTTTTGTATTTTTTGGTTTAGTACATCTGAAAATAAAGGCAAAGGAAAATAGATCGCAAAGGCAAATAATATGAAGAAGAGACCCGGGGGTCGTAGTTTCACTAGTGGCTTCTCTCGAGAAAAATAGCAAACGGTGGGTGAAAAAATTACTATTGGGAAAGTGATAGAACTTCAAATACTCATGAGGATATCCAGGCAATGATCATTACATAGGCATCACGTCCGAGATTAGTAGACCGACTCCTGCTTGTATATACTACTATTACTCCACACATCGACCGCTATCCAGCATGCATCTAGTGTATTATGTTCATGGAGAAACGGAGTAATGCAATAAGAACGATGACATGATGTAGACAAGATCTATTTATGTAGAAATAGACCCCATCATTTTATCCTCAGTAGCAATGATACATACGTGTCGGTTCCCCTTTTGTCACTGGGATCAAGAACCGTGAGATCGAACCCACTACAAAGCACCTCTTCCCATTGCAAGATAAATAGATCAAGTTGGCCCAACAAAACCCAAATATCAGAGAAGAAATATGAGGCTATAAGCAATCATGCATATAAGAGATCAAAGAAACTCAAATTACTTTCATGGATAAAAAGAGATAGATCTGATCATAAACTCAAAGTTCATCGGATCCCAACAAATACACCGCAAAAGAGTTACATCATATGGATCTCCAAGATACCATCGTATTGAGAATCAAACGAGAGAGAGGAACCCATCTAGCTACTAACTACAGACCCCGATGGTCTACAAAGAACTACTCACGCATCATCGGAGAGGCACCAATGGAAGTGGTGAACCCCTCTGTGACAGTGTCGAGATTGGATCTGGTGGTTCTGGACTCTACGGTGGCCGGAATTGATTTTCGTCGACTCCCCTAGGGTTTCTGGAATATTTAGGTATTTATAGAGTAAAGAGGCGGTACGGGGGGCACCCGATGTGGGCACAAACCACCAGGACACGTCTGGGCCCCCAGGCGCGCCCTGGTGGGTTGTGCTCCCCTCGAAGCAGCCCCCAGGTGCTTCTTCGACCCATTGGTTCTCTTCTGGTCCAAAAAATCCACAAAACGTTTCACTGCATTTGGACTCCGTTTGGTATTGATTATCTGTGATGTAAAAAACATGCAAAAAAACAACAACTGGCACTTGGCACTATGTCAATAGGTTAGTACCAAAAAATTATATAAAATGACTATAAAATGATTATAAAACATCCAAGATTAATAATATAACAGCATGGAACAATCAAAAATTATAGATACACTGGAGACTTATCAGCTCCCCAATCTTAATTCCTGCTCGTCCTCGAGTAGGTAAATGATAAAAACAGAATTTTTGATGTGGAATGCTGCCTAACATGTCATCTAGTATTATTTTCTTTATAGCATGGACATTTGGACTTTTATATCGTTCAAAGCAATAGTCTAGTTTTGACATGATAACTTAAATACTCAACCATATCAACAACCAACCATGTCTTTCAAAATATCACCGCTAAAAAAAGCTATCCCTAGCCCATCATGCTCAATCATTGATCCATTCATGAAACACACTCGCATATTAACTGCATCCAATGCTCAAGTACGATCATAGTCCCCCCTAGTTGGTGCTTTATAAGAGAAGATGGAGACTCTAATTCAAAAATAAAAATTGCATAAAGTTAATGAAAGGCCCTTCACAGAGGGAAGTAGCGATTTGTAGAGGTGCCAGAGCTCAGAGCGAAAATTGAGAGATAAAAACATTTTAAGAGGTGTGCCTTTCCCTCCAACTAAAACGACTTAGAGTTCCTAACACTTTCCATGCTAGATATATCATAGGCGGTTCCCAAACAGAAATTAAAGTTTATTCCTTTTTCCACCATACTTTCACTTTCCATGGCTAACCGTATCCACGGGTGCCTTCCATACCAACACTTACCAAGGAATTTATTATTTGAAAACATAAATTAAATTCATTTTTCATTTCGGGATTGGGCATCCCTAATACCTTTGCCTTACTCTCGTGCAATGACAAGTGAATAAACACTCATCGTGAGAACAACACATCTAGCATGAAAAATATTAGCCACCCCTCACCGCCTCGCGAGCGGTACAAGTACACAAAAGAGAAATTTATTTTGAATAATAGAGATGGCACATACAAATTTTCTTAGAACGGCAAAAGAATACCGCATATAGGTACATATAGTGGACTCATGTGGCAAAACTGGTTTAAAGGATTTTGGATGCACAAGTAGTGATCATACTTAGTGCAAAATGAAGGCTAGCAAAAGATTGAGAAGCAACCAAACCAAGAAACGGATAATATCATAAGAGAGCATTAACCATAATTATCAGCGAATAATGCACCACAAGTAGGATATAATTTCATTGCATGACTATTGACTTTCGTGCTTGCATAGGGAATCACAAACCGTAACACCAATATTCTTACTAAAGCATAATTACTCATCAAGATGACTCAAATATCACATCATCATATCTCAAAACTATTACTAAGAATCAAGTTTATTTTGTCCAATGATCTTCATGAAAGTTTTTATTATATCCTTCTTGGATATCTATCACTTTGGAACTAATTTTCATGTGTTGCTTTTGATAAGCTCAAACAAATATAAGTGAAGATCATGAGCATAATATTTCTTTCTCTCAAATTAATTTAAGTGAAGCAAGAGAGAATTTCTTGAAAATTTTACTAACTCTCAAATAAATCTAAGTGAAGCAAGAGAGTATTTCTTCAAAAAATACTAAAGCACATCATGCTGAAAAAGATATAAGTGAAGCACTAGAGCAAATCCATAGCTCATAAAAATTTAAGTGAAACATAGAGAGCAATTGTAACAAGTCATGGCATAATTTTGGCTCTCTCTAATAGGTGTGTCCAGCAAGAGATCAAGACTAAAAACACAAAGTAAAAACATACAGGACGCTCCATGCAAAACATATAGTACGTGACGAATAAAAATATAGCTTCGAGTAAAATACCGATGGTCGTTAGAAGAAAGAGGGGATGCCACTCTGGGGCATCCCCAAGCTTAGTTTCTTTCTCTCTTTTGGATAATAGCTTGGGATGTCAGGGCATCCCCAAGATTAGGCTCTTCTTACTCCTTACTCCTTCATCATCGTAAGATAACCCAAAACTTGAAAACTTCAATCACACAAAACTTAACAAAAGCCTTCGTGAGATCCGTTAGTATAAGAAAACAAATCACTACTATAAGTGATGTAGAAAACCAATTCATATTTTTTCTTAAATTATATCTACTGTATTCCAACTTTTCTATGTCAAAAACTCATGAAAGAAAACCATAGAATCATCAAAACAAGCACACAATGCAAAGAAAACAGAATATGTCAAAAACAAAACAGTCTATAGCAATCTGGATATTTCGAATATTTCTGTAACTCCAAAAACTCTAAAAAAACTTAGGACAGCCTGGGAAATTTGTATATTAATCTACTACAAAAGTAATAGATATTTTATTGCTCTCTGGTTAAAAATGAAAATTATTTTTGTGAGCGCAAAATTTTATGTTTTTTTCAGCAAGATCAAACATCTATCACCTAAGAAGATCCTAAAGGCTTTACTTGGCACAATCACTAATTAAAACACAAAAAACACAATCATAACAGTAGCATAATTGTGCAAACACTCAAGAACAAAAAGCAAAAAAGCAAAAATAAATTTCATTCATTGGGTTGCCTCCCAACGAGCGCTATAGTTTTACGCCCTTAGCTAGGCATAAATCAAGGATCTAAGTTTTGTCATCCTTGTTGAACTCTTCAATCAAACACTTAGAATTCTTCAAAGATTTAGCATAGAGATTTTCGATGACAATACTCCTAGGAACAATTTCAAAGAATTCATTTTTGCCAAAGGGATCTCTTATAACTTCAACAAAATCCGGGTGAATGCTAATCATCTTAAGATCCTCTTTACTATTACTAGAAGTTGCACCCTTGCTCTTAGTAACTTGAGTAGCCTTACCAATAATTACGGGAGTTTTTTCAATAGTTTTAGCGGAAGCAAAAGCCGTGCTTAAATTACTAAAGATTTCTTCCAGTTTATCAATCCGAGACGGGCTTTCTTCAATTCTTTCATGAATTACGATTCCCTTTTCTTTTAACAACTTAAAAACTTCTCCCCCTTTTGACCCAATCTTAGCGGCAAAATTATGCATCTTTTTATCAAAATTTTCAATATGCTCTTCAATAAGCATTTTCTTTTCAATAGCATCTAATCTTTCCATGACATGCTCAAGAGTCAAAGTTATTTCATTAATCATAAGAGGTGGTGAGCCTACTAAATTTCCCATAGCATTAAAAGCATCAAGAGAGGGACACATCAAGAAATTCCCACCGGTAATCGTATCAAGGATGAATCTATACCAAGTGGTGATGCCCACATAAAAACAACGAAGAAGAACAACGGTAGATTGTTTACGGATAGATCTATTATGAGCATTGCAAATTCTATACCAAGCATCTTTTAAATTTTCTCCTCCCCTTTGTTTAAATTTGAGAACCTCATTCTCGGGAGTGCATGCAATAGAGGAAGAACTATCCATGACAATAATAACGGCAAACAAGATTGCACACAAAAACATATCCGGCAGTAAAAAGGCGAACGAGAAAAAAGGGCGAATAAAACGGAAAATATTTGTGAAGTGGGGGAGAGGAAAATGAGAGGCAAATGAAAAATAATATAAATTGCGAGGAGATGAGATTTGTGGTTAGGAACCTGGTAGATGTTGAAGATTCTTTCCAGCAACGGCGCCAGAAATTCCTTTTGATAGTGGCTTGAAGCTACGTCGGTATTTCCCCAAACAGGAAGGGATGATGCAGCACAGCGACGGTAGGTATTTCCCTTAGTGATGAAACCAAGGTTATCGAATCAATAGGAGAACCAAGCAACACAATGTCAACAGCACCTGCACACAAATAACAAACACTCGCAACCGGACGTGTAAAAGGGGTTGTCAATCCCTTTTGGGTACGACGCCCAAGATAAGCAAAATGGACGTGAATAAATTGTAGTATATTGATAGATCGAACGCCAAATAAAATAAATAAGAATAAATTGCAGCAAAGTATTTTTGTATTTTCGGGTTTAGTAGATCTGAAAATAAAGGCAAAGGAAAATAGATCGCAAAGGCAAATAATATGAAGAAGAGACCCGGGGGCATTGGTAATGTCATGGAACACTTCTACGACAGCACGGGTATGACTATCTTGATTCTGTCATAAAATTGTCATGGATTTACATGCATGACAGAAAACGTGAACTACTGTGACAAACACGTAACATCACTGAAGTGTCTTTTTGTAGTGTAAGGATCAATTCCAATCAACATTTCAAACTAGTACTTTGTAATCGACTTTATATCTTCTTCAATGAACTCCGGTTCTTCGATCAAGTTTTGAAAGACTTTCTACTCAGATCGTTATTGGTTTTTCATATTTAGTCTCATTCAAAGCTTTAGACAAGGGTGCTATTAAGATATTGTGCCCTTATGTTATATCTTCCACTCTCGCGAGCACACACACTCACCAGTGCCTCACCGTGCTTGACAACACGCGTTGGGGCCTCGCCACCGACATGTTTGAGGTGAGCATGAGCTCGTACTCGAGCACGCGCACGCCCCACGCAAGCAGCAGCCGCTCACTCACGCACTCCCATGCCACTTCTGCACGCCCACTTCGACACTCTTACTTATCGAAAGGACTATGATAGATCCCCTGTACTTGTGGGTTATCCGTGATCCACACAGGGCTTCGCCTAAGCACTACGTGAATATGACCGGAGGCGTAAACTATGGAGGGGGGCAGCACACACGGCTAACAAT
>NC_041382.1:602676641-602716787 GCF_002162155.2 Triticum dicoccoides | reverse complement strand
TGGAGGGGAGGAGAGGCAGCCAAGGGGGCGCCCCAAGTAGGAGGAATCCTATCTGTGGTCCTACCAATTCGGCCTCCCTCTTTCCTATTCCTATTCGGAGTAGGAAGGCAAGAGGGGGAAGGGGAATCCTATTTCGTTTTTCCTTTCCTCCTTCCCCTTTTCTACTCCAATTTGGCCAGCCCATATGGGGGGGTGCACCAGCCCCTTAGGGGATGGTCTGTCCCTCTCTTGGCCCATTAGGCCCATATAGTTTGCCGATGGTTGCCCAGAACCCCTTCCGGTGACCCGATACATACCCGGTACCCCCGGAACACTTCCAGTGTCCAAATACTATCGTCCTATATATGAATGTTTACCTATCGACCACTTAGAGACTCCTCGTCATGTCCGTGATCTCATCCGGGACTCCGAACAACATTCAGTCACCAAATCACATAACTCATATAATATAAATCGTCATTGAATGTTAAGCGTGCGGACCCTAAGGGTTCGATAACTATGTAGACATGACCGAGACACCTCTCTGCTAAATAACCAATAGGGGAACCTGGATGCTCATATTGGCTCCCACATATTCTACGAAGATCTTTATCGGTCAAACCGTTATGACAACATACGTTATTCCCTTTGTCATCGGTATGTTACTTGCCCGAGATTCGATCATCGGTATCTTCATACCTAGTTCAATATTGTTACCGACAAGTCTCTTTACTCATTTTGTAATACATCATCCCACAACTAACTCATTAGTCACATTGCTTGCAATGCTTATTATGATGTGCATTACCGAGAGGGCTGAGAGATACCCCTCCGATACTCGGAGTGACAAATCCTAATCTCGATCTATGACAAACTAACAAACACCTTCGGAGATACCTGTAGAGCATCTTTATAATCACCCAGTTACATTGTGACGTTTGATAGCACACAAGGTATTCCTCTGGTATCCGAGAGTTGCATAATCTTATAGTCAAAGGAATATGTATAAGTCATGAAGAAAGCAATAGCAATAAAACTTAACGATCATTATGCCAAGCTAACAGATGGGTCTTGTCCACCACATCATTCTACTAATGATGTGATCATGTTCATCAAATGACAACACATGTCTATGACTAGGAAATTTAACCATCTTTGATTAACGAGCTAGTCTAGTAGAGGCTTACTAGGGACACTGTGTTTTGTCTATGTATCCACACATGTATCAAGTTTTCGGTTAATACAATTCTAGCATGAATAATAAACATTTATCATGATATAAGGACATATAAAATAACCACTTTATTATTGCCTCTAGGGCATATTTCCTTCAAGCACTTCTTGTATGCATATACCTTAAAACCAGGACATCTCTCATCCAAATGAAAGTGATGCATGAATAAACCCTTGGGGCTCTAAGAATAAGCACATCTTGGCTGAAGTTCAAAAGAATGCTGCCATGATTCATCACGTGCTTCGTGAAATCCAAAGCTTGAAGGAGATCTTGGTATAAACATCATAAAGGACAAGCCTACCACTTCATTACCACCATCACCGAAGAAGGAGAGTTAAGTACACGGGTATGAGCACCACCCTTAGCTTGTTCCAAGCTTGGGGGAGGTGCCCCAGTATTGTATCACCATCACTTTTATCTTCATTATCTATCTTAGTTCGATCCTTAGTTATTTCGTGATCTAGAAGAATAAAAGTATTAGTATGAAGTAGTTTTCGAGTGCTTGTTTCATGGTCATTCTATCTATGTAATCGAGTGTGAGAGTTATATAATAAAGACTAGTTTGAGTTTTGTTGCCTTACTTTCTTGTTTTAGTCGTGCAATAATAAAAGTTCATATGTTAATCCCATGGGGAGTAATGACTTCACATATAAGAAGTATATTGATAAAATTTATTGTAAGTTAACAAACATAGCATTGGTCAGTGATGCAATTCAAGAGAGGTTTCACATATAAATACACTATCTTGGACATCTTTTATGATTGTGAGCCCCCATTAATTATTTTTAGCTTGATCACATAGTTGATGTTGAACAAGGAAGACAATGTAATGGGTTATGTTTGCTTATATTCACACAGAAGTTATATTGTCATGGATCCTCTAACATGTGGTGTTTGATTATAATCTTTTGCTAGCCAAAATTTTATACTAAGTAGATATACTACTTGTATATCCAAAAACCCTTAAACCCAGATTTTGTCATAAGAGTCCACCATATCTACCCATAGATTGAATAAGATCTTTTGAGTAAGTTTTCATCGGCGCAAAGTGATGTCGCTTGAACTACGTCGGTATTTCCCCAAACGGGGAGGGACGCTACAGCACAACTACGGTAGGTATTTCACTCAGTTATAAAACCAAGGTATCAATCCAGTAGGAGAACGAAGCAACATTATGTAAATGGTACCTTCACACAAAGAACAAACACTTGCAACCCGACGCTTATGAGGGGTTGTATATCCCTCTTACGGTTAATGGCGTAGGAAATAGTGATAGATTGGATAAATAGATCTCGAATAAACACGGAATAAAAGATGCAAATAAAATATGCAACAAGGTATTTTTGGGTTTTTGTAATAATAGATCTAAAAATAAAAGCAAATAAAAATAGATCTAAAAGGCAAATAATAGATCGGAAATCAAATATAAAAAAGAATAGACCCGGGGGTCGTAGATTTCACTAGTGGCTTCTCTCAAGAAATAGCACACAGTGGGTAAACAAATTACTATTGGGAAATTGATAGAACCTAAAATAATTATGACGATATCCAGGCAATGATCAATATATAGGCATCGCGTCCAAGATTAGTAGACCGAATCGCGCCTGCATCTACTACTATTACTCCACACATCGACCGCTATCAGCATGCATCTAGTGTATAAAGTTCATGGAGAAACGGAGTAATGCAATAAGAACAATGACATGATGTAGACAAGATCTATTCATGTCGGAATAGACGCCATCTTGTTATCATTAATAGCAATGATCAATACGTGTCTTGCTGCCCCTTTTGTCACTGGGAAAGAACACCGCACGACCGAACCCATCACAAAGCACCTCTTCCCATGGCAAGAAAAATCGATTAGTCGGCCTAACTAAACCAAAGATTCGAAGAATAAATACGAGGATATAAATAATCATGCATATAAGAGATAAAAAAACTCAAATAACTTTCATGGATAAATAGATCTAATCATAATCTCAAAGTTCATCGGATCCCAACAAACACACCGCAAAATAGAGTTACATCAAATAGATCTCCAAGAGACCATTGTACTAAGAATCAAAAGAGAGAGAGGAAGTCGCCTAGCTACTGCCTACGGATCCGTAGGTCTATGTGATGAACTACTCACGCATCATCGGAGAGGCACCAATGAGGATGATGAACCCCTCCGTGATGGTGTCTAGATTGGATCTCATGAACTAGAACTTGCGGCGGCTGGAATTGTGTTTCGTCGACTCCATAAGGGTTTCTGAAATATTTGGGTATTTATAGGGCGAAGAGGCGATGGGGGAGGCCACCGGGTAGGCACAACCCATTAGGGCGTGCCTGGGCCCCCAAGCGCGCCCAGGTGGGTTGTGCCCCCCTCGGGGCACCCCTATGGTATTTCTTTGGCCCAAGTTGTGTCTTCCAGTCTATAAAAATTCTCCAAAAAGTTTTGCTGCGTTTGGACTCCGTTTGGTATTGATTTTCTACGATGTAAAAAACAAGCAAAAAACAGCAACTGGCACTGTGCACTATGTCAACAGGTTAGTCCCAAAAAAATATATAAAGTTGCTATAAAATGATTGTAAAACATCCAAGAATGATAATATAACAACATGGAACAATAAAAAATTATAGATACGTTGGAGACGTATCACAAAGCAATAAAAATTGCTCCTAAATATGTATGATCTTTTATTGTAAGGTAAAATAAGCTTTGTAGAAACTTGTTGCGGTAAAGAAATAAAATTGACGAACTGCATAATAAAGGTTGCTATGACAAGAGGCAATAGAAAGTGACGTTCCTTTACATTAAGAGCTTGCACATCCAAATTAAAAAACACGTAACAACCTCTGATTCCTTATGTGAAGGGCCCATCTTTTACTTTTTAGCTTTTACTATTACTATGCAAGAGTCAATAATATTCGTCCTTATTCAACCCTTAATTATTCTCCCCTTGGCAAGCATCATGTGGTAGGGAAAGATTCAGGCACATATATCCAGTTGATGTGGGTAATCATGCCTTATTGTTGTTGACATTATCCCCGAGGTAAATAAGTTGGGAGGTGAAATAATAAACCCCCATCTCCCTATGTGTATGACTGAAACATTTGTTCCAGAGATATGCTTTGAATGTTAGTAATCATGAAAGACTATATGATAATTGAATATGTGGAACTTGCTAAACCAAAAGCTCTTACATAGACTCTTCCTGAAAATATGATGAATTGTAATTGTTTCAATGACTGTGAACATAGTTTGTTAGTTTCAAGAAAGTTTATGGTTTATACTCTAGCTTGTGGATGTATTGTTACTTGGTCATGAGAAATTTTATGATGAATAATTGATGTTATAGTAATGATCATGATGTTATCATGTCCGTATTTTGTTTTATCGACACCTTTCTCTCTCTCTAAACATGTGGACATGATTATTGAGTTCAGCATTCGCTTGAGGAAAAGCGAGGTCTAAGCTTGTGGGAGTTGATACGTTCATTTTGCATCATATTTTCCCTACTATTATTTATAGTGTTGTTGATCAATATTTCACTTTATTATGTAATTCTAATGTCTGTTCTCCCTTAATATGCAAGATTTACATGAAGAGGGAAATTGCCAACAGCTAGATTCTGGACCTAAAATAGCTACAAAGAGATAGCTATTCTCCGGAGGTCCAAATGACCTGAAATTTCATGGAGAATTATTCTGAAATATATAAAAATTAATGGAAGGAAAAAGCACCAGAGATGACTCACCCACAACGCACCAGGGCGCCCCCTAACTCCCCTGGGCGCGCCCTGCTCCCTTGTGGGGCCCATAGATGCCCTCCACTGCCCTCCTTCGACTATATGAGGCCATTTTCCAAGAAAAAAAGAGAAGGCTTTCGGGACGAAGCACCGCCATCTTGGGATGGAACCTAGGTGAGCACTTTTCCTCTCTAGCGAAACGATTCCACCGAGGATACTTCCTTTCGGGAGGGGGAATTCGAAGCCTTCATTATCATCAACGTTCCTCTCATCGTGGGAGGACTCATCTCCGGCGCTAGCTTAAACCCTAGTTTATGTGCTATTTCGTAAGGGGCTGATTTGGATCCATATGTTTTAGGCTATGGTTAATTTATCTTAATTCTTTTTTCGTAGTTGCGGATGCTTTTGAGAGGGGGTAATCAAAGTGGGTTGTTTGTTCAATTAAGAACAACACCCTAACACCGGTCCACCCAAAGTAGTGAACGCGAATCAACTGAACACGATGAACGTGACTAGACGAGAATTCCCATGTGTCCTCGAGAACGCTTTGCTTAATATAAGAAGTACTTCCGGCTTGTCCTTTGAAATAAAAATATTGGGCCACCTTGCTGCACTTTGTTACTTTGGTTACTTGTTATGAATTATATCGCTATCAAGCTATCTGTTACTACTACTTTACAACACTTGCAGAGATTACCTTGCTGAATCCACTAAGCAATTCCTTCTACTCCTCGTAGGGTTTGACACTCTTACTTATCAAAAGGACTACAATTGATCCCCTATACTTGTGGGTCATCAAATGTCACCACGCCTTTTTTGGTGACAAAACATGGTTTTACGTGACACAAGCGAAACGTCGCAAAATAGAGCAGATTTTGTAGTGATAGTAGTAACCCAAACTTTGTGACCAGAGATCCCGTAAATTAGGACCTAGAAAGAACAAGCTATTGGTTAAATAAGGAGAGTAATATATGACCGTCTCCAGGTGAAGATGCAAAACTCTCAGAGCATTAAGGCAGGTTGGCAACATACCTTAATATGGTTGTATTGGCTATGATTAGCAAAGATGCTGTCCTATAGACCAGTCTTGAAAGAACACACCTATGTAAGCTTCGTTTGTGAATGTTGCGGTCTATAGACTTGGGTGATCTCTAATAAGGTCACGAAGAGACCAGGGAGCATGACATGTATGCTCCAAACCACGGGGTAGCCTACTGACAGTTAGGTACTAGTCAAGACTTTGAGTGAAACCCGTTCACACAAAATAGCAATTCAAGGCATAGTCCATTGTCAAGTTGTGGATGGATGTAACTTGAAGCTCTAGCCAAAAGTTCAAGTTAACAGTCTCTGTTGAAACACTAGTAAAGTAAACAAGTAGCAAGAAAAGACAATTCTCTAAATGGGTATTTGAGATCTCGTGGGGGGTTGTTAGAAATAACGGGTCTAGCCCATGTAGAATTTCTAAAATCTCAAACTAGGCCCATGAATAAATGGCAAGTGGTGGTTCTAAAGTTTAGTACCACCCTGAAAGTTGAACAGGTATAAGGCCTCTTTATATAGTGGGTTCTCTACACTACACTTAGTGACATATGAAGGAGAGAAATAAAAGACAACACGCGCATGCTCGCTGCTTGCCTGGCCTTGCCAGGCTCGGGCCGGGGCGACGCGTGCGTGCGTGCAACATGCGGGTGAATGGTCTGCCAAATACGGTATGTCGTCTTGTAGGGGCGCATCTTCCTTTTTGTCGTTTATTTTTTGATATCTTGGCAGACAAGTTATTTATTTCTTGTTCGACAAGTATACGACTTAGAAGCCAAGTTGGTTTGAGATCTTGACCAAGACATGATACCAACTCTGGTCCTATTATATATACTGCTACTGGGCGCATTCAAAGACACATCAAAACACCTAGGGTTTTGCCTCATATCGTAACTCGCGCCGCCACTGTAGTTTACTCCATTTCGAACGCCGGCATGCATCGGCGTGCGGGAGAGCAGGTCTTCGAAACGCGACTGCTCAAGTTCGTTATCACGGGACATCTTCAGTCCAAGTTGGCGGCACTATTCATCATCGTCTTCAACACCATTAATAGATTGTCGCCAACATCATCATCAACAACGTCGCTCCTGCAGCAGCTAATGAACAGTACATCCATCGTGATTTGTTCATGGCTCTATTTGTAGTTGTTGTTAGTTGTGCGATGCTGATGTGCATGTTTTACTGTTCATATAGTATGCTAGATTTGTTGCATACTATTTTCTTTTCTGGTCATGAAATATTTACTGAAATTAATCATGAACTTACCTGATTTTCGAACAAGAATAACTCGATAAAATAAAGGGACTAGCTATCCAACGAGCTAATGGAATGTTGGGACCTAGACAAGAAATAATATAGTTTAGCCTGGCTCTATGGATAAGAAGATGTAGCTCTTCCTTAAGCTTCCTCTTGCAATTGTACAAACTTAGTTGGATTAATCTGAATCATTCCCGGTGATCTAAATAGTCCAAGAGATCAAGATGAAGAGCTCCAGGAATAAATGACACACTCATCAACCTCTTGAAGTGAGCCATTATATCCCGAATTTGACCTGGGTTGGATTCCAGCATGAACAGGAAAATATGTTTTTTCTCTAAGGAAAGATGCATGGGACTGATATTGCCAAGTTAATTGCCGAAATGGCTGGCATGAAAAAACATTATTTCAATTAGAACTCTAGACTAAGATTATTTATGGCTGAAATCTTCTAACGCATTCCTCAACTCTTTTTTTTTTGCGGGTAACGCATTTCTCAACTCTTTCCCCATTTGTTCGTCCAGACACTGTCAAAACAGAAAAATGACACGCAGCAGGGTCTAGGAAACTCCCGTATGTGTCTGGACTGTCCAGTTTTTTCTATTTACACATCAAATTTGGAGGAAATTGAGCCCCTCCGAACATGTCTGTGGTCCACGCCATGTCCGTGCTACCCCGTAACCAACCCATCCCTCTTCCCTCTTTGTCCATCCCCACTGAAGCCACACACACCGGACAATTGGGGGATGTTTGTGGACACGTCCGGGAGATTCACTCACTGCGCATGGAGATGCCTTTAAATTCATTGTGTAAAAAGAAAACACATTGCATCCTTGTAATATATTAGGCCCGGCTTCCCCAAAAGCTTGAGCACTTACTACTCCTATAGCTAGCAGTAGACGGCGACGCTAGCTCAGCTAAGGTCGCGTCCACGCTCCACCCATCAGAGTCTGCATCAAATACCAGAGGCAGTCACATGAACTTTCCCCGGCCACCATGCGGCCACGTACATGGGTCGATCGCTGCAACCTTAAAACCTCCTGCTCTCTGGAGTACCATCTCTCTCAAGTTACAGCCCTCCAGGAAAGCATACTGGTACGGGCATGTGCTCCGTGTCAAGCCCCTACTGGCTTTCGGCGTTTTAATAGTAATACCCTTATCTCTTGCAGCAGCCCGGCCGGCCACACCCACGCTCCCGATCCCCCAATTTCGGGACCAAGACCGGCGCTGCGCTGAGCCGGTCGCGCCAGCCAGCCAGCCAGCCAGCCTAGCTGTAGTTAGTGGGAGTGGGAGTGGGAGTGGGGCGCCGCGGCCAGCGATGCCGGCCTCGCTGCAGCCAGAGCGAGCACGAGGCCGAGGCCGGCGCGAGGAACCCTAGAGTGCCCTGCTGGAGCTCTGGCCCACCTCGACCTCGATCGCCCCCCCTTGGCCTATAAATCTGCACGGCCGGTACACAGCACTGGACTCCTCTCCTCCTCGATCGATCTTTCGGTCTTTCCAAACCAAAACTAACGCCCGTTTCTTTCGCATGGGCTCGTAGTCTCGGCAGTAGTGGTTGCGCGGTGCCGGACGGGTGATGGTATGCGGTGGGGGCGATGGGGGTGAAGCGCGGCGAGCGGGATGGTGCCGGCCGGCCGGGCGCGCGCGCGGTGACAGAAGAGAGTGAGCACACGGCCGGGCGGGACGGCACCCGCCGGATGGTGCCGTCGCGGCCGCGTGCTCACTGCTCTATCTGTCACCAGCTGCTTCTTCGGGTTTCCGTCGACCCCCGGCCGGCCCTCCTCCGCCGTTCGTGCCCAGCCCCCTCGCTCTCACTGCATGCCCAGCGCGCGGACAGACACACGGTTCCAGTACCATTTTCTTTCACATCTCGCAGGCGAATGAATTAGCGATATTGTTTAGTTTCACTTTCATCCCCATTATCGATCCGTCTAGTATGATATCTTGAAATTATAATCCATATGCGTGTGATTTTTGGGTCATTTTTTCATGAACCGTTTGATTCGAGTAGGTAGGTAGCGGCTGTACTAGCTGATGGTTTTCCCTCCCATGCTTGTACGACGCCGTTCGTTCATCTTTCCCGAGGAGCCTGCCCTATTCCACCTTTTCTGCTCCCCTTTCTTGGGAAGGAGATGCATATTCATTGCGCCATTGATGGATCTCGGAGCACGAGCATCGATCACGACGCAGGAATCTACTCCTCCAAGGTAGCAGTACAGTAAATTTTAACCAGATCTGTTCACTGCTCGCACCTCCTCCTCTTACATCCATCTTCCTCTTTCTCTTCCAGGACAGGAACAGTTAACAAACAGTTCAACGAAGCACCAGCCCAGAGTTCACATGCAAACTGGCTCCGTCAGACAGGAGCTCTAGCATGGGTTTAATTTGATCTGACGGTGGATGGATAGCACACCACGGCCACACAGATCTGCTGCTCCTGCCATTTTCCACTACCATCAGGTCAGTACTTATCTTGTGCTGTCTCCTGTCCTTTCTGTTATTCAGAATTACTACTGCACATCGCTAGCTGGGTGGTATTCAAAGTATGAGTAATGGTGCAACGATACGTTGTCCCCTAGCTGTGGCTCCACAAATGTAGGATACTCTGTTGGGCTACTGTTCCATTGATGGCTCTCGTACATACACGCTATCGTCACAATCCTCGCCCCACCTTGCATGTTTGACCCGAGCTTGGGCCGGGATGGTTTCCGTGCAGTGGAAGAAATTTCAACAGAGACTGTTCCCAGTGGATCATATAATCTCGCAGAGCGAGAGAGAGTTGCCCCTGCAAAATAATGCTTTTTTTGAGATAGACTGAAGTTTTGGGTCTAAAGATTTAATAAGATTAAATAGCTAGGCGAGTTGGCTGCTTCTAGCAATTGATCTGCTTGCAAATTAAGTTATTATGTTATTGTTTCATCTGTTGGTAGACGTTAATTATAGGTGTGGAGAAGTTTCCTGTGCAAATCCATGGATAGCACACACAAACTCACCAGGTACCAGCTGGTTTTTCATACTCCGTTAGCTCATTTCTAGGTTGAAATGCCGAAGTCCCCATTTCAAAATATAAGACTCATTAGACAAGGTTTTGACCAATAATTATTTCAATAATATGCAATTATTGGTGTGATACTCAATTTCGAAAATTATGTCCATAAGTAAATACTCCCTCTTATATTTCTTTACAGAGAGAGTCTACTAATTTTGAAAACGGATCTAGTGACATTAGATTCATGTCAAATAAACCAAGTATACATTAACAAAGCAGTTTTGTGTGTGTGTGTGTGTGTGTGTCTGTGTCTGTGTCAAAGCCTCCTCATAACGAAACAACAATATGATTTATATTTTGAAATGGAGATTGTAATCAGCACAACTGTTCATTGTTTTCCTTTCGAAAAGAAGAGCCAGATTTAGTATGATGAGTATCTAAGTTTGATCTAACTAAGTTGCAATATTTCATGCTTTATGTTTATGTGGCTAGAAAGTGTGGGTTTTTAACTGCTGCCCTACATGCATACCTAATTACTATATGATGAAAGTTTTCTAAAAACATGCTCTGCGCCAGTATTATAGTTATCATTTTGCTGTAAATATGTAACTGCACTTAGTATATCCATCTGCCCCTGGAAAATTTTGTAAGTAGCTAGATCACACCATACATATGCAAAATCTGAGATCCTCTGCAGGTTGGTGTCCTCCATTAGTCTTTTGTTATCATCAAATTATCGTTGGCCCATGAGTCTTGCATGCATGCATGGGAGGGGTACTGGTCTATATATAACTTTTTTCATGGCATTCGTCTCTGACCCTGATTATTTGTTACTTCATGTTTTGTTTAGAAGCATGTCAATACGAGCACTTTGCTGCATCTCTAGTGAGGTAATCCACCACTGTCAACTGTATTGTACTCTAGGAATATACAGTGCCCTATTTTAATTATAAAATTCAGCCTTGGAATATACAGTAGGGTCATAAGATAAACTTCCACAGTGATTTTGATCCCCCACCGTATTGTTCACAATCAATTAGTATATGATAATGCGCGGAAATGTCTTTTACCCCAAAGTGTGTTATAAACTCTAGTTTGATGAAATGCATGAGCTTAGCTGGGGCAATTGAGGGTTACATATTAAATAAGAAAACTAGGGGAATTACATATATTTGACTTAAAAGGTGACTGCAGCTCAAACCATTGACAACACTGCATCCTCGTGCATCACCACTATGTTGTATTGGTGTCTCTGCATGGTTAATACTTACTGCTAGTCTGCAGTCGTTGTACCCATGTATGGAGTCTATTTATCCTAAATGCAGTTTTGCAGTATGGCTTCAATAAATATGCTTCTACTTAACTACTATGTGTACCAACGTTCCAAAGTTGATATAGATAAGAGCATTTGAAAAGCCACCACTCTTTAATTTTAACATTTTTTTTGCGGGTGCGTTTCTAAGAAATTACTGTGCTAAGCTATACATATAACAGCTATGTTCATCTTTAGAGCCTCTTATTATCGCATTGTGTTGACCTGTGGGATTTAACATATTGCTTGAGGATTTGTTAGATAAAATGACTTTTACATAAAAGAATTAATACTGCAAACTTTTATACATTTTCTCGGTAGTGGCACATGATGTATATTGTACGCTAGGTGCATGCGGGAATAAGCTAAGTGTTGAATACACCCATACATGTGATCACAGAAAGGAATCAAGGGCATCGTCTTGTTAGCAGTCTACAATTTGAAGTAAATCTGTAGGAGACAATAAACTCCTACGCATGTTGATAAAATTGAAGTATTCAAGTACAATAAAGGCTAGCTGCACATCAAGTTAGACACATATAATTCATATGTCAAGTAGTTATCAAACTCTATAATTTAATCAACATGAATGAATGTATATACATATAGGTTGTAAAAATGGAAAACGAGAATTCAAGTAGTGCATGGTTTTTTTTGCTTTACACTTTTTTTTGCGTGCTTCATACATATGTGCATAGCCTTAATCAGCTCTATGTGGACACAGTGACATGTTCTAGCCAAGTAGGAGATTTTGGAATCTACTTTTGTTTGAATGAAATGGTTGCATGTATTGTCCATGCTCAGTCGTGTGATCAGAAATAAACCTTTCGTCATGAAGAGATAGTATTGCCTTCCTGACAATTGGCAGAATTTTTAAAAAATCTTTTGATTACTTCATTATCAACCATTATTTCGATTAGATTATTAAACCTAAGCAATAAGATTGATGCACGTTGAAATGCTGCATGTAATACTTATTGAAGAAAATATGCGCTTTCCCTATTAAAACTATTTGTGTCTTACTAATTTATCCACTCATGATGAATTTTGGGAACCCGTTCTTCTTTTTACTAGCGAGTAGTGACAATGCACGCCAAAGCATGCCAGACTGACACAAATCGTACATGAAAACTAGTCCTCTTCATATTTACACACATATTTGGGAAAGAACACATGTATACCTTTCTGAATAAAGAACTATTTCTCCGTCTGGAATTAACTGTCCCTATGAGTGAATCTACACACTAAAAACGCATCTAGATACACTCATTTCAGCAACAATTAGTCCTGGACGGAGGTTGTATATACCACGGGGACATCATCAGTTCTGTAAAGCATGAGATACAAGAGTTTTCATGTATACAATCTGGAATAGGGGGATACTTATGAGGTGATGAATTACTTACAGGAGGTAAGTTTTGTTACGAATGTGACATTGGATCTATAATTTTTTCTTTTCAACATAATTTTTTGATCTGGTAAAAATGAAATTAGTACTATATGAGTCATATGTGTTGTAGACACCAGACAGAGCAGTGGTTTATCCAAACTTCAAAAATAATAATCTATTTTTCTAATCCGTTTGTGAGAAAGTGCGAAAAGAGCCAAGAGACTTGAATTTTGGACTTCAACAGTAAGGATTGATGAATTGTACAGACTAATATGGAGAGTAATATTTATACACACCCACTATAATGAGATTATGAGTTTGATTAAATATATCGGACGGCTGATGGAACTAGTGCTTTTCATAGTATTATTATGGAAGGTCGAGCTTTTCATGTTGGTATAGAAATGGGGTAAATTGTTCTTTTTTTTTCATTGTCGATCTTTATGTTCAAATTATTGGCTCAAGTTTATAAACGAATAATGGAACAACTACTGCACAAGAAAGGGTATATTGCCATGGCCAAGACAGGACTAGAAGCCTTCTTGTAAATTTCAAAATAAGATTAGTTTATTTATATAATTTCAAAATGAGATTAGTTAACATCAAACAAGAATTTGTTGGATATAACAGGGAAAGCAATTAATAAGAATTGAACGTGACACTACTATATATAAAAAGTAGTTGCAGGTCTTCTCATTAGAAAACAAATGTTTGTGTGCATGATTTAAATTTTCTTATTAACCGACACAAAGTTTCAAGACTTGATGGTATGTTAAACGGGCAGGGTTTAGCTAAGACATATGATTAAACTTATTTGATGTATTAGTTAGTGGTAGATTATCTTCCTAGCGTGTTCTAAATTACCTTTTTTAGGGAATGTTCTAAATTACCTTTTAAAGCGTGTTCTAAATTACCTTGAAAAAGACCGCTGCCTATGTGTGGGAGATTGGGATATAGTTTTTCTTAGAACCCTACTATACACACGGCACTACACACGATTTCTGTATGACGCTCAAGATCACACCATCCGACTGCAGTAGCATTGCTCCACCGTTTGATATGAGTGTCGGCTGCATGTCGTGTCGTTGTTCTTGGGCTAGCTGATTTGCTGCCGATAGGACACTATCCATGTCGGCCAGCATGTCTCTTGATCTAGAGACGTTGTCTTGGAGCTCCATCATTCTGTGGATGAGCTTGGTAAACTTTTCCTCTAGATTAGGAACTCCTCGCGTGACCTGTAGTTTGTGGATGAGAGCTGTGGCGGCCTGGAGGTCGCGGGCTCGTGTTGGTGGAGGTGCGACCTCTCTGGGTTCAGTGAAGCCTATGCTGATCCCGTCCGCAGGCTGCAAGGTCTTGGAAGGTAGCTCATGGGCGGCGACGTGATCGGCGCAACCGTTCGTAGTCTATTGTTTCCTGTCATCGCGCTTCTCGCTCGGCGGCCTTCCGGGTGCGCTGTTGAAGCTGCAGATGTGTATTTAGGCCCCGTTCGGGAATCTACCGTTCCTAGGATCTGCATAGCGGCTGTTTGCTGGCTTCTAGATTTTTCACTACAGCTCCGTCCGCTCCCAGAGCGAAGACATGGAGCGGTTGCACTACAGCTCCGTCCAAAGCGGAGACGTGGAGCGGAGTGAAGCTGAACGGGGCCTTAATGTAGCCACACGGAGGGCCTCCATTGCCCGAGCCGCCAAATCGTTGTCGGGTATTGGTGTGGTGAGGAGGTTTATGGTGTCCGCGGAGATGACTAGTTGCATTATCGCAACGTCCACAAGGCTTGAGGTTGTTGTTGTGGGGCCGTAAGATGCGGGGTTGTGAGCCCCGCGGTTGTTGTTGTTGCGTTCGCGGTGGGTACAATCGGGTTGTTAGAGCAATTTTCATGGGGCGATCCATTTCGTCTGTCGTTGTCCGTTTGAGTCGGCACGGACAGAAAAGTCGGCCCAACGCGCCGACCCAAACGGACGCGCGTCCGCTTTTTGTTCGCCTGCTGACCTATTTCCGATCCATTTTTGAGCCGGATTTGCGTCGGCGCGGACACGAGACGGACGCGTGCGCGCTCGCCCTCTCCCCTCCCCGGGCCTGCTGGTCGGTGGCACATTGACCTCTCCCCATCCAACAACACACCCTCGCCTGCCTCCTTCATCGCCGACGCCGCCGGCCATTTTTTCCGATAGAAAAAGGATACATATATAGTTCTGGCATAGACAGATAAAAGAAAAGATCAACTACTCGTTGATTTTCGACTCTGACCGGTAATGTCCTCCTCCGACGTCTGAATGTAGGCATCAACATACCATTCGTCCTCGGAGTCCTAGGACGACCCTTCTCCTAGCTTCATGTTCAATTGAGCGGCCTGCTTCCGCGCACGCTTGTCCTCCCGATAGGCGGCTCGTTCCGTCCTCCTCGCCTCCCTCTCCGTCCTCCTTTACTTGTAGAACTGACGCTCGTTGATGATGTCCTATGGGAAGCATTCGCGCCACACCGTCATGGCTTCCTCGTCCATCTCGGCCATGGCGAGGCGACGCTGCCGCCTTCGATTGTCACGACGATCCTCGTCGGTGAAAAGCCGCGGGAGAGGCGCGAGATCCTGCGCCCGCTGGCTCGTCGACATGTCCGGAGGCGCCACGCCGCTGCTTCGTACGTGCGGGCCGCCTCCTCTGCGGTGTCGAAGGTGCCGAGACCGAGGCGTTTCTCGCCAAACCAGATCTTGAAGGAGAAGCCACCGGAGCGGCGCTCGCGGACTCCGCGGAAATCCGAAGCGCCCAGGCGGGGCATCGACATGGTGGCGCAGAGGCGGCGAGGCTAGTGAGAGGGGGCGAGGCGAGTGGGTGGCAGACCGAGTGTGAAGGGAGCGCCTTCTTAATAACGCGCGCCTGACGCGGCGCGCCAAAACCAGCACGCGCGGTCCTTTTCCCCGCGCTAGAGCGCCAAAACCAGGGCGACGACATGGCCGCTGGCATGATCTATGGCCGTGGGCCTTTTTTAAAAAATTGCGTGCGGACATGAAATGGGTCGGCGCATTGGGCGCACTGTCGATCCAAATCTAAAAGAGGGTGGACGCCGGGCGGGCGGCCGACCCAAACGGATAAAAAGCGGACAAAAGCGTCGTTTGTTTGGGTCGCCCCGTTGAAGTTGCTCTTAGGCCTAAGAATGTGCCCACCGGTGCTGCCATCATGACTTGCTAGAGATGTATTGCTTGTTGCATTTCATCGTGTGAGGCCTCCTCGGAGGTTGGTCGACTATCTCCGTTCTCTTCAAATGGATCTTATTCGGATTGACCTTTGCGTCTCTGACCTCTATGTCTGGGGTTGTTGGGAGCCCCACGTCGTTGTCGTTGGGAATGGAGATCACCTCATCTTCACCAGTCTCGTTGTCAGAGAGCGAGATGAGATCGGTTGTGCTGGTGCTGCAGTCGGAGACGAAGCCGTCGATGATGTATGTGACGCCCCCGATTCAATTGTACACTAATCATACATGCAAACATGTACGAGCTAGGGGCCTCGAGGGCTCGAATACAAGAGCTCGATCATAGACGAGTCAACGGAAGCAACAATATCTGAGTACAAACATAAGTTAAACAAGTTGCCATAAGATGGCTAGCACAAACTGGAATACATATCAAAAGAGGCGCATGCCTCCTGCCTGGGATCCTCCTAAACTACTCCTGGTTGTCGTCAGCGCCCTGCACATAGTAATAGGCACCTCCAGAGTAGTAGGAGTCGCCATCGACGGTGGCGTCTGGCTCCTGGACTTCAACGTCTAGTCGCAACAATCGAATATAGAAACAGGGGAAAAGGGGGAGCAAATCAACCGTGAGTACTCATCCAAAGTACTCACAAGCAAGGAGCTACACTACATATGCATTGGTATCAATGAAAGGGGGTAGTATATGTGGACTAAACTGCAGAATGCCGGAATAAGAGGGAGATAGCTAGTCCCGTCGAAGACTACGCTTCTGGCCGCCTCCATCTTGCAGCATGTAGAAGAGAGTAGGTGGTAAGTTCACCAAGTAACATCGCATAACATAACCCTACCCGGTGATCCTCCCCTCGTCGCCCTGTGAGAGAGCGATCACCGGTTATATTGGCACTTGGAAGGGTGTGCTTTATTAAGTATCTGGTTCTAGTTGTCATAAGGTCAATGTACAACTCCGGGTCGTCCTTTTACCAAGGGACACGGCTATTTGAATAGATAAACTTCCATGCGGGGGTGCACCACATTTCTCAACACGCTCG
This sequence comes from Triticum dicoccoides, assembly GCF_002162155.2. Classification (NCBI taxonomy): domain Eukaryota; kingdom Viridiplantae; phylum Streptophyta; class Magnoliopsida; order Poales; family Poaceae; genus Triticum; species Triticum dicoccoides. The sequence continues at coordinate 602,699,625 of NC_041382.1, read as the reverse complement.
ATCCCTTTTGGCCGGACACACTTTCCTGGGTCATGCCCGGCCTCGGAAGATCAACACGTCGCAGCCCTACCAAGGCACAACAAAGAGGTCAGCACGCCGGTCTAAATCCTATGCGCGCAGGGGTCTGGGCCCATCGCCCATTGCACACCTGCACGTTGTGTACGCGGTCGGTGAGCAGACCTAGCAACCTCCATTACAAAGTAAGTTGCGTTACGCGATCCAACCCAGCGTGCGCCGCTCAGTCGCTGATGTCACGAAGGCTTCGGCTGATACCATGACGTCGAGTGCCCATAACTGTTCCCGCGTAGTTGGTTAGTGCGTATACGCCAGTGGCCATACTTAGATCAAATACCAAGATCTCGTTAAGCGTGTTATTTTGAAGTAACCGCGAATGCCGACCAGGGCCAGGCCCACCTCTCTCCTGGGTGGTCTCAATCTGCCATGTAGCTCCGCCAAAAAGATCCACACAGAGGGCCGTCGGGAAAGTATGTCCTTTCAGCCCCCAATTCGTGAATCAACCGTGGGTACTCAACGAGCCGACCCGACTTTAGTCACAACATGTATCATGTGTAATATGTGTAGTATAGACCCGTGATCAACACCCGACGTGATCACGACCCGATAATATAGCATGGCAGACTGATAAGAATGTATGGCCACTGATGATAAACTAGCATCCCATACTAAGCATTTAGGATTGCAGGTAAAGGTAACAACAGTAGTAGCAAGGACAGGTTATGCAACATAACAGGATTAAGGGAAAGCAGTAACATGCTACACTACTCTAATGCAAGCAGTAGAGAGAAGAATAGGCGATATCTGATGATCAAGGGGGGAGGCTTGCCTGGTTGCTCTAGCAAGTAGGGGTCGTCAACAACGTAGTCTATCGGGGCACCAGCAGCAGTGTCAGTCTCGTAGTCTACCAGAGAGAAGAGGGGGAAGAAACAATGAATACAATGCAAACAGATGCATATCGATGCATGACATGACAAGTAACGGTGCTATGTGTGCCCTAACGCAGTAGGAGGTGATACCGGCGAAGGAGGAAAACAACCGGGAAAGTATCCCCGGTGTTTCGCGGTTTCGGACAAACGAACCGGAGGGGAAAAGTTGCATGTTCGCTATGCTAGGGATGTGTGGCGGACAAACGGGTTGCGTATCCGAATTCGTCTCGTTGTTCTGAGCAACTTTCATGTACAAAGTTTTTCCATCCGAGCTACGGTTTATTTTATATTAATTTTAAAAGATTTAAATCATTTTTAGGATTTATTTGATTATTTTAATTCAACATTATCCAGAATAGTGCTTGCTGATGTCAGCATGACATCAGTAGTCAACAGGGGTGTTGACTGGTCAAACTAACATGAGGGCCTCGTCTGTCATTGACCGATTAATTAACTAACAATTAATTAGGTTAATTAGTGATTAGACTAATCTAATTATTATTAAATAACTTAATTAATTCTTTAATTAATTGATTAATTTAATTATTATTTATTTAATTATTGTTTTTTTTATTTTTTTAAAACGCTCAGGGGGCTGGGCCCCATGTGTCATAGGGCCAGGGGCCTTAGCGGGTGTGGGGTTTACGGGTGCCGGGTGTGGGCACCCGAACGGCGAGTCCCGAGCGGAGCCAGCCGGGGCGCCGCGGGTGGTTCACCGAAGCGCGGCCACGGCGAGCAGACGAGGGAGGGCGGCGACCGCAGTGCAGAGCAGGCGGTGGCATGGGCAGCGGAGAGTCAGGCGGGGGGCCGCAAGCAGCGAGCGGTGGCGCGGCTTGGCGAGGACGGCGCCGAAGCAGGGGGCAGCCGCGTGGGGAGGCCGGAGCGGTGCGATGGACGCCGAGGAGGGAGGTCGGGCATGGTGTGCGGGGGCCCAAGGCGACGGCGGCCTCGCTTGGCAGCGACAGGGGCGAGGCGCAGCGAGGCGTGGCACGGTGGTTGCTGAGGCCGGACACGGTTGGAGGTGGCCGTGGACGGCCCTGGCGGGGCGGCGGGGCTCGCGCAGGCACATGTGGGCGCACGCGGGGTGAGCGGGGGCGGGCAGGATCCGCGGCGGCCAGCAGCGACGGTTTCATCGCGAGGAGCAAGGGCGGCAGTTGCGGTGAGCGCGCATGGGTGCGGCCCGGTGCTTCGAGGCGAGGGGCAGCAGCGAGCAAAGGGGGAGGGGTCCGCGGGCGAGAGCGGGAACGGGAGGGCGGAGGCAGGGGCATTGGAGCGCGGTGCGTGCTGCGGCAAGGCGGGCGACGGCAACGCGGAGCTCGGACGCGGGTCGGCGGCGTGCAATAGGGAGGGAGGAGATAGAGGAGAAGGAGGCCGTGGCCTCACCAGCGGTGTAGGGGACTGGGCAGCGGGGCGTGGGGAGGACGAAGGGGACGGTTCGACGCAGGGGAGGAGGCGGTGATGACGTCCGGTGAGGTGGAGATCCGAGCAGCGGCGGCGTCAAGCGCCGAGGCACGGTCGTGGGCGCGTCGGGTGCAGGATGGCGCGGGCGCGCGGTGACGGGGGAGTCCAGCGAAGGGGTGTGGGTGAGGCGTCGCGAGAGAGAGGGGGAGCGGTTTCGTCCCCGATCCAGATCGGATCTGGAGGGGGAGAGGAGAGACGTGGGGAGTGGGGAGTGGGGGGTGTGCGGTCATGGGGGGTTAGGGTTTCGGGGTAGTGGGGGATATGGGCGCAGTTGGTGGGCCGGCCTGGCGGCCTGGTGGCCTGCTGGGCTGTGGCCCAGTGGGGGAAGGCCTTTTCTCTTTTTGGTTTCTTTTACTTTTTATTTATTTTACTTTTTTGTTTTATTTTAGTTACATTTAATTTAGTTTTAGTAGAGTATAAAAGTTGTAACTAGTTTAGTATATATAATAATGCCACATTTCGAACATTTTAGTTTTGTTGTTTGAGAACCTTCGATGTTTGTTAAAAACCCGATTTTGAATTTGAATAGTTTTGATCCAACGCGAGAGTAGCAACAGTAACCGGGGTGACGTGGCACCGTTAACGTGGGATTACTATAGCATGATTATCCGGGCGTTACATAACTCCTCCACTACAAGAAATCCCGTCCCGAGATTTAGGAGGTAGAAGGAAACAATGCGGGGTATTCATCACGCAGGCGATCCTCGCATTCCCAAGTGCCTTCTTCTTCTGAGTGATGCGACCACTAGACCTTGAGGAATTTGATCACCTTCTGACGTGTGCGGCGTTCAGCTTGGTCAAGAACGCGGACCGGATGCTCTTTATAGGAGAGGTCCTGTTGCAATTCGAGCACTTCATGATCCACTACTCGGATTGGGTCCTTGAAGCAACAGCGGAGCTGTGACACGTGGAACACATCGTGAACCTAAGAAAGGTTCGGCGGAAGCTCCAGTTGATATGTCACTTTTCCACGCCTTTCTAGAATAGTGAAGGGATCGATATAGCAAGGAGCTAGCTTGCCCTTGATCCCGAAGCGGTGAGCACCCTTCATTGGTGTGACTCGAAGATAAGCCTTTTCGCTAGGTTGATAGACCATGTCTTTGTGATAACGGTCATACTGACTTTTCTGACGTGACTGAGCAGTCTTGAGATTCTCGCGAATAATGCGGACTTGTTCTTCGGCCTGCTGGATAATATCCGGACCGAAGAGTGGACGTTCCCCAGTTTCTGACCAGTTCAGAGGGGTTCGATACTTTCGTCCATTTAACACTTCAAAGGGGGCTATCTTCAGACTAGCTATGATAGCTATTATTATAAGAGAACTCGGCATACGGAAGAGATTACTCCCATTTCTTGCTAAAGGAAATTACACAAGCTGGAAGCATATCTTCGAGAACTTGGTTGGCACGTTCAACTTGTCCTTGCGACTGAGGATGGAACGCAGTACTGAACGACAGATGAGTTCCCATAGCTTCTTGGAAACTTGCCCAGAATCTTGAAGTGAACAAGCTGCCACGGTCTGAACTAATAACCAGTGGAATACCGTGAAGTGAAACAATTCTGAACACGTAGAGAGTTGCAAGCTGACTAGCTGCGATTTTTTCTTTGACCGCCAGAAAATGTGCAACTTTAGAAAGCCGGTCAATAACGACAAGAATAGCATCATTACCTTTCTGCGATTTGGGAAACCCAGTGACGAAGTCCATTTCAACATGGTCACATTTCCATTCAGGAATAGTGATAGGTTGCAGAGTTCCAGCAGGCCTTTGATGCTCTGCTTTGATATGGCGGCAAACGTCACACTCAACAACATAACGAGCAATGTCTTGCTTCATATTAGACCATCAGAATCTCTGACGAATGTCTTGGTACATCTTTGTACTACCGAGATGAATAGACAAAGGTGTATCATGAGCTTCTTTATAACCTCCTGTGTCATATCCTAGCTTTCCTCTGAACATGGCACCACTAGGCGGCCCTTGAAGTACAAGGTGCCATCATCAGCAATAGTGAAGAATGAGGGCTTGCCTTCGGCAAGGTAGCGCTTAATCTTGTGAGCTTGAAAGTCATACTTCTGTATCGTTTTGATGCTATTCACGAGATCTGGTTTAGCAACCAGGGTATTGAGAGAACCCTGGGAAACAATGTGGAGGTTCACCTTGAGACACTCGGGGGGGAGGAGGAGCGAGTGCACCCGGAGGAACTATATGGAGGTTCAACTTTCTGAATTCTTCAACAAAGCGAGGGCTGAACTTTGTGGACCTGGAGGTGGTTGCAGTAAGACTTGCGGCTCAAGGCATCAGCCATTACATTAGCCTTGCCTGGGGTATAGGATATACCCATGTCAAAGTCTACAACAGTCTCCATCCATCTCTGCTGATGGAGATTCAGGTCTGGCTGAGTAAACAGATACTTTAGACTTTGGTGGTTGGTGAAGATCTCGCAACAATCACCGAGAAGGTAATGTCGCCACTGCTTCGGAGCATGAATGACAGCAGCAAGATCGAGGTCGTGAACTGGGTAGTTTTCTTCGTGAGGGCGCAGTTGACAAGAGGCATAAGAAATCACTCTGCGCTCTTGCATTAGGACACAGCCTAATCCTTGACGGGAAGCGTCGCAGTAAATGACGAAATCCTTCTTAGTATCAGGTGGAGCGAGCACCGGGGCAGAAGTCAACTTGTCTTTGAGTGCCTGGAAACTTTCCTGACACTTGTCTGTCCATTGGAACTTGACTTCCTTATGCAACAGGTTAGTCAGAGGCCTGGCAATCTTGGAGAAGTTCTCGCCAAATCGACGACAATAGCTGGCGAGTCTGAGAAAACTTCTGACTTGCTTGACATTCTTCGGAAGAGCCCAATCGAGAATTGCCTGGACTCGTTCAGGGTTGACGGCAATACCATCCTTGGAGATGACATGCCCGAGATAGGTTACTTCGGGAAGCCGGAATTCACACTTGGAATACTTAGCGTAGAGTTGATGCTCTCAAAGCTTTTTCAGCACAAGACGAAGATGCTCAGCATGTTCTTCTTTGTTCTTGGAAAATACAAGGATGTCATCCAGATAAACCATGACGAACTTGTCGAGGTAATCCATGAATATATAGTTTATCAGACGAGAGAAGGTGGCTGGAGCATTCGTTAAGCCGAAAGACATGATGGTGTACTCGTATGATCCATACCGAGTCATGAAGGCGGTATTTGGGATATCCTCTTCACGAACACGGATCTGGTGGTAACCCAACCTCAAGTCGAGTTTGGAGAACACTGATGAAGCAGCCAGTTGATCATAAAGATCATTGATCCGAGGGAGGGGCTATTTGTTCTGGATGGTGGCTTGGTTAATAGGGCAATAATCTTGGACTAATCGGTTTGTCCCATCCTTCTTCTTAACAAAGAGAGAAGGTGCTCCCCAAGGAGAGCAACTGGGGCGAGTAAAACCCTTGCGAAGAGATTTGTCGATTTCCTCCTTAAGCTCAATGAGTTCATGCGGCGGCATCTTGTAGGGTCGTTTAGCTATAGGGGTGGTGCCTGGTTTCAAGTCGATGATGAATTTGACAGCTCTAGTAGGGGGAATCCCTGAAAGTTCTTCCGAAAAGACGCCTTGGAATTCACAAACGACAGGAATGTTTTCAATGCCCTCGAGTGTTGCAGCGTTCAATGCATTCAAGGCATAAAGCCGTGCCTCGGCATTCTAAACCAGATGAGCCTGGTAAGTAACTATTTCATCAGAAGGGTGTAGCACATGGACGGTCTTAGTGGCGCAAACTATAGAAGCAGTATGCGCTTTCAACCAATCCATTCCCAGAATGAGGACGATGTTAGACGACTTCAGGATAATGGGAGAGACATAGAATTCCAGCCCTTCGATTTTCACGGGGACGTCGATGCCAACCATGGAGGTTTGACATTGTCCCACGGGGTTTTTTACCACTACCGAAGTGTTCATCTCCTCACATCTAACGTCGTGCTTGTATGCAAAATCTTCTGACATGAATGAATGCGATGCTCCTGAATCGAATAAAACAGATGCAGGTACTGAATTTATGAGGAGTGTACCCATTAAAGTAGTAGGCTGGTCTTCAGCTTCATTGAGATCAACGTGGTTGGCATGAACACGACCATAAGACTTGGCATTGGTGTTGCGGGGATGGTTGCTTCCACGACCAGCTGCGGGAAGGGCCACTTGATTCGGGTTCTGAAAGCAGTTCCAGGCGAGGTGACCTGGTTGACCACACTTGTAGCACAGACCATTATTGAGAGTGGGAACATGAGTTCGGGTGGTGGAGCTGGAAGTCTTGGGTACCTAGTTGGTGGGGGAGGCAGACGCGGTGCAGCATAGGACTGTCTTGGAGCAGGTGCAGTTGGCTGGTACATGCTGTTGGGAATCCATATCCTACGCTTCTGCGAGGACGGGCCCGAAGATGAGCCTGTGTCATGGTAGCGCCTGTGAGAGATTTGGTGTTCCTGCAGACCAGTTTCGACATTGATGGCCTTGTTCACCAAGGTGGCGAAATCAGCAAAGCATGCACTAGAAGTGCGAGCTTGGTGTCAGCTTGAAGGCCATCACGGAACTTCTCCTGTCTGCGTGCATCAGTTGCAATGTCTTCTTCAGCATAGCGGGATAAATCCAGAAACTCCCGCTGATGAGCTTTGACAGTTTTGTTGCCCTCGGTGAGGCTGCGGAACTCACGCTTCTTCCGGTCCATGACTCCCTGAGGAATGAAGCGGGCATGAAAAGCGGCTTGGAAATCTGGCCAGGTGATGATTGTTCCAGTTGGCAGAGTACGCCTATCGTTGTCCCACCATTGAGCAGCGGGTCCTTTCAGGAAGAAGGAAGCAAAGGTGACATAGCTGACAGGGGCTACATCAGCAGACTCCATCTCATAGGTGATGTCACAGAGCCAGTCATCGGCATCCAGAGGCTGAGTTGAGCTGTGGTACACAGTTGGGTTGAGGCGCATGAAATCCTGCAGAGTCACCTGGGCTGGCTGCTGGTTCATATTGGGGCGAGGAAACTGAGCCATAATATTCTCCATGAACTGGCGATTCAGCTCGAACTATTGCATCATACCAGCCATGTACTCAGGCGGTGGTGGGGGATGGCCATCACGACCACGACCACCTCGTCTAACCATCCTACTAATATATAACAGGGGTAGTTCAGCATTGGGAAATATGCAAAGACAGAATCATTCATGATGAAACATGCATAATGACAAGGAGCACGATAGATACTACATAGCAGTCGGCATATCCTACAAAAGGGATCATGCATAGAGTTTGGTACACAGAGTTCAGTACATAGACTAAAGACATCATAGGCGGCACGCAGGCTCGCGACGAAGGCACCTAATACTAATAAGCAAGACTACATCAGTCCCAGGAGGAAGTGTGGAGGTAGGTGTAGCCTGACAGCTGGTAGTGACGTGACAGGAAGTCCTCCATGTTAGTAGCCTGGGGTCCGCGGATACTCTGGTGCAGAACCCGACGCTCAGGTGGCAGAAGAGGTCCAAGTGCGGGGGAGTAGACTCCCACATCTGGTCAGCCGACACCCTGGGGCATCACGGTCCTGGCAAGCTAGATCACAGAACGCGACAGATCACGAGATCGGACAAGGGGGTGCAACAGCGTCAGAGCACGGTAAAGGTGCTGACGGGTGGTGAACAACTCATGGCGAAGAGCTCAGTTAGCTCTATCCAGCTGCTACCTCTTGAGCACTGCGTTGGTTTTCCCCGAAGAGGAAGGGATGATGCAGTAAAGTAGCGTAAGTATTTCCCTCAGTTTTTGAGAACCAAGGTATCAATCTAGTAGGAGGCTACGCCGTGAGTCCCTCGTACCTGCACAAAACAAATAAACCTTGCAACCAACGCAATAAGGGGTTGTCAATCCCTACACGGCCACTTACGAGAGTGAGATAAAGGCAAAGTAAAAAAGCAAAGGAAATAACTAAGCATTGGTAGGTTAATATGATGAAGATAGACCTGGGGGCCATAGGTTTCACTAGTGGCTTCTCTCAAGAGCATAAATATTTTACGATGGGTGAACGAATTACTAGTGAGCAATTGACAGAATTGAGCATAGTTATGAGAATATCTAGGTATGATCATGTATATAGGCATCACGTCCGAGACAAGTAGACCGACTCCTGCCTGCATCTACTACTATTACTCCACTCATCGACCGCTATCCAGCATGCACCTAGAGTATTAAGTTAAAAACAGAGTAACGCCTTAAGCAAGATGACATGATGTAGAGGGATAAACTCATGCGATATGATGAAAACCCCATCTTGTTATCCTCGATGGCAACAATACAATACATGCCTTGCTGCCCCTACTGTCACTGGGAAAGGACACTGCAAGATTGAACCCAAAGCTAAGCCCTTCTCCCATTGCAAGAGAGATCAATCTAGTAGGCCAAACCAAACTGATAATTCGAAGAAACTTGCAAAGATAACTAATCATCCATAAAAGAATTCAGAGAAGATTCAAATATTGTTCATAGATAGACTTGATCATAAACCCACAATTCATCGGTCTCAACAACACACCGCAAAAAGAAGATTACATCGAATAGTTCGCCACAAGAGATGGAGAGAACATTGTATTGAGATCCAAAAAGAGATAAGAAACGATCTAGCTAATAACTATGGACCCATAGGTCTGAGGTGAACTACTCACACTACATCGGAGGGCTATGGTGATGATGTAGAAGCCCTCCATGATGGATACCCCCTCCGGCGGACCTCCGGAACAGGCCCCAAGATAGGATCTCGTGGATACAGAAAGTTGCGGCGGTGGAATTAGGGTTTTGGCTCCGTCTCTGATCGTTTGGGAGTATGTAGATATATATATATATATAGGAGGAAGGAGTACGTCGGTGGAGCAACGGGGGGCCCACGAGGGTGGAGGGCGCGCCTAGGGGGGGGGGGTAGGCGCGCCCCCTACCTCGTGGCCTCCTCCTTTGTGTCTTGACGTAGGGTCCAAGTCTCTTGGATCATGTTCGGTGAGAAAATCATGTTCCCGAAGGTTTCATTCGGTTTGGACTCCGTTTGATATTCCTTTTTTCGAAACCCTAAAATAGGAAAAAAAACAACAATTCTGGGCTGGGCCTCCGGTTAATAGGTTAGTCCCAAAAATAATATAAAAGTGGATAATAAAGCCCAAAAATGTCCAAAAATGTAGATAATATAGCATGGAGCAATCAAAAATTATAGATACGTTGGAGACGTATCAAGCATCCCCAAGCTTAATTCCTGCTCGTCCTCGAGTAGGTAAATGATAAAAACATAATTTTTGATGCGGAGTGCTAGCTGGCATAATTTTAATGTAATTCTTCTTAATTGTGGTATGAATATTCAGATCCGCAAAATTCAAGATAGAAGTTCATATTGACATAAAAACAATAATACTTCAAGCATACTAACTAAGCAATTGTGTCCTCTCAAAATAACATGGCCAAAGAAAGTTCATCCCTACAAAATCATATAGTTTAGTCATGCTCCATTTTCGTCACACAAGAATGCTCTCATCATGCACAACCCCGATGACAAGCCAAGCAATTGTTTCATACTTTAGTAATCTCAAACCTATAAACTTTCACGCAATACATGAGCGCGAGCCATGGATATAACACTATGAGTGGAATAGAATATGATGATGGGGGTTATGTTGAGAAAACAAAAAAAGAGAAAGTCTCACATCAACGAGGCTAATCAATGGGCTATGGAGATGCCCATCGATTGATGTTAATGCAAGGAGTACGGATTGCCATGCAACGGATACACTAGAGCTATAAATGTATGAAAGCTCAACAAAAGAAACTAAGTGGGTGTGCATCCAACTTGCTTGCTCGCGAAGACCTAGGGCACTTGAGGAGGCCCGTTGTAAGAATATACAAGCCAAGTTCTATAATGAAAAATTCCCACTAGTATATGAAAGTGACAAAACAAAAGACTCTCTATCATGAAGATTATGGTGCTACTTTGAAGCACAAGTGTAGAAAAAGGATAGTAGTATTGTCCCTTTTTTTTATTTGGCCTTTGTTTTTTTGGCCCTTCTCTTTTTTTATTTGGGACAATGCTCTATTAATGATGATCATCGCACTTCTATTTATTTACAACTCAAGAATTACAACTCGATACTTAGAACAAGATATGACTCTATATGAATGCCTCCGGCGGTGTACCGGGTTATGCAATGAACCAAGAGTGACATGTATGAAAATTATGAACGGTGGCTTTGTCACAAATACTATGTCAACTACATGATCATGCAAAGCAATATGACAATGACGAATGTGTCATGATAAACAGAATGGTGGAAATTTGCATGGCAATATATCTCGGAATGGCTATGGAAATGCCATAATAGGTAGGTATGGTGGCTGTTTTGAGGAAGATATAAGGAGGTTTATGTGTGAAAGAGCGTATCATATCACGGGGTTTGGATGCACCAGCGAAGTTTGCATCAACTCGCGATGTGAGAAAGGGCAATGCACGGTACCGAAGAGGCTAGCAATGATGGAAGGGTGAGAGTGCGTATAATCCATGGACTCAACATTAGTCATAAAGAACTCACATACTTATTGCAAAAATCTACAAGTAATCAAAAACCAAAACACTACGCGCATGCTCCTAAGGGGGATAGATTGGTAGGAAAAGACCATCGCTCGTCCCCGACCACTACTCATAAGGAAGACAATCAAATAACACCTCATGTTTCAAATTTGTTACATAACGTTTACCATACGTATGCTACCTCTTGAGCACTGCGTTGGTTTTCCCCGAAGAGGAAGGGATGATGTAGCAAAGTAGCATAAGTATTTCCCTCAGTTTTTGAGAACCAAGGTATCAATCCAGTATGAGGCTACACGCGAGTCCCTCGTACCTGCACAAAACAAATAAATCCTCACAACCAACACGAATAGGGGTTGTCAATCCCTACCCGGCCACTTACGAGAGTGAGATCTGATAGATATGATAAGATAATATTTTTGGTATTTTTGTGATAAAGATGCAAAGTAAAATAAATGCAAAGTAAAAATCAGAGGAAATAACTAAGTAGTAGGAGATTGATATGATAAAAGTAGACCCGGGGGCCATAGGTTTCACTAGTGGCTTCTCTCGAGAGCATAAGTATTCTACGGTGGGTGAACAAATTACTGTTGAGCAATTGACAGAATGGAGCATAGTTATGAGAATATCTAGGTATGATCATGTATATAGGCATCACGTCCGAGACAAGTAGACCGACTCCTGCCTGCATCTACTACTATTAATTCACTCATCGACCGCTATCCAGCATGCATCTAGAGTATTAAGTTAAAAACAGAGTAACGCCTTAAGCAAGATGACATGATGTAGAGGGATAAACTCATGCAATATGATGAATACCCCATCTTGTTATCCTCGATGGCAACAATACAATACGTGCCTTGCTGCCCCTACTGTCACTGGGAAAGGACACCGCAAGATTGAACCCAAAGCTAAGCACTTCTCCCATTGCAAGAAAGATCAATCTAGTAGGCCAAACCAAACTGATAATTCGAAGTGACTTGCAAAGATAACCAATCATACATAAAATAGTTCAGAGAAGATTCAAATATTGTTCATAGATAGACTTGATCATAAACCCACAATTCATCGGTCTCAACAAACACACCGCAAAAAGAAGATTACATTGAATAGTTCTCCACAAGAGAGGGGGAGAACATTGTATTGAGATCCAAAAAGAGAGAAGAAGCCATCTAGCTAATAACTATGGAACCGTAGGTTTGAGGTAAACTACTCACACTTCATCGGAGGGGCTATGGTGTTGATGTAAAGCTCTCCGTGATCGATGCCCCCTCCGGCAAAGCTCTGGAACAGGCCCCAAGATGGGATCTCGTGGATACAGAAAGTTGTGGCGGTGGAATTAGGTTTTTGGCTCCGTATCTGATCGTTTGGGGGTACGTAGGTATATATAGGAGGAAGGAGTACGTCGGTGGAGCAACAGGGGGCCCACGAGGGTGGAGGGCGCGCCTGGGGGGGTAGGCACGCCCCCTACCTCGTGGCCTCCTCTTTTGTGTCTTGACGTAGGGTCCAAGTCTCATGGGTCTTGTTCGTTGAGAAAATCACGTTCCCGAAGGTTTCATTCCATTTGGACTCCGTTTGATATTTCTTTTCTTCGAAACCCTAAAATAGGCAAAAAAAAACAACAATTCTGGGCTGGGCCTCCGGTTAATAGGTTAGTCCCAAAAATAATATAAAAGTGGATAATAAAGCCCAATAATGTCCAAAACAGTAGATAATATAACATGGAGCAATCAAAAATTATAGATACGTTGGAGACGTATCAAGCATCCCCAAGCTTAATTCCTGCTCGTCCTCGAGTAGGTAAATGATAAAAACATAATTTTTGATGCAGAGTGCTACTTGGCATAATTTTAGTGTAATTCTTCTTAATTGTGGTATGAATATTCAGATCCAAAAGATTCAAGATAAAAGTTCATATTGACATAAAAACAGTAATACTTCAAGCATACTAACTAAGCAATTGTGTCCTCTCAAAATAACATGGCCAAAGAATGTTCATCCCTACAAAATCATATAGTTTAGTCATGCTCCATTTTTGTCACAAAAGAATGCTCTCATCATGCACAACCCTGATGACAAGCCAAGCAATTGTTTCATACTTTAGTAATCTCAAACCTATAAACTTTCACGCAATACATGAGCGCGAGCCATGGATATAACACTATGGGTGGAATAGAATATGATGATGGGGGTTATGTTGAGAAAACAAAAAAAGAGAAAGTCTCACATCAACGAGGCTCATCAATGGGCTATGGAGATGCCCATCGATTGATGTTAATGCAAGGAGTAGGGATTGCCATGCAACGGATGCACTAGAGATATAAATGTATGAAAGCTCAACAAAAGAAACTAAGTGGGTGTGCATCCAACTTGCTTGCTCACGAAGAGCTAGGGCACTTGAGGAGGCCCATTGTAGGAATATGCAAGCCAAGTTCTATAATGAAAAATTCCCACTAGTATATGAAAGTGACAAAACAAAAGACTCTCTATCATGAAGATTATGGTGCTACTTTGAAGCACAAGTGTAAAAAAAGGATAGTAGCATTGTCCCTTTTTTTTATTTGGCCTTTGTTTTTTTGGCCTTTCTCTTTTTTTGGGACAATGCTCTATTAATGATGATCATCACACTTCTATTTATTTACAACTTGTTACTTAGAACAAGATATGACTCTATATGAATGCCTCCGGCGGTGTATCGGGTTATGCAATGAACCAAGAGTGACATGTATGAAAATTATGAATGGTGGCTTTGCCACAAGTACTATGTCAACTACATGATCATGCTAAGCAATATGACAATGATGAACGTGTCATGATAAACGGAATGGTGGAAAGTTGCATGGCAATATATCTCGGAATGGCTATGGAAATGCCATAATAGGTATGTATGGTGGTTGTTTTGAGGAAGATATAAGGAGGTTTATGTGTGAAAGAGCGTACCATATCACGGGGTTGGATGCACCGGCGAAGTTTGCACCAACTCTCGATGTGAGAAAGGGGAATGCACAGTACCGAAGAGGCTAGCAATGATGGAAGGGTGAGAGTGCGTATAATCCATGGACTCAGCATTAGTCATAAAGAACTCACATACATATTGCAAAAATCTACAAGTCATCAAAAACCAAAACACTACGCGCATGCTCCTAGGGGGATAGATTGGTAGGAAAAGACCATCGCTTGTCCCCGACCGCCACTCATAAGGAAGACAATCAAATAACACCTCATGTTTCAAATTTGTTACATAACATTTACCATACGTGTGCTACCTCTTGAGCACTGCGTTGGTTTTCTCCGAAGAGGAAGGGATGATGCAGCAAAGTAGCATAAGTATTTCCCCTAGTTTTTGAGAACCAAGGTATCAATCCAGTAGGAGGCTACGCACGAGTCCCTCGTACCTGCACAAAACAAATAAATCCTCGCAACCAACACGAATAGGGGTTGTGAATCCCTACACGGCCACTTACGAGAGTGAGATCTGATAGATATGATAAGATAATATTTTTGGTCTTTTTGTGATAAAGATGCAAAGAAAAATAAAGGCAAAGTAAAAAAGCAAAGGAAATAACTAAGTAGTAGGAGATTGATATGACAAAAATAGACCCGGGGGCCATAGGTTTCACTAGTGGCTTCTCTCGAGAGCATAAGTATTTTACGGTTGGTGAACAAATTACTGTTGAGCAATTGACAGAATTGAGCATAGTTATGAGAATATCTAAGTATGATCATGTATATAGGCATCACGTCCGAGACAAGTAGACCGACTCCTGCCTGCATCTACTACTATTACTCCACTCATCGACCGCTATCCAGCATGCACCTAGAGTATTAAGTTAAAAACAGAGTAACGCCTTAAGCAAGATGACATGATGTAGAGGGATAAACTCATGCGATATGATGAAAACCCCATCTTATTATCCTCGATGGCAACAATACAATACATGCCTTGCTGCCCCTACTGTCACTGGGAAAGGACACTGCAAGATTGAACCCAAAGCTAAGCCCTTCTCCCATTGCAAGAGAGATCAATCTAGTAGGCCAAACCAAACTAATAATTCGAAGAAACTTGCAAAGATAACTAATCATCCATAAAAGAATTCAGAGAAGATTCAAATATTGTTCATAGATAGACTTGATCATAAACCCACAATTCATCGGTCTCAACAACACACCGCAAAAAGAAGATTACATCGAATAGTTCACCACAAGAGAGGGAGAGAACATTGTATTGAGATCCAAAAAGAGAGAAGAAACGATCTAGCTAATAACTATGGACCCATAGGTCTTAGGTGAACTACTCACACTACATCGGAGGGCTATGGTGATGATGTAGAAGCCCTCCATGATGGATACCCCCTCCGGCGGACCTCCGGAACAGGCCCCAAGATAGGATCTCATGGATACAGAAAGTTGCGGCGGTGGAATTAGGGTTTTGGCTCCGTCTCTGATCGTTTGGGGGTATGTAGATATATATATATATATAGGAGGAAGGAGTATGTCGGTGGAGCAACGGGGGGCAACAATACAATACGTGCCTTACTGCACCTACTGTCACTGGGAAAGGACACCGCAAGATTGAACCCAAAGCTAAGCACTTCTCCCTTTGCAAGAAAGATCAATCTAGTAGGCCAAACCGAACTGATAATTCAAAGAGACTTGCAAAGATAACCAATCATACATAAAAGAATTCAGAGAAGATTCAAATATTGTTCATAGATAGACTTGATCATAAACCCACAATTCATCGTTCTCAACAAACACACCGCAAAAAGAAGATTACAACGAATAGTTCTCCACAAGAGAGGGGGAGAACATTGTATTGAGATCCAAAAAGAGAGAAGAGGCCATCTAGCTAATAACTATGGACCCGTAGGTCTGAGGTAAACTACTCACACTTCATCGGAGGGGCTATGGTGTTGATGTAGAAGTCCTCCAAGATCGATGCCCCCTCTGGCGGAGCTCCGGAACAGGCCCCAAGATGGGATCTCGTGGATACAGAAAGTTGCGGCGGTGGAATTAGGTTTTTGGCTCCGTATTTGATCATTTGGGGGTACATAGGTATATATAGGAGGAAGGAGTACGTCGGTGGAGCAACAGGGGGCCCACGAGGGTAGAGGGCGCGCCTGGGGGGGTAGGCGCACCCCCTACCTCATGGCCTCCTCTTTTGTGTCTTGACGTAGGGTCCAAGTCTCCTGGGTCTTGTTCGTTGAGAAAATCACGTTCCCGAAGGTTTCATTCCGTTTGGACTCCATTTGATATTCCTTTTCTTCGAAACCCTAAAACAGGCAAAAAACAACAATTCTGGGCTGGGCCTCCGGTTAATAGGTTAGTCCCAAAACTAATATAAAAGTGGATAATAAAGCCCAATAATGTCCAAAACAGTAGATAATATAGCATGGAGCAATCAAAAATTATAGATACGTTGGAGACATATCAAGCATCCCAAGCTTAATTCTTGCTCGTCCTCGAGTAGGTAAATGATAAAAACAGAATTTTTGATGCGGAGTGCTACTTGGCATAATTTTAATGTAATTCTTCTTAATTGTGGTATGAATATTCAGATCCAAAAGATTCAAGACAAAAGTTCATATTGACATAAAAATAATAATACTTCAAGTATTCTAACAAAGCAATTATGTCTTCTCAAAATAGCATGGCCAAAGAAAGTTATCCCTACAAAATCATATAGTCTGGCTATGCTGCATCTTCACCACACAAAATATTTAAATCATGCACAACCCCGATGACAAGCCAAGCAATTGTTTCAAACTTTTGGTGTTCTCTAACTTTTTCAATCTTCACGCAATACATGAGCGTGAGCCATGGACATAGCACTTACAGGTGGAATAGAATGGTGGTTGTGGAGAAGACAAAACGGGAGAAGATAGTCTCACATCAACTAGGCGTATCAATGGGCTATGGAGATTCCCATCAATAGATATCAATGTGAGTGAGTAGGGATTGCCATGCAACGGATGCACGAGAGCTATAAGTATATGAAAGCTCAAAAGGAAACTAAGTGGGTGTGCATCCAACTTGCTTGCTCACCTAGACCTAGGGAAGTTTGAGGAAGCCCATCATTGGAATATACAAGCCAAGTTTTATAATGAAAAATTCCCACTAGTATATGAAAGTGACGAAATGAGAGACTCTCTACTATTAATATCATGGTGCTACTTTGAAGCACAAGTGTGGTAAAAGGATAGTAGCATTGTCCCTTCTCTCTTTTTCTCTCATTTTTTTATTTGGGCCTTTTCTCTTTTTTTATGGCCTCTTTTCTTTCTCTTTTTTTCTTCCGGAGTCTCATCCCGACTTGTGGGGGAATCATAGTCTCCATCATCCTTTCCTCACCGGGACAATGCTCTAATAATGATGATCATCACACTTTTATTTTCTTACAACTCAACAATTACAACTCGATACTTAGAACAAAATATGACTCTATATGAATGCCTCCGGCGGTGTACCGGGATATGCAATGACTCATGAGTGACATGTATGAAAGAATTATGAATGGTGGGTTTGCCACAAATACGATGTCGACTACATGATCATGCTAAGCAATATGACAATGATGGAGTGTGTCATAATAAACGGAACGGTGGAAAGTTCCATGGTAATATATCTCGGAATGGCTATGGAAATGCCATAATAGGTAGGTATGGTGCCTGTTTTGAGGAAGGTACATGGTGGGTGTATGATACCGGCGAAAGGTGCGCGGTATTAGAGAGGCTAGCAAAGGTGGAAGGGTGAGAAAAGTGCATATAATCCATGGACTCAACATTAGTCATAAAGAACTCATACACTTATTGCAAAAATCTACAAGTTATCAAAGCAAAGTATTACGCGTATGCTCCTAGGGGGATAGATTGGTCGGAAAAGACCATCGCTCGTCCCCGACCGCCACTCATAAGGAAAACAATCAAAAAATAAATCATGCTCTGACTTCATCACATAACGGTTCACCATACGTGCATGCTACGGGAATCACAAACTTTAACACAAGTATTCTTCAAATTCACAACTACTCAACTAGCACAACTTTAATATCACCATCTTCATATCTCAAAACAATTATCAAGCATCGAACTTCTCATAGTATTCAACACACTCATAAGAAATTTTTATTATTAATCCTGTATACGAAGCATATTAGGATTTTAAGCAAATTACCATGCTATTTAAGACTCTCAAAATAATCTAAGTGAAGCATGAGAGATCAATAGTTTATATAAAACAATCCACCACCGTGCTCTAAAAGATATAAGTGAAGTACTAGAGCAAAACTACATAACTCAAAAGATACAAGCGAAGCACATAGAGTATTCTAACAAATTCCAAATCTTGTATGGCTCTCTAAAAAGGTGTGTACAGCAAGGATGATTGTGGTAAACTAAAAACTAAAGACTCAAATCATGCAAGACGCTCCAAGCAAAACACATATCATGTGGCGAATAAAAATATAGCTCCAAGTAAAGTTACCGATAGAAGTAGACGAAAGAGGGGATACCTTCCGGGGCATCCCCAAGCTTTAGCTTTTAGGTGTCCTTAGATTATCTTGGGGGTGCCATGGTCATACTCAAGCTTAGGCTCTTTCCACTCCTTGTTCCATAATCCATCAAATCTTTACCCAAAACTTGAAAACTTCACAACACAAAACTTAAAGTAGAAAATCTCGTGAGCTCCGTTAGCGAAAGAAAACAAAAGACCACTTCAAGGTACTGTAATGAACTCATTATTTATTTATATTGGTGTTATATCTACTGTATTCCAACTTCTCTATGGTTTATAAACTATTTTACTAGCCATAGATTCATCAAAATAAGCAAACAACACACAAAAAACAGAATTTGTCAAAAATAGAACAATATGTAGTAATCTGTAGATAGCGCAAGATCTGGAACCCAAAAAATTCTAAAATAAATTGCTGGACGTGAGGAATTTATATTAATCTTCTGCAAAAATAATTAACTAAATATCACTTTCCAAATAAAAATGGCAGTAGTTCTCTTGAGCGTTAAAGTTTCTGTTTTTTACAGCAAGTGTAACAAGACTTTCCCCAAGTCTTCCCAACGGTTCTACTTGGCACAAACACTAATTAAACACAAAAAACACAACCAAAACAGAGGCTAGATAAATTATTTATTACTAAACAGGGGCAAAAAGCAAGGAATAAAAATAAAATTGGGTTGCCTCCCAACAAGCGCTATCGTTTAATGCCCCTAGCTAGGCATAACAAGCAAGGATAGATCTAGGTATTGCCATCTTTGGTGGGCAATCCATAAGTGGCTCTCATAATAGATTCATAAGGTAATTTAATTTTCTTTCTAGGAAATTTTTCCATGCCTTTCCTTAATGGAAATTGGAATCTAATATTTCCTTCCTTCATATCAATAATTGCACCAATCGTTCTAAGGAAAGGTCTACCAAGAATAATACGACATGAAGGATTGCAATCTATGTCAAGAACAATAAAATCTATGGGCACATAATTCCTATTTGCAACAATAAGAACATCATTAATTCTTCCCATAGGTTTCTTAATAGTGGAATCCGCAAGGTGGAAGTTTAAAGAGCAATCATCAAAATCACGGTAACCTAACAAATCACACAAAGTCTTTGGAATCGTGGAAACACTAGCACCCAAATCACATAAAGCATAGAATTCATGATCTTTAATTTTAATTTTAATAGTTGGTTCCCACTCATCATAAAGTTTTCTATGGATAGAAACTTCCAATTCAAGTTTTTCCTCATAAGATTGCATCAAGGCATCAACAATATGTTTAGTAAATGCTTTATTTCGACTGTAAGCATGAGGAGAATTTAGCATGGATTGTAACAAGGAAATACAATCAATCAAAGAGCAATTTTCATAGTTAAATTTCTTGAAATCCATAATAGTGGGTTTAGCAACATCTAGGGTTTTAATTTCTTCAATCCCACTTTTATAAATTTTAGCATCAAGATCAAAAAATTCCGAATTCTTGGAACGCCTTCTAGGTAAAGGTGGATCATATTCAGTCCCATCATTATCAAGATTCATATTGCAAAACAAAGATTTAATAGGGGACACATCAATAACATTTAGATCTTCATCATTATTTTCATAGGAACTAGAAGAACACGCTCTTATAAAGGCATCTTTCTTAGCATGCATCCTAGCGGTTCTTTCTTTGCACTCATCAATGGAAATTCTCATGGCTTTGAGAGACTCATTGATATCATGCTTAGGTGGAATAGATCTAAGTTTCAAAGAATCAACATCAAGAGAAATTCTATCAACGTTCCTAGCCAACTCATCAATCTTAAGAAATTTTTCTTCAATCAAAGCATTAAAATTCTTTTGCGAAGTAATAAATTCTTTAATATTAGATTCAAAATCAGAGGGCATCTTATTATAATTTCCATAAGAATTGTTGTAGGAATTACCATAATTATTACAGGGATTACTAGGATAAGGCCTACCATTGAAATTTCCTCTATACGCGTTGTTACCAAAATTGTTCCTACCAACAAAATTCACACCCATAGATTCATTATTATTCTCAATCAAAGTAGGCAAGGGCATATCATTAGGATCAAAAGAAACACTCTTACTAGCAAATAATTTCATAAGTTCATCCATCTTTCCGCTCAAAACATTAATTTCTTCTATCGCATGCACCTTTTTATTAGTAGATCTTTCAGTATGCCATTGAGAATAATTAACCATAATATTATCTAGGAGTTTAGTAGCTTCTCCTAATGTGATTTCCATAAAAGTGCCTCCCGCGGCCGTAAAAGATTTCTAGAAGCAAAATTCAATCCGGCATAAAAATTTTGTATAATCATCCACAAATTTAAACCATGAGTAGGGAAATTACGTATCATTAGTTTCATTCTCTCCTAAGCTTGCGCAACATGTTCATGATCAAGTTGCTTAAAATTCATAATATCATTTCTAAGAGAGATGATCTTAGCGGGAGGAAAAATACTTAGAGATAAAAGCATCTTTGCACTTATTCCATGAATCAGTACTATTTTTAGGCAAAGTCGAAAACCAAGATTTAGCATGATCTCTAAGTGAAAAAGGAAATAGCTTCAATTTAACAATATCATTATCCTCATCTTTCTTCTTTTGCATATCACACAAATCAACGAAGCTATTTAGATGGGTAGCGGCATCTTCAATAGGAAGGCCGGAAAACGGATCTTTCATGACAAGATTCAGCAAAGCAGTATTAATTTCACAAGATTCAGCATCGGTATAGGAGCAATCGGAGTGCTAATAAAATCATTGTTATTGGTATTGGTGAAGTAACATAATTTAGTTTTATCTTGAGCCATCGTGACAAGCAAGCAAACTAACACACAAGCAAACAAAAAACAAGCGGGCAAATAGATAAAGACATGGAGGATAGAGAGAGAGGGCGAATAAAACGGCAAGGGTGAAGTGGGGGAGAGGAAAATGGCAAATAATGTAATGCGGGAGATAATGGTATGTGATGGGTACTTGGTATGTTGACTTTTGCGTAGACCTTCCCAGCAACGGCGCCAGAAATCCTTCTTGCTAACTCTTGAGCACTGCGTTGGTTTTCCCCGAAGAGGAAGGGATGATGCAGCAAAGTAGCGTAAGTATTTCCCTTAGTTTTTGAGAACCAAGGTATCAATCCAGTAGGAGGCTACGCACGAGTCCCTCGTACCTGCACAAAACAAATAAATCCTCGCAACCAACGCAAATAGGGGTTGTCAATCCCTACACAGCCACTTACGAGAGTGAGATTTGAAAGATATGATAAGATAGTATTTTTGTGACAAAGATGCAAAGTAAAATAAAGGCAAAGTAAAAGCAAAGGAAATAACTAAGTAGTAGGAGATTGATATGATAAAAATAGACTCGGGGGCCATAGGTTTCACTAGTGGCTTCTCTCGAGAGCATAACTATTCTACGGTGGGTGAACAAATTACTGTTGAGCAATTGATAGAATTGAGCATAGTTATCAGAATATCTAGGTATGATCATGTATATAGGCACCACGTCCGAGACAAGTAGACTGATTCCTGCCTGCATCTACTACTATTACTCCGCTCATTGACCGCTATCCAGCATGCATCTAGAGTATTAAGTCATGAAAACAGAGTAACGCCTTAAGCAAGATGAAATGATGTAGAGGGATAAACTCATGCAATATGATGAAAACCCCATCTTCTTATCCTCGATGGCAACAATACAATACGTGCCTTGCGGCCCCTACTGTCACTGGGAAAGGACACCGCAAGATTGAACCCAAAGCTAAGCACTTCTCCCATTGCAAGAAAGATCAATCTAGTAGGCCAAAGCAAACTGATAATTCAAAGAGACTTGCAAAGATAACCAATCATACATAAAAGAATTCAGAGAAAATTCAAATATTGTTCATTGATAGACTTGATCATAAACCCATAATTCATCGGTCTCAACAAACACACCGCAAAAAGAAGATTGCATCGAATAGTTCTCCACAAGAGAGGGGGAGAACATTATATTGATATCCGAAAAGAGAGAAGAAGCCATCTAGCTAATAACTATGGACCCATAGGTCTGAGGTGAACTACTCACACTTCATTGGAGGGGCTATGGTGTTGATGTAGAAGCCCTCCATGATCGATGCCCCCTCCGGTGGAGCTCCGTAACAGGCCCCAAGATGGGATCTCGTGGATACAAGAAGTTGCGGTGGTGGAATTAGTTTTTGGCTCCGTATCTGATCGTTTGGGGGTACGTAGGTATATATAGGAGGAAGGAGTACGCCGGTGGAGCAACAGGGGGCCCACGAGGGTGGAGGGCGCGCCTGGGGGGGGGGGGGGGTAGGCGCGCCCCCTACCTTGTGGCCTCCACTTTTGTGTCTTGACGTAGGGTCCCAGTCTCCTGGGTCTTGTTCATTGAGAAAATCACATTCCCAAAGGTTTCATTCCGTTTGGACTCCGTTTGATATTCCTTTTTTTTTCAAACCCTAAAACAGGCAAAAACAGCAATTCTGGGCTGGGCC
>NC_041382.1:602666933-602676177 GCF_002162155.2 Triticum dicoccoides | reverse complement strand
GATACAAGAAGTTGCGGTGGTGGAATTAGTTTTTGGCTCCGTATCTGATCGTTTGGGGGTACGTAGGTATATATAGGAGGAAGGAGTACGCCGGTGGAGCAACAGGGGGCCCACGAGGGTGGAGGGCGCGCCTGGGGAGGGGGGGGGGTAGGCGCGCCCCCTACCTTGTGGCCTCCACTTTTGTGTCTTGACGTAGGGTCCCAGTCTCCTGGGTCTTGTTCATTGAGAAAATCACATTCCCAAAGGTTTCATTCCGTTTGGACTCCGTTTGATATTCCTTTTTTTTTCAAACCCTAAAACAGGCAAAAACAGCAATTCTGGGCTGGGCCTCCGGTTAATAGGTTAGTCCGAAAAATAATACAAAAGTGGATAATAAAGAGCAATAATGTCCAAAACAGTAGAAAATATAGCATGGAGCAATCAAAAATTATAGATACGATGGAGACATATCAACATGCATGCCGCGGGAGTTGCAAACTTCAACACAAGCATTTCTCAAATTCGCAACTACTCAACTAGCATGACTTTGATATTATTGCCTCCATATCTCAAAACAATCATCAAGCATCAAACTTCTCTTAGTATTCAAAACACTCATAAGAAAGAAATTATTAATCTTGAACACCTAGCATATTAGGATTATTTAAGCAAATTACCATGCTATTTAGGACTCTCAAAATAATCTAAGTGAAGCATGAGAGATCAATAGTTTCTATAAAACAAATCCACCAACGTGCTCTAAAATATATAAGTGAAGTACTAGAGCAAAGCTACATAACTAAAATGATATAAGCGAAGCACATAGAGTATTCTAACAAATTCCAAATCATGTATGGCTCTCTCAAAAGGTCTGTGCAGCAAGGATGATTGTGGTAAACCAAAAAGCAAAGACTCAAATCATACAAGACGCTCCAAGCAAAACACATATCATGTGGTGAATAAAAATATAGCTCCAAGTAAAGTTACCGATAGAAGTAGACGAAAAGAGGGGATGCCTTCCGGGGCATCCCCAAGCTTTGGCTTTTAGGTGTCCTTAGATTATCTTGGGGGTGCCATGGGCATCCCCAGGCTTAGGCTCTTGCCACTCCTTGTTCCATAATCCATCAAATCTTTACCCAAAACTTGAAAACTTCACAACACAAAACTTAAAGTAGAAAATCTCGTGAGCTCCGTTAGCGAAAGAAAACAAAATACCACTTCAAGCTACTGTAATAAACTCATTCTTTATTTATATTTGTGTTATACCTACTGTATTCCAACTTCTCTATGGTTTATAAACAATTTTACTAGCCATAGATTCATCAAAATAAGCAAACAACACACGAAAAACAGAATCTGTCAAAAACAGAACAGTCTGTAGTAATCTGTAGCTAGCACAAGATCTATAACCCCAAAAAATTTAAAATAAATTTCTGGACGTGAGGAATTTATCTGTTAATCATCTGCAAAAATAATTAACTAAATATCACCTTCCAAATAAAAATGGCAGCAGTTCTCGTGAGCGCTAAAGTTTCTGTTTTTTCCAACAAGATATCAAGACTTTCCCCAAGTCTTCCCAACGGTTCTACTTGGCATAAACACTAATTAAACACAAAAAACACAACCTAAACAGAGGCTAGATAAATTATTTATTACTAAACAGGAGCAAAAAGCAAGGAATAAAAATAAAATTGGGTTGCCTCCCAACAAGCGCTATCATTTAACGCCCCTAGCTAGGCATAAAAAGCAAGGATAGATCTAGGTATTGCCATCTTTGGTAGGCAATACGTAAGTGGCTCTCATAATAGATTCATAAGGTAATTTAATTTTCTTTCTAGGAAAGTGTTCCATGCCTTTCCTTAACGGAAATTGGAATCTAATATTTCCTTCCTTCATATCAATAATTGCACCAATCGTTCTAAGGAAAGGACTACCAAGAATAATAGGACATGAAGGATTGCAATCTATGTTAAGAACAATAAAATCTACGGGTACATAATTCCTATTTGCAACAATAAGAACATCATTAATTCTTCCCATAGGTTTCTTAATAGTGGAATCCGCAAGATGCAAGTTTAGAGAGCAATCATCAAAATCACGGAAACCTAACAAATGGCACAAAGTCTTTGGAATCATGGAAACACTAACACCCAAATCACATAAAGCATAGAACACGTGATCTTTAATCTTAATTTTAATAGTTGGTTCCCACTCATCATAAAGTTTTCTAGCGATAGAAACTTCCAATTCAAGTTTTTCTTCATAAGATTGCATCAAGGCATCAACGATATGTTTAGTGAATGCTTTGTTTTGACTATAAGCGTGAGGATAATTTAGCACGGATTGCAACAAGGAAATACAATCAATCAAAGAGAAATTTTCATAATTAAATTCCTTGAAATCCAAAATAGTGGGTTTAGCAACATCTAGGGTTTTAATTTCTTTGATCCCACTTTCATCAATTTTAGCATCAAGATCTAAAAACTCCAAATTCTTGGAACGCCTTCTAGGTAAAGGTGGATCATATTCAGTCCCATCATTATTAAGATTCATATTGAAAAAAAAAGATTTAATAGGGGACACATCAGTAACTTTTAGATCTTCATCTTTATTTTCATAGGAACTAGAAGAACACACTCTTATAAAGGCATCTTTCTTAGCACGCATCCTAGCGGTTCTTTCTTTGCACTCATCAATGGAAATTCTCATGGATTTGAGAGACTCATTGATATCATGCTTAGGTGGAATAGATCTAAGTTTCAAAGAATCAATATTAAGAGAAATTCTATCAACATTCCTAGCCAACTCATCAATCTTAAGCAATTTTTCTTCAATCAAAGCATTGAAATTCTTTTGCGAAGTAATAAAATCTTTAATATTAGATTCAAAATCAGAGGGCATCTTATTATAATTTCCATAACAATTGTTGTTGGAATTACCATAATTATTAGAGGGATTACTAGGATAAGGCCTAGGATTAGAATTTCCTCTATACGCATTGTTACCAAAATTGTTCTTACCAACAAAATTCACATCCATAGATTCATTATTATTCTCAATCAAAGTAGACAAGGACATATCTTTAGGATCAGAAGAAACACTTTTACCAGCAAATAATTTCATAAGTTCATCCATCTTTCCACTCAAAACATTAATTTCTTCTATCGCATGCACCTTTTTATTAGTAGATCTTTCAGTATGGCATTGAGAATAATTAACCATAACATTATATAGGAGTTTAGTAGCTTCTCCTAAAGTGATTTCCATAAAAGTGCCTCCCGCGGCTAAATCTAAAAGATTTCTAGAAGCAAAATTCAATCCGGCATAAAATTTTTGTATAATCATCCACAAATTCAAACTATGAGTAGGGCAATTACGTATCACTAATTTCATCCTCTCCCAAGCTTGTGCAATGTGTTCATGATCAAGTTGCTTAAAATTCATAATATCGTTTCTAAGAGAGATGATCTTAGCGGGAGGAAAATACTTAGAGATAAAAGCATCTTTGCACTTATTCCATGAATCAATACTATTTTTAGGCAAAGACGAAAACCAAGCTTTTGCACGATCTCTAAGTGAAAAAGGAAATGGCTTCAATTTAACAATACTGTTATCCACATCTTTCTTATTTTGCATATCACACAAATCAACGAAGCTATTTAGATGGGTAGCGGCATCTTCACTAGGAAGGCCGGAAAACGGATCTTTCATGACAAGATTCAGCAAGGCAGCATTTATTTCACAAGATTCGGCATCGGTAAGAGGAGCAATTGGAGTGCTAATAAAATCATTGTTGTTGGTATTGGTAAAGTCGCACAATTTAGTGTTATCTTGAGCCATCGCGACAAGCAAGCAATGCAACACACAAGCAAACAAAAAGCAAGCATGCAAAAGAGGCAAACAGGAAAGAGAGGGAGGATAGAGAGAGAGAGGGCGAATAAAACAGCAAGGGTGAAGTGGGAGGAGAGGAAAACGAGAGGCAAATGGCAAATAATGTAATGCGGGAGACAAGGATTGTGATGGGTACTTGGTATATTGACTTTTGTGTAGACTCCCCGACAACGGCGCCAGAAATCCTTCTTGCTACCTCTTGAGCACTGCGTTGGTTTCCCCGAAGAGGAAGGGATGATGCAGTAAAGTAGCGTAAGTATTTCCCTCAGTTTTTGAGAACCAAGGTATCAATTCAGTAGGAGGCTACGTGCGAGTCCCTCGTACCTGAACAAAAAAAATAAATCCTTGCAACCAACGCGATAAGGGGTTGTCAATCCCTACATGGCCACTTACGAGAGTGAGATCTGATAGATATGATAAGGTACTATATTTGGTATTTTTATGATAAAGATGCAAAGTAAAATAAAAGCAAAGTAAAAGCAAAGGAAATAACTAAATATTGGTAGATTAATATGATGAAGATACACCCGGGGGCCTTAGGTTTCACTAGTGGCTTCTCTCAAGAGCATGAGTATTTTATGGTGGGTGAACAAATTACTGTTGAGCAATTGACAGAATTGAGCATAGTTATGAGAATATCTAGGTATGATCATGTATATAGGCATCACGTCCGAGACAAGTAGACCGACTCCTGCATGCATCTACTACTATTACTCCACTCATCGACCGCTATCCAGCATGCATTTAGAGTATTAAGTTAATGAAAATAGAGTAACACCTTAAGCAAGATGACATGATGTAGAGGGATAAACTCATGCAATATGATGAAAACCCCATCTTCTTATCCTCGATGGCAACAATACAATGCATGCATTGCCGCCCCTACTGTCACTGGGAAAGGCCACCGCAAGATTAAACCCAAAGCTAAGCACTTCTCCCATTGAAAGAAAGATCAATCTAGTAGGCCAAACCAAACTGATAATTCGAAGAGACTTGCAAAGATAACCAATCATACATAAAAGAATTCAGAGAAGATTCAAATATTGTTCATAGATAGACTTGATCATAAATCCACAATTCATTGATCTCAACAAACACACCGCAAAAAGAAGATTACATCGAATAGTTCTCCACAAGAGAGGGGGAGAACATTGTATTGAGATCCCAAAAGAGAGAAGAAGACATCTAGCTAATAACTATGGACCCGTAGGTCTGAGGTGAACTACTCACACTTCATCGGAGGGGCTATGGTGATGATGTAGAAGCCCTCCGTGATGGATACCCCCTCCGGCGGAGCTCCAGAACAGGCCCCAAGATTGGATCTCATGGATATAGAAAGTTGCGGCGGTGGAATTAGGGTTTTGGCTCCGTCTCTAATCGTTTGGGGGTACGTAGGTATATATAGGTGGAAGGAGTACGTCGGTGGAGCAACAGGGGCCCCACAAGGGTGGAGGGCGTGCCTGGGGTGGTAGGCGCACCCCCTACCTCGTGGCCTCCTCCTTTGTGTCTTGATGTAGGGTCCAAGTCTCCTGGATCATGTTCGGTGAGAAAATCACGTTCCCGAAGGTTTCATTCCGTTTGGACTCCACTTGATATTCCTTTTCTTCGAAACCCTAAAATAGGCAAAAAAACAGCAATACTGGGCTGGGCCTCCGGTTAATAGGTTAGTCCCAAAAATAATATAAGTGGATAATAAAGCCCAATAATGTCCAAAACCGTAGATAATATAGCATGGAGCAATCAAAAATTATAGATACGTTGGAGACGTATCACCAGCCCATCAGCATGTTGAACCAGGTTCTGATGGTAGAAGGGCTCTCGGGTGATGGTGGAGTTGGCAGCAGTGTAGTATCCCTCCGCACTAACATCGGATGCGACAGCAATGTCCCAGAAAGGGAGGTGTCCAACTCCCGATACACCCCACGAAGACGTGTAAGAGCAGCATAAGCAGCATCGTGGACTGCCATGTCGATAGTCACTCCAACACCATGAGCAGTGTGCAACACGTTAGAGGAGTCATACTCCCGAGAGTAGAGGTGGACGATGGCACGGTACTGCTCCTGGTTAAAGTCCTGGTACTGCTCGTACACGGTGTACTCAGGGTGCCAGCGATAACGCAGATAGGTCATCATCTCAGCTAACACAGCAGGTGATCCTGAGACACCAATGGTCGTCGTGTGGCGCACGACCTGCCTCGTGGGTTCCATCTGAAAACAAAGATGTTTCAAAGGAGTCAAATGACAGTGTGGATATTGTTCAATATACTACTCTAAGGAATAACTAGGGCTTATCCAACTTTGGGGTGAACGTGGTAACGGGATCCTAATGTTAAAGTTAGTAAATTCGTTTAACCCGAGTAGAAGAGAGTTCAGAGTCCCAGAGTAAAGATCAAGGAGTAAAAGATCCTAATACCACCCAAATGGTGACATGGGCCCGTAAGACACACAACTATGTTAGTAAAAGTTTTGCAATGTCTATACCCGACTTCGGCCAAGGAGTGTGGAAGGGCTATTCCTACAGGCAGTCGGCTCTGATACCAACTTGTGACGCCCCCGATTCAATTGTACACTAATCATACACGCAAACGTGTAAGATCAAGATTAGGGACTCATGGGAAGATATCACAACACAACTCTACATATAAAATAAGTCATACAAGCATCATATTACAAGCCAGGGGCCTCGAGTGCTCGAATACAAGAGCTCGATCATAGACTAGTCAGCGGAAGCAACAATATCTGAGTATAGACATAAGTTAAACAAGTTACCATAAGATGGCTAGCACAAACTGGGATACATATCGAAAGAGGTGCAGGCCTCCTGCCTGGGACCCTCCTAAACTACTCCTGGTCGTTGTTGGTGGCCTACACGTAGTAGTAGGCACCTCTAGAGTAGTAGGAGTCATCATCGACGGTGGCGTCTGGCTCCTGGACTCCAATGTCGAGTCGCAACAATCGGATATAGAAAGGGGGAAGGAGGAAGCAAAGAAACCGTGAGTACTCATCCAAAATACTCGCAAGCAAGGAGCTACACTACATATGCATTGGTATCAATGAAAAGGGGTAGTGTATGTGGACTGAACTGCAGAATGCCGGAATAACAGGGGGATAGCTAGTCATGTCGAAGACTATGCTTCTGGCCGCCTCCATTTTGCAGCATGTAGAAGAGAGTAGATAGTAAGTTCACTAAGTAACATCGCATAGCATAACCCTACCCGGTGATCCTCCCCTCGTCGCCCTGTGAGAGAGCGATCACCGGTTGTATCTGGCACTTGGAAGGGTGTGTTTTATTAAGTATCCGGTTCTAGTTGTCATAAGGTCAAGGCACAACTCCGGGTCGTCCTTTTACTGAGGGACACGGCTATTCAAAAAGATAAACTTCCATGCAGGGGTGCACCACATTTCCCAACATGCTCGATCCCTTTTGGCCGGACACACTTTCCTAGGCCTTGCTCGGCCTGAGAAGATCAACATGTCGCAGCCCTACCTAGGCACAACAGAGAGGTCAGCACGCCGGTCTAAATCCTATGCACGCAGGGGTCTGGGCCCATCGCCCATTGCACACCTGCATGTTGCGTACGCGGTCGGTGAGAAGACCTAGCAACCTCCATTACAAAGGAAGTTGCGTTACGTGGTCCAACCCGACGCGCGCCGCTCAGTCGCTTACGTCATGAAGGCTTCGGCTGATATCACGACGTCGAGTGCCCATAACTGTTCCCACATAGTTGGTTAGTGCGTATAGGCCAGTGGCCAGACTCAGATCAAATACCAAGATCTCGTTAAGCGTGTTATTTCGAAGTAACCGCGTACACCGACCAGGCCCAGGCCCACCTCTCTCCTAGGTGGTCTCAACCTGCCCTGTCGCTCCGCCACAAAGATCCACATAGAGGGTCGTCGGGAAAGTATGTCCTTTCAGCCCCCAATTCGTGAATCAACCATGGGTACTCAACGAGCCGACCCGACTTTAGTCACAACATGTATCATGTGTAATATGTATCGTATAGACTCGTGATCAACACCCGACGTGATCACGACCCGATAGTATAGCATGGCAGACTGACAAGAATGTAGGGCCACTGATGATAAACTAGCATCCTATACTAAGCATTTAGGATTGCAGGTAAAGGTAACAACAGTAGTAGCAAGGACAGGCTATGCAACAGAATGGGATTAACGGAAAACAGCAACATGCTACACTACTCTAATGCAAGCAGTAGAGAGAAGAATAGGCGATATCTGGTGATGAAGGGGGGGCTTGCCTGGTTGCTCTGGCAAGTAGGGGTTGTCAACAACATAGTCGATCAGGGCACCAGCAGCAGCGTCAGTCTTGTAGTCTACCGGAGAGAAGAGGTGGAAGAAACAATGAATACAATGCAAACAGATGCATATCGATGCATGACATGACAAGTAACGGTGCTAGGTGTGCCCTAACGCAGTAGGAGGTGATATCGGCGAAGGGGGGAAACAACCGGGAAAGTATCCCCGGTGCTTAGCGTTTCCGGACAAACGAACCGAAGGTGGAAAGTTGTGTGTTCGCTATGCTAGGGATGCATGGCGGACGAACGGGTTGCGTATCCGGATTCGTCTCGTCGTTCTGAGCAACTTTCATGTACAAAGTTTTTCCATCCGAGCTATGTTTTGTTTTATATTAATTTTAAAAGATTTAAATCATTTTTTAGGATTTATTTAATTATTATAATTCAACATTATCCAGAATAGAGTGCTGATGTCAGCATGATGTCAGCAGTCAACAAGGGTGTTGACTGGTCAAACTGACATGAGGGTCCCGCCTGTCATTGACTGATTAATTAACTAACAATTAATTAGGTTAATTAGTGATAGGACTAATGTAATTATGATTAAGTAACTTAATTAATTCTTTAATTAATTAATACTTATTTATTTATTTATTGTTTTTTAGTTCTTTTTTTAAAACGTTCAGGGGGCTGGGCCCCATGTGTTATAGGGCCAGGGGCCTTAGCGGATGTGGGGTTTACGGGCGCCGGGCGTGGGCACCCGAAAGGCGAGTCCTGAGCGGAGCCAGCCGGGGTGCCGCGGGTGGTTCGCTGGAGCGCGGCCACGGCGAGTAGACGAGGGAGGATGGCGACCGCGGTGCGTAGCAGGCGGTGGCACGGATAGCGGAGAGTCAGGCGGGGGGCCGCGAGCAGCGAGCGGTGGCGCGGCCGGGAGAGGACAACGCCGAAGCAGAGGGCAGCCGCGCGGGGAAGCCAGTGCGGTGCGTTGGACGCCGAGGAGGGAGGTCGGGCATGGCGAGCGGGGGCCCGAGGCGACGGCGGCGTAGCTTGGCAGCGACAGGGGCGAGGCGCAGCGAGGCGGGCGCGGCGGTTGCCGAGGCCGGACGCGGTTGGAGGTGG
>NC_041382.1:602651059-602666344 GCF_002162155.2 Triticum dicoccoides | reverse complement strand
GGACGGCCATGGCGGGGCGGCAGGGCTCGCGCTGGCGCGGGTGGGTGCACACGGGGTGAGCGGAGGCGGGCGGGATCCGCGGCGGCCAGCGGCGGCGGTTTCGGCGCGGGGAGCAAGGGTGGCGGTTGCAGTGAGCGCGCGCGGGCGCGGCCCGGTGCTTTGAGGCGACGGGCAACAGCGAGCAAAGGGGGAGGGGTCCGTGGGCGCGAGCGGGAACGGGAGGGCGGAGGCAGGGGCGTTGGAGCGCGGTGCGTGCTGCGGCAAGGCGGGCGACGGCAACGCGGAGCTCAGACGCGGTTTCCAAAAATAGGTTATTGTGGCCACTAGAAAAACACAGAAAAAGAACTGTAGTGACTACAAGCAAACAACTAAACAAGACAATAAGGAAATAAATAAGCAAGCAATTAATGCTAGCCTATTAGCGCTATTACACATATTACATCCATTGGGCACCAAAGTTCGCCACCAGTGCAAATATAGGGAACAAAGCAGCATATTACATGCACTGTCCGCCAAAATTGGCCACCAATGCAAATTAATGCGGCAGCAAAACAAGAGCATAACTGAAACAACTTCAGAAGAGCTCAAGAAACGTGGTATCCACCATGTTGGCAATAAGAGTAGCAAGCATATTAGCTTTGTCCTGTTTGGCGCTAAAATCCTCCAACGCTTGCTGTTGCACTAGAAAGTATGCATCTGAATGCTCCAGGGACTTCCGTAGTCCTTCCTCTTCTTGTCGCAGCACAGCTAATCGATGTCTTTCAGCTTGTAGTTGAGACTCAAGAAACCGAACTGATTCAGACGATGAGTTTGAATAGCTTGTGCAAGTGGTAGTGGCCAGTAACTCCAACACTAAACCAAGACAGGACTTTGGGGTTATCTCACTGTCTTCAAGATAGTCTTCCTTAGCTATTTTATCAGCTTTGTTGGAGACCAACAAGGATGTGTCACTATCCTGAACCTTATCTGCATTACTTCCTTTACCATTGCTTCATAAGGCACTCTTCCCCAATATTCTGTCAGCATTCTAAAAGAAGAAACAAGCAGACACATAATAGTTTAGCATGTACTAGTATATGAAACTCATTTCGGTGAACCAGTTCATTAGTAAGGTGGACAGGATTAAACTACCAAGTCTTCTATTGCCAAGTACTAGTACATAATAAAAGCATCAAACAAACATATATCTATGTCCTATGGTCACTGCATTGTCTTGCCAAATCAAACAAAGCAGCAGTGAAAGAATACAAAGCATGGGAAACTACATGGCACAACAAGATTTCATATGGGTACCATGGGTCTACATGTACAACAACACTATTGGTTCTGGTGTGATGCTAGTAATGTGCATGGTATGAGAAGTCAACTGTATACACAATTGAAATTGAAATCAACAGAGCTATTGATAAGAGCAAGCCTGTTAAAGAAACATGCGTGAACATACCTGCTGTGTCATTGAAGTTTCGATTGGATCCTTTAATTTAAAAATAAGTGATACAAGAGCAAAGCAGTATGCACGATAGCAATCATAGTTAAAAAAGGCGCGCCTAAGCGAGCGCTTAAGCGCACCTAGGGTCTAGGCGTTGGCAAAACGCATTGCACATAACTACGCTTAATCTGTGCATAACTGCGCATAAGCATGCGCTTTGTTTAGTAAAGTGCAAGGCGGTGGAAAAACACACAATTAACGCCTAGCGCTTTTTTGAACTATGATATCAATGGAATCTTAAATTAGAACAGTTGTTCTTTAGGTTTAGGCACTTGTTCTACATGAACAGAGAACAGTAAGACATAATAATAGAGTACTTAAAAATAGAAAATGAGCTCATAGACCTTACCACATTCTTGGTTTGGGACCAGTACAGAACAAGGCGTTCCCAGTCATCGTCCAGTAAATGTGTCTTAGGAGAACGTAAGCGAATTTGGTGAGTTTCTTTGCCAGTGAAGTACGTTTTCTTTAGGTAATTCCGATACTGCCACCAAGCATTCTTGAAGATAGCAGAGGTATTAGCACAGGTTACCTCATCCTAAGTTTCCAAATCGGTCCTTCTCTATAGAGAAAAATGGGAAAATTTGCTATATTATAACCATCATGGAGGTAGGATGTATGGGACAAAGCAAAGTAATTGCCATGAATAACATTACTTACACATAACTCCTGGACAAACACCTGCAACTGGCATTTTCCTTCATCTTCAGTATAATATTTCCAAGATGGGAAGATACACACATATGATTTAACAACATAAAATGCGATAGATGCTAAACTACGACTAGCTGGTTGTGCTTCCTCCACAGGAATAGGCGTACTAACTGGTGGAGTTGGGGTTCACCGTGGTAGTACTGGCCCTTTGGGCACTGGAGCTGCCTTACTAACTGCTCTTGTTTGGGAGCTCTATGGTGGAGCTGGTGCTGTGTCAACAGGAACTGGGTTACTATCTGCTGGGGTTGGTGTTAGATTGGGTGAAGCTGGTTCTCTGTCCATCGCAGTAGGGGTACAATATGCGAGAGTTTGGGTTATGTGTGGTAAGGCTGGTTCTCGTGCATGTACAACCGGGGTGCTATCTCCACCAAGAGGTAGCATTGTTTTATTTGAAGACCGTGTTTTTAGTCCGCTAGATGCTGGCATCACCCGCTCCAATTCAAATGGCTGATAAACAGGAAACATAGTTTAATGTACAGACATTGTATGAGAGACAGATGCAATAGATAGTGTGGAAAAAAGAGGGCATGAAATAGTTGACATGTATATTGTTTAAGTAAAACGGATAGCATGACATAATTTCACATATATGACATCTATCTAAACTGGATAGCATAGCATAACATAATTCAAAGATATGATGAATAACTAAACAGAATCGCATGACATAATTCACCTACATGTTATCTAAGTAATCAGGATCGCATCATTTAATTCACATATGTGATTTATATGCTAAACAGAGGGCATTAGATGTGATGTCTGAACTAAGAACATGGTGTTGAATATTGTGTATATGATGTCTAATCTATGCAATGCAAGACACCATATGCATGATATGAGCAGTATAACTGTGCCAAGTAAGAGCATACACCTCGGTGGGGGAATAGGACTGGTTATCTGTCTCTGAATCCATCTCTGAGGAGCTATCGGGACCCAACAAGAGATTTGCTTTGACAGGTAGCACTGTCTGCGCTAAAGGCCTTGTTTTCACTCCAGATTTTTCAATCTCCCATGCAAATGGCTGATTCACAGGAAGAGTAGTTTAATGTACAAACATTGTCGACAAATGGAAATGTAATGAAGAAAAGGATGGGCAAGATATCATTAAAATATATGATGCCTGGTTAAACAGGATGGCATTGCACATTTCACGTATATTATGGCTCGCTAAAAGACATGAGACTGCACAATTCCCATATATGATATAGAAACTAAACAGGTGGCATTACATAACATGTTTAAACTAAGCAGATGACATATATGATGTCAAAAGTAGGCACTGCAAGGAAACGTATGCATGATATGACTAACACCATCATGCCAAGGTAGAGCAAACACCTTGGGGGGTAAATAGGAGTGGTCAGCGGCGTCTGAATCCGCCTCGAAACAGATATCTTCCTCTGGATTACAATGTGGAGAGGGGTGGGGAGGGTTTTCCATTGAACCCACCATGGAGCGATGTCTGCATGACATTGTATTGCCGTGCAAAACTCTTCTCCTTTTCTCTACATGTTCAGCATGACTGTGTACAATATCTGACATGCATACGAAAAAAAAGATGGTGAGATTATGTAAGGAGAGCATGTAGAATTTAGAGTGATGGTAACAACCAGTGGATGGATCCAAAAATAATGATAGCAGGCTGTTGATTGCTTTAATTTAATAAAAAGACAGATGATGATTGCTTTACTATTTGTTTCCCACCCAAGATGAACAACATAGGCATACCCTAGGTGAACCAGATATTAGACAGAGATACTATTCATTGATTCCTCGATATGTGCCCCACAACTAATTTAGAACTCAAGTTTGAACATTAATTTGGACCTGACTTGGAGTCCAAGAGGTGAACATGACGATAAAGTAGTAGGTAAGTTTAAGCAATGCATAACATAAGCAGAAACAAAAGAGTGCGACCTCTCTTGTGGACCCGTGTACTCCTCAGGTTCATTTGCTGAGTCGATGATGGTGATGCCGTTGCGGTGGGTGCCAGCAGCAGGAAAGGAGATCTGAGGCAGCGAAAGATGGTCCGGAGTCGTGATGTCTGGTTTGGTGGATGTTTCTGTCGATGGAGCAGCTCAGTTGAGGTGGACGATGTCGCGGCAGGAGCAGGACAAACCTCACAAAGTTCCCTTCGACACCTACCTATAACTGAAGTAATTCTGTAAGGGCTCATTTGGCTTGCATGATTCGAATAACGCAGGGATAGGAAAAACACCGGAATAGGATAGGAATGCACATGGCAAATAGAGCATTCGTAAACACATGATTTCTGTCAACTTGAGTGTTTGGTTTACAGGAATTGGAAGAGCAGAGGAATGCAAAGAAACATGGCCAAAATAAAGTGAAACCATATGAAAGCGTGTACAGTTAGAATGTTATTCTGCCACTAATGCACTTGGTCTTGTTTTCATGCCTAGGATTTTGAAAAGTAGGTCCAGGTGGATGTTTTGCTTCATTCCTTTCAACAAAATGCATGAATAATCAAATAGTAGAGTGCCATTGGAAAATTCTCTATTGCTATGTTTTTCCGTTGAACCAAAATAACACTAATGGATCGACATGAATGTATAGTAATAAGTGATGCAACAAGTGTACAACCTCTTTACCGTAGCCGTGTCGACCTCAGCATCATTAGGTTAGTCGCTGAAGCAGTTGAGGCAGAGGTGGCTGTCGGAGGTGTGGAGGAAGATCTGAGGAATCTATAGACAGCGTCCAGGGCACTACTCTGTTCTGATGGATCGTTTTGTCGTTGGAGTA
The DNA here is from genome assembly GCF_002162155.2 of Triticum dicoccoides. Lineage (NCBI taxonomy): Eukaryota > Viridiplantae > Streptophyta > Magnoliopsida > Poales > Poaceae > Triticum > Triticum dicoccoides. The sequence continues at coordinate 602,661,378 of NC_041382.1, read as the reverse complement.
GCCCTGGTGAGCCGTAAGACGTCAAGGTTGAAGCAGCACAAGACAGACATCGTCAATCTCAAGTGGGATTCTAATAGCATCTCCAATAGATGATGTGAAATTTACATCACCAAAAACCACGTGACTACAACAGATGAGGTAAAAACTGTTGACTCCGAACTTAACTGTCAAAACTGAAATTTACTGTGGAATCTGAATGTTACCGTTGAAACTGAACACAATGGTAGCAGAGAGGCACTTGACATGTAGTTTAGGGAGGGCCTGTAGTTCATCTTCAACCTGCACCTCCCTGAGCCGCCATCCACCACTGGACAAACCTCCGGCCCCAACGCCGCCTCGCCGCCCTGAAACAACTCCCCACTGCCGGTCCGCCGCCGCCCCAGCTAGCCCTATAGGCCCCCCGCCGGCACCCTGAACCCTAAGATAGATAGTGGGGTACCTCTCCGGCGAGCCCCCCCACCCCCTGAAAATCGACTGACCCAAAAGTCAATTCAGTCGGGGAAGAGGCGGGACGACGAGATGGACGACGGATCCTCATCCGGGGAGTTGGACGAGGGATGTCGAGCTATTGCGGTGGACGATGTCGTCGGGGAAGAGGCTCCGACTGGGCAACGGTGAGGTGGCGGACGGAGGAGGGTGGGGTTTCGCGGCTGGAGCGGAGAGGTTATGGCGGCCTGGGATTTCGAATGGCAAAAAGGAGGCGATGGGAGGGGGTGAACCATGACTTAGGGACGCGCTTGTCCAAAATGTAGGGTGTGTTACAAAAGTACCCCACACCAATTTGAACTAGCAGCCCTTTCGGCTCAGGGTTAGAAGGGGGATTTCACGTGTCGGGATTTGACAGCTGGAGGGAGTTTTCGCGCACGTTGTAATTTCGGGATAGCAAGGCACGGGTTGTGAAGGCGCCAGTTTTGGGAGCACGATATGTGAATTTTCGGGATATAACAAGGCATGGGTTGAATTTTAGGGACAAGCCTAACATGTAATATTGTACTTTGTACATACCAAATCAATTTGCACTTCCCTCAACCAAAAAGAAAACGAAAAAATAAAACTATTCACACCACACAAAGAGAGAGTCTTGCCCTGTTTTACTATAAAAATGCTATTTAAAGCTACTCATACCAACAATTTAGTGTAATTAAATGCTATTCGATAGTATGAATCCATGTTATGTCCAATTAAATTTTTTCGCTTGCTGCATAATGCATGTAACCTACTCATACTAACATTTTAGTGCATTCCAAATGTCCAAACTACCGCTGCAATTCGAACTGAATTTGAATTCGTTTCTCTATTTCAATAACAATCTACAATCATGATTGTTGCCAACTTCAACCATCATTCGTGTATTACCTTAATAACACACCACATGATTACTATAGAGATAGATATGAACTATGTGTACTACATGAACTCGAATTCTATTTTTTGAATACACTTGATGTAGATTCCAAATAATAGTACATTTGATGTACTAACTATATATTCATAATCTAACCATGTTCCATACGTGTACACCATGTCTATCACACATAGTATAGTGCCCAGCCCCCTACATTATGACAAGTATTTAGACTTGAGCTACACAATCCACACATTAGCCCAAATTATGATCAATGTTCTATATGTTATACGTAGTACTAGCAAGATGCCCATGCGTTCCACAGAACATCAACATGATCAAGGGGAGGCCTAATTTGCAAATATGGAGAGGGGTGTGGGTATCTTTTTTCAAAATTGCCATAGTTTCCTTCCTATCCGTCAGATATAAATCAGACGGCCTATATTGCAGGATGGCACCATCATCGACAACTCCATTTTTATATAAGTAGAGATAAAATATATTATATGTAGTATAACATGTTCATAACCACACCATGTGTACCACCGTTATATATATTCACACATGCGTCGGTTTAAAACACTATGGTAAATTCTTCAAATATCCGAATTCGCTTTTTATAATGAAGTATGATCCTCTATTCATATTTTACACCCACACAATCCTCTTATCTTTGAAGCTAGCTAGCGCTAACTTTCTCTTGTGCATGCAGACGCCCGCATCCCTCTAACCCTCCCCCAGCATTCTCTAGCTCCATCACGCAAATTCGTCTTTTCACTTTAGGTCGTTCACCCATGGTGTGTGTAGGCCCCCCCAGCTCCTTCTTTAAAGCACACATCGATCAATATGCCTCTCTAGCCAGGTGTGCCTAGTACAAAACACAAGCTTCCCCTCTTCACTTATCACCGTCCATGCCTCACTCCCACCACTCTTTTCACCGATCTCGTACTCGCACACATCTCCCCCTCGATATAGTCTGACTCTCGCACCACCTCCTTGATGCATCCCTCTCTCTCTATCCTTCTCCCCGTGCCTCATTTGCTTCTAACACACACATGCAGGTATACCGATCGATCTCCCAACATATACCTAGGTCGACTTTAACTATTCCCCCCCATCGATCAACGTACCTCACAAGTTATGTTTCTCCTTTTCTGACAAAGGATGATTGATCTTCCTATGTAGTTATGTCTTCTTACCACATCCATATCGACCCCCTCATCATTCGTGCATGCCTCCTGACCCGTCTCTCAAACGCACGGGCACAGACAGGCATCCATCCCCTCTCTTATTGATATTGCAGGCGTGACCTCCGGTTGTCTATCAAGCCTATCCCACCATTTGTTAGAAGCAACTCCACTACCACCCCCTCCAACACTCTAGCTTTGTTTCTCCCCTAACCTTATTCCTCTCCTACACATGTGCATGGATGCCGATCGATCTCCCTTAATACATGAGGTAGATCGATCTCCCTTAATACATGAGGTAGGCCTCCCTCCTCCACACATATACCAGCCATTGTACCTCTATAGTTAATTAGGCCTCCCTTCCCCCCACCACACACCAATAGTCGAGCGCTGTAGGTGGGTACCCATGCCACAAAGACAAATTGCACCTGTCCCCTCTCACATTCCAGTAGGCCAGCCACTCTATATCTTTGACGTGGGCACACACAAATTCAATGTCACTCTTTATCGATCGCGCACGCGCACACACACACACATCATCCCTCTCTTTGATTCTATGGACACCTCAAGCCGATGATACCTCCACTCTCTTCTCGTGGATCGCCCCCTCTATATATATGATATATCCAGGACTCTATTTCACACACATTGCATATGTTACATTTTTGATTGACCCCACCTGTCACATCCCTAGTTCTGGTATGCACTAGGCTAGCCCTTCATGTGAGCATCATGTTTAAATTCAAATGAAATTTGAATTGAGGAATTTTCAAAAGCCTCAGAAGACCTCTAAAAATAACCAACATTTAAATATCATCAAATGAGTCCAAGAAAATGTTCCTGTTAATCTCTGGAAATATTGGCAAGGGATAAAATTCAAACCAATATTTCTAGAATCTCAGAAACAATTATTTTGGGCCTTTGAATTAATCCAATAAATATTTGAATTGGATCCATATTTGTTATATAACAAATATATGTTCAATAATTCTGGAAATTTTTGTGTAGCTTTGGATAAGTCCATTTAGTTCACACATTTATTTTCATGAATTTTGAAAATGGTTTGGTCTCTGAACTAAACCAAAACATAGTAGCAAAAATAGAAAAAGAGAACAAATTAAATAACAGAGAGAGAGAGAGAGAGAGAGACTTAGTACCTCGGCCACCTACCTGTGCCGCCTGCTGCTGAAGGCGGCCCAGCCCAGCCACCTCCCCTGCCAGTTGTCTTCCTCCTCTCGCCAGAAGGCAGAGGGGAAGCAGTGCATGATGCTCGCGCGCGCGGGCACGCAGCTGCCTGCCTGGCCCGTCCCTGGCTAGCGCGACGCTGGGATCGTCACCCTATGGCCTCTGGAACCCACCGACCCCTCTCTCACTTTCCCCCCTCGCCCGCTCGCTCTCTTCACGCCATGGCCAACGCGCTCGTCGCCGCCGTTCGGTGCCACGCGGCCACAGCCACCCCCTTGCCCCTCTGCCATCCCCAAGAGCTCCGCCCCGACCTCTTCTTCATCTCCGCCGAGTCAAATGACGCTGGAGCGCCCCGCAGCGCCGCCATCGCTGTTGTCTTTGTCCTCTGCATCGACAGTCATCGTCGTCGATTTGCAGCAACCCGACCTCGCCGACGACGCCGTCGGACACACTGTGAGCACCCGCGTTGTCTCCCCCTTCTCCCCTGGTCGCGCTCGCCCTCTAGGCCGTAGACCCACCATGACCGAAAGCTTGCTCGCCACCATCCATGTCGCTGCCGTGGCGAGAGCCCACACACGTCGCATCCGAGGACGCTATCATCCTCAGCACACTCCCAGGAGCCGAGACCACCCACCAGATGCTCCTCTCGTGCGCCGTAGCGCCTGACCCGCTGACGCCGAACTCCGGCCGCCGCCTCCGTGCTCGCCGTTATCATTTCCGGCGACCCCGAGGCCTCTCGATCACTCTTCTAGATGCGGTCGAGCGCAGGCTATCTTCTGGTGGCCTTCGCGCGTCCAGTCACCGCCCGTAGCGTGTTCCCGAGCATCGCTGTCGCGTTTGTGTGCTCGCCGGCGTTCAACTCCGGCGTGCTGACGTGGCCACATGATTAGTGCTAATCGCTGCCAGCTAACCAACCTTTCGTCACTGACTAGTGGGCCCAGTGCCCTAATAGTTTGAACTTAAACACTAATTAGAGCAAGTGCCATTGACATGTGGGCCCAGGCCTTAACTAATCTAGATTAGGTTTAGTTTAATTTTAATTAACTCTGTTAGTTAACCGTGTCACTGACGTGTGGACCCCACACGTCATATTTGACCTGGACCGAGCCATTGACCTGCGGACGTCACTATGAGGTCATGCTGACACAATAATTCCTTTCTAGAATTTAAATAAATCTTATTTATTTCAGAAAATATCCAAAACTTCGAAAAATCATAGAAATTCAACCATAACTCCAAATAAGATAAATTATATGTGAAAAATGATCAGAAAAATCCAATCTATCCATTTGTACAATTTTCATGCATGTTAGAACAACTTATAGCTACTGTTTAGGACAAATCAATTGAATGGCATTTAAATAACCATATGTGGAGTTTGAATTTGAACCTTGGGTTCAAACCAACTACACTTAATTGTGTTGCTAGTTGCATTAGCTCAAAACACAGCATATTGACATGTCATGATCATGCATCATATTGAGCATTGCATTGATTGTGCTCTCCTTCTCTATTGTCGGTATTTATCCCCTCTCGATAGACGTGCTTCCGACGATGAGTTCGATGACACCGATGAAGAGCTATAATATCTTCAGAAGTGCCAGGCAAGCAAACCCCCTGTTCATTCCGATACAATCCCACTCTCTCTCGCTCCTGCTCTCTTTTACTGCATTAGGACAACACTGATTCAACTGTTACATGCTGTGGTAGTTGAACCCCTTTCCTCTGCATGACATGTCATTGCCACAGTAAATAGATGAAACCCACTAGCATGAGTAGGAGTTGTTTGAGCCCTGATGTGCCTACTCATTCATGCTTGTTTGTCATGCCTGCTACTGCTTAGAGTTGAGTCAGGTCCGATTCATCGGGATGAATTGGAATGTGGTGAACATGTCCTACTGTTGAGAGCTAAGTGTGTGAACACGATTTGGTAAAGGTAGTGGTGAGAGGCCATGTAGGAGTACATGGTGGGTTGTCTCATTGCAGCCGTCCTTAGGAATTGAGTTCCGTGTTTCTGATCCATGAACAGTTACTACCACACATTGGGCTCCGGGCGCTCCAAGCTCTCTCGACTTATTAATCAACCTGATCTCTGTCCAGGAGTTGCAACTAGTTTCTGGTGTTTGTAGGTAGTGTTAGTAGTCTACCAAGTGGCACCCGGTACAGGTAGGCTTGGGACAGACTAGGCACAGTGGCCCGGTGTACCAAGTGGCACCCGGATGGTGGGCTTGGGAACCCTGTACACATCGTTTAGGGCCATGAGCGACACCCCGGCCGGATCTCCTTGTGGATGGAACCCGAATAGGCGATAAACCTGGACGAGAGACTTGTGTGGTTAGTCAGGTCGTGGCCGACTTCCTCACCAGGCTTCCGCTTGAAGGTTGCTGAGATACACGACGTGTACATGGTGGTAAGTGGCGAGAGCGTGTGTGAATAAGTACAACCCTGCAGGGTTATCATTATCTATTCTAATAGTCGGGTTCCTCGGATATGGAAACTTGGACCCCTTGCATAGTTCATAGACAAGTGAAAGTGGATACTCTAAAATGCGCATGATAAGCGTGAGTGCCATGGATGGCGTTCTCGTAGGGAGACGGGAGCGGATCCATAGTGGTGTATTGATATGGTGAATATGTGGACTCGTGTGTGCCACCTCAAAGAGTTATTTGCAGTAGTAGTTCAGGTTAGCCACCGAGTCAAAGCTGGCTTGCTGCAGTTAAACTCCACCACCCCTTTGATGATACCGATGCATATGCAGTTAGTTCTGATTTAAGTCTTGTTGGGTACATTTGTACTCATGTTTGCTTAATTTATGTTTTGCAGAGAGACTTCAGTCTGTCTAGTAGTTCCACATGGACTTCGACGTTTAGCTTGATACCTCAGTTACGATATTGTGCCCTCGGCAGGATCTGGTAGATAGTCAGGCTTCTCTCTTTCATTTGTAGAAGTCTGTACTCAGACATGTTAAGCTTTCGCTTGTGCTTGTTGCTTGTATGCTCTGTATGTTGGGTCATGAGACCCATGTTTGTAATATCTGGCTCTTCGGAGCCTAATGAATAAATACTTGAGTCATAGAGTTATGTTGTGATGCCATGTTGTATTCACACATATCGGGCATATTGTGTGTATGATTGAAATGCTTGGTATGTGTTGGATCCGACAACCTAGTTGTTCATCCTTGCTAGCCTCTCTTATGGGGAAATGTAGTCTTGTGCTTCCCTGAGCCATAGTAGTCCGCTACAGCCCGGTTCACCAGAGTCCTGCTAGCCCAACACTACTGCTCCGGAACACTTAGACTGGCCGGCATGTGATTCACTTCATTCCTATGTCTGTCCCTTCGGGGAAATGTCACGCGGTGACATCCGGAGTCCTGTCTAGCCTGCTACAGCCCGGTTCATCAGAGTCTTGTTAGCCCAGTGCTACAGCCCGGATTCGCACGCTGCTGACCGACATGCTCGATGTTGATTCATGTATGCATGTCCCCGTAAGTTAGTGCCACTTTGGGTTCACGACTAGTCATGTCGGACCGGGTTCTCTATCATATGGATGCTAGCGACACTATCATATACATGAGCCAAAAGGCGCAAACGGTCCCGGGCCATGGTAAGGCGACACCCGTGGGAATACCGTGCGTGAGGCCGCAAAGTGATATGAGGTGTTACCGGCTAGATCGATGTGACTTGGAATCGAGGTCCTGACAACTTTGGTATCAGAGACTGAGTGCCTGTAGGATTACCAAGCCAAACCAGTAGAAATTGTGTCTAGAAATGCTTTAGTTATGTAAGGGAATTGATTGTGGAAGGGAACGTAAGGCTCTCTTTACTCCTTTACCTTATGCCCTTCTGATCTGAGTCAACCTCTTCTTCTCTACGGGGATTAAGAACTAGGACTTCTCATCTATCTAATAGGATGACATGTTACTAAACCGTAGTTGCCTAGGATTGTGTAGTTCAAGCCTCAGTTTAGTTCCTACTACATCCATATGTTCATAGCTGGCCTCAGAACCTTGATATTGTGATGTTGAGTGGTTATGCCACCATTTTGCAGGATGTGTCAAATCTTTTTGAGCATTTACAACCGTTATGCTGTCCGAGTCATCCCAGGTTTCTAAACAGTTCGATACATCTGCAAATCCCTTCCTTCCATTCCCGATGTTTCTTTGGGCCAGTTTAACCACACTAATCGGTGAGTTGAGGTACTCTATTTCCTCGGCATATATGTTGGAGCTATTATTATGACACTAGGTGTTTTAGGGAGTCACTTAGTAATCAAGCCATGTTTTGTGTTCCCGGTGTGATGATTCTGGCCACCATTCTCCAAACCACCCCGTGATGCCATTTAGTAGTAGGTATTCTATTCCTGGGTTCTTGACCCAAGATCCACTCTACTTACCTAGTGTTGATAGTATTGCTAATACCTTTAGGATATTAGTAATCTTTGTGATAGTCTTCGAGGTCCGTGGTATATCATTCTTCCAAATACCATGAACCATCATGGCAGAAGTTCTCTTGAACCAAAGATCACAACCAGGGTGCTCTTGAGGAGTACTCCATTCATATTGTGAATCTGCCAGTCCCTTTTCTTCGGCATGGGTTATCCAAAAGAAATATGTTGAACTTGTTTGACATACTAATCTATGCATCCATAACTCAGAAAATCATATGTTCCTTGAGTTGTCCCTCATTAGTTGTTTTCTGACCTCTGACTATCAATTTGTAGTCAGGAGTAGTCGTGCTTTCGTGTTATCGATGTCTATTATTATTGTGGTCCGACAAGCCATTCTATTCCGGAATGACTAGGAGAAAACAAACTCCAACACCTCATCCATTTCTTGGACTAGTCAAAGTAGTTGTATTTCACAGATCAAAATGCCAATCCAGCTTTTGCTCAGTTCTACCTTGGAGTGTTACCATCTTTATATCAAGAATCTCATGAGAATTGCACCACCTCTTATGAATTCTTGATGCAGTGATACTTCTCGCCATCATTATTCATTCCTCGATCCCGTGTTGTTGTAACCGAAATGCCGACAAGTGAATTGTGATGTGTGAAATCAATACTCCGAGCAACTCGTTGCTTTGTAGTAAATGGACAATATTCTCATTCTTAGAGTGTTCATTATTAAATCATCATCCTAAGATTGATCGTGCTACCTAGTCCTTATTTCTGGTGCACTCTTCGATCCATGAGTTGGGATTGTGTCAATCCCTCACTCTTTCGATCATATCGTCTTGCCCCGAAAAGCAAGATTGTTCTCGAGCTTAATAACATATCGGTGGTTCGTGATTTTCTAAATATCTTCTCGAAAGTATCACCAGGCTGTCCCCTGACTGTTATGTTGAGTTTGTGTTCAAATGATTTCCCTATAAACCACCCCTTCTCCAAGAACCTATGTTGGATATCCCTGAGCTAGTTGGTTGAGCTAGAGAACAACTTGGAGAGTTGGAAGATGAAAGCTTGTCCCACTTAGTTCATCTCCAAAGGGATATCCTTGTGTGTTGTGCGTTTGTTAAAGAAAGATGATACCTTCATTGGTTGGTCCGTCTGATGAGTTGTTGGACCTATTGACTTATCAAACTTTGATTTGAGTATGGGCTATCTTCAAATCAAATCAGAACCAACGATATTCGTAATGTTGTCTTACTCGTGGTTGATTTCCCAAGCATACACCATTACATCTTTTGGTCTGACCAATACTATCACATTGTTCACATAATGGTGGAATTCCAGTGATATGGAAATTACGATGAGTTGCCGTTCAGCCCATCAGCAGCATCTTGTCTCCTCCATGATTCATGTTGAACATTGAGCTAGTGTTGGAAACTTTGTAAGCATTGCCTTCGTGTTCCGCTCATGAGGTATATGTTTTGGTGAAAGAAATGACTTTCTCCAAGTTCACGTGAATTAGGTGTAAGTTACCGCCATGAATTTGAGAAAGGTTTGTTTCGTTTCCTCTGGAATCATCCCAAATCAGTCATGCATATGTGCGAAGTATTCTATGGTTTGGTATATTAATTACCTCCATTCCATCCGTAATTCCTAGCACACCAAGCCACTGATTGATTTGTTCAAGATAAATGTGACGCCCGGATAATCAAGCTACAGTAACCTCTGTTAATGATGCCACATCACCACTCTTACTGTTGCTAACCTCGCAATGATTCGAAACATTTTCAAATTCAAATTCAAATTAATGTCAAGCGACAAAGTTTTCAAAATATTAAACTAAAATGTTTGGAGTGTGCAGTTAAATGCCTAGGTGATTATAGTGCAACAAACACCCTTTTTAAAAATGTCTAAATATATTAAAATGAAATAAAACAGAAAAGTGAAATAAATAAAGGGAAAAGACAAATTTAACTAAAAATAAAAAGAGGCACCCCCCACTGGGCCATTTGTGGCCCAGCTGGCCAGCCCAACTGGGCAAAGGCCCAGCCGACTGGCCCAGCCGGCCGACCCAGCCCCCTCCATATCCCCACCAGGGAGGAAACCCTAACCCACGACCCACCTCACCCCCCCCCCCGACGCCACCTCTCCCCCCTCCCGATCCAGATTGGATCGGGATCGAACCACCCCGCTCCCCTGACGACGCCCGCTTCTCC
>NC_041382.1:602623496-602650444 GCF_002162155.2 Triticum dicoccoides | reverse complement strand
GCCCCTCGCCTTGCGCCCCACCTCGTCGCCTCGTCGCTCCACCAGCGGTGCTGCAACTCCGGCGTCGTCCTTGCACTGCCCCGCGCCCGCCGTTCCCCCATGCGCCCTCTCCAGCCACGGCCAGCCGCCGCCCTGCTCCCCTTGCCCCGTGCTGTCGCTGCCTTGGCCGCCGGCGCCCAGGCGCGCCGATGGCCACCCCTGAGCCAGCGTCCGGGCTCGCCCCTGACGGGCGCCCACGCACCCGTTAGCTCCCGTGCCTGTTAAGGCCCTGTGTGCCACTGACTAGGGGGCCCCACCCCTCAGAACAAAAAAAAGAATTCTAATAATAATAATAATAATAATAATAAAATTAATAAATTTAATTAATTAATTAATTAATTAACTAAATTAATTAAGTTAATTAATCCTACTTAGATAATCTAATTGACCAGTTAGTTTAATTAAACAGTGTTTTATTTAACCTAAACCCTAATCAACCTATGAGAGTATGACAGGTGGGTCCCACTGGGCCCACACGTCAGTTTGACCCAGTCAACCTCTGTTGACTGCTGATGTCATGCTGACGTCAGCAAACACTATTCTGGATAATGTTAGTTTAAATTAATTAAATAAGTTCTAAAAATGATTTAAAACTTTAGAAAATCATATAAAATAAACTGTAGCTCAGATGAAAATACTTTCTACATGAAAGTTGCTCAGAACGACGGGACGAATCCGGATATGTAGTCCGTTCGTCCGCCTCACACCCCTAACCTATCGAACTCGCAACTTTCCCCCTCCGGCTCCTCTGCCCGAAAACACGAAACACCGGGAATACTTTCCCGGGGGTTTTCCCCCCTTCACCGGTATCACCTACTACCGCGTTAGGGCACACCGAACACCGCGTATTGCCTTGATATATTTTGTGGTGCTTTGTTTGCTCTGTATTCATTATTTCTTCCCCCTCTTCTCTCCGGTAGACTACGAGACCGACGCTGCTGCTGACCAGTTCGACTACGGAGTTGACGACCCCTCTCTCTTGCCAGAGCAACCAGGCAAGCCCCCCCCCCTTTGATCACCAGATATTGCCTACTCTTCTCTATACTGCTTGCATTAGAGTAGTGTAGCATGTTACTGCTTTCCGTTAATCCTATTCTGATGCATAGCCTGTCATTGCTGCTACAGTCATTGATACCTTACCCGCAATCCTAAATGCTTAGTATAGGATGCTAGTGTTCCATCAGTGACCCTACACTCTTGTCCGTCTGCCATGCTATACTACTGGGCTGTGATCACTTCGGGAGGTGATCACGGGCATATACTATATATTTTACACTGTTACATTACTGGTGATACTGTTTGGAGATGGGGGCTGAAGGGGCAGGTGGCTCCATCCAGGTAGTGGTGGGCCTGAGTTCCCGACGGCCCCCGACTGTTACTTTGTGGCAGAGCGACAGGGCAGGTTGAGACCACCTAGGAGACGGGTGGGCCTGGCCTTGTTCGGCATTCGCGGATACTTAACACGCTTAACGAGATCTTGGTATTTGATCTGAGTCTGGCTACTGGCCTATACGCACTAACCATCTACGCGGGAGTAGTTATGGGTATCCCGGCATCGTGGTATCAGCCGAAGCACTTCAGACGTCAGCGACGGAGCGGCGCGCGCCGGATTGGAACGTAAGCCTGCTCTTGTATTAAGGGGGCTAGTTCTGCTTCCGATCGCCCTCGCAACGTGCAGGTGTGCTATGGGCGATGGGCCCAGACCCCTGTGTGCTTAGGTTTAGACCGGCGTGCTGGCCTCTCTGTTTTGCCTAGGTGGGGCTGCGACGTGTTGATCTTCCGAGGCCGGGCATGACCCAGGAAAGTGTGTCCGGCCAAATGGGATCGAGCGTGTTGGGCTATGTGGTGCACCCCTGCAGGGAAGTTAATCTATTCGAATAGCCGTGATCTTCGGTAACAGGACGACTTGGAGTTGTACCTTGACCTTATGACAACTAGAACCGGATACTTAATAAAACACACCCTTCCAAGTGCCAGATACAACCCGGTAATCGTACAGGGCGACGAGGAGAGGATCGCCGGGTAGGATTATGCTATGCGATGCTACTTGGAGATGCTACTTGGAGGACTTCAATCTACTCTCGTCTACATGCTGCAAGACGGAGGCTGCCAGAAGCGTAGTCTTCAATAGGACTAGCTATCCCCCTCTTATTCTGGCATTCTGCAGTTCAGTCCACCGATATGGCCTCCTTACACATATACCCATGCATATGTAGTGTAGTTCCTTGCTTGCGAGTACTTTGGATGAGTACTCACGGTTGCTTTCTCCCCCCTTTTTCCCCCCTTTCCTTTCTTTCTGGTTGTCGCAACCAGATGCTGGAGTCCAGGAGCCAGACGCCACCGTCGACGATGACCCCTACTACACTGGAGGTGCCTACTACTACGTGCAGCCCGCTGACGACGACCAAGAGTAGTTAGGAGGATCCCAGGCAGGAGGCCTGCGCCTCTTTCGATCTGTATCCCAGTTTGTGCTAGCCATCTTATGGCAACTTGTTTAACTTATGTCTGTACTCAGATATTGTTGCTTCCGCTGACTCGTCTATGATCGAGCACTTGTATTCGAGCCCTCGAGGCCCCTGGCTTGTATTATGATGCTTGTATGACTTATTTTATTTGTAGAGTTGTGTTGTGATATCTTCCCGTGAGTCCCTGATCTTGATCGTACACATTTGTGTGCATGATTAGTGTACGATTGAATCGGGGGCGTCACAATAAAGGAGTCTGTTCTAAGGTCATTACTTTAGACTTCCGCGCGGAGACTTCAATATCATTAATGATGGTTCCCTACTAGAACTCGGTAGTATTTTGTTGTAAGACTACCATGTGATCATGCTTGTCTGGGACAACGTGTTCATAGGTTTTAGCAGAACCAGCTCATGTTTCGGAGCTTGCTATCGTAGTTCATTTCCCAAGAATCTCGCAACGTCATCTCGTTGGTTTGTGTTGCAAACTTCCTTTTCAAACATGCCGAGTCTGAAGTGTCCTGTTACCAACCAGATCTAAATCCCAGGCAGATATGATGGTTGGAAAATCCCCAACATTTGCATTTTGTTCCCAGCTTGTACCGCCATTGTGCCAATTTTCCCATGGGCTTCCCCTCTCAGTAATTGATGTCTAGGATCATCTTCCAAAGTGGACTTACCATGGGTCCCATCCATTTTCGATGATAAGCAAAATCATCCATTGCGTTGTCTTCAACAAGGTAGTCCACATCATCCATTCTAGTCTGAGTATGTCATTCTTTTGAACTCCTTCGAATGATCGGTTGTGATTGCCTTAGGTTGGTATAAAGAGTCTCAATGATCTATGAATCAAAAGTAATTCTTTTTGCCACTTAAGGAATATTTCTGCGAGTCACCTTCCTTAAGATGTCTCATTATGGTATCATGGCAAATCAACTCCTCGCTACGTTGACAACCGTTCACCACCTTCTTAAGCGTGAAATTGTTGCCTACCTAGTGAACCTTCATCATCTGTTCCACTCCATTTCTTTGGATGTGTACTTCATGCCTCAGCTCGAGAGATGTTGCTATGTCTCACTCCGTGAGTTGATCCTGAGTTACCCGATCTTCGAGAAGATCGATCCCTCTAGAGTTTCCCCTTTCCTCTCGTTTCGATGTTGGTTGGAGTTCTCAGAGCAAGACATTGAGACAATGATGGTGATCGAATCAACGCTCTAAAAGCAGTGCAAGTTGGATCGAGAAGATTGTGATAGTTTGTGACCTCCTTTCTTCTTACCTCACGACTGGAATCTCGAGACGAGATTCTTGTTTAGTAGGGGTGAGCTGTCACATCCCTAGTTCTGGAATGCACTAGGCTAGCCCTTCATGTGAGCATCATGTTTAAATTCAAATGAAATTTGAATTGAGGAATTTTCAAAAGCCTGAGAAGACCTCTAAAAATAACCAACATTTAAATCTCATCAAATGAGTCCAAGAAAATGTTCCTGTTAATCTCTGGAAATATTGGCAAGGGATAAAATTTCAAACCAATATTTCTAGAATCTCAGAAACAATTATTTTGGGCCTTTGAATTAATCCAATAAATATTTGAATTGGATCTATATTTGTTATATAACAAATATATGTTCAATAATTCTGGAAATTGTTGTGTAGCTTTGGATAAGTCCATTTAGTTCACACAATTATTTTCATGAATTTTGAAAATGGTTTGGTCTCTGAACTAAGCCAAAACATAGTAGCAAACATAGAAAAAGAGAACAAATTAAATAACAGAGAGAGAGAGAGAGAGAGAGTTAGTACCTGGGCCGCCTACCTGTGCGGCCTGCTGCTGAAGCCGGCCCAGCCCAGCCACCTCCCCTGCCAGTTATCTTCCTCCTCTCGCTAGAAGGCAGAGGGGAAGCAGTGCACGGCGCTCGCGCGCGCTGGCACGCAGCTGCCTGCCTGGCCCCTCCCTGGCCAACGTGACGCTGGGATCGTCACCCCGTGGCCTCTGGAACCCACCGACCCCTCTCTCACTTTTCCCCCTCGCCCCCTTGCTCTCTTCACGCCATGGCCGATGCGCTCGTCGCCGCCGTTCACTGCCACGCGGCCATAGCCACCCCCTTGCCCCTCTGTCATCCCCAAGAGCTCTGCCCCGACCTCTTCTTTGTCTCCGCCAAGCTAAACGATGTCGGAGCGCCCCGCAGCACCGCCATCACCGTTGTCTTCGTCCTCTGCATCGATAGTCGTCGTCGTCGATTCGCAGCAACCCGACCGCGCCCGACCTCGCCGACGACGCTGTCGGATGCACTGTGAGCACTCGTGTCGTCTCCCCCTTCTCCCCTGGTCGCGCTCGCCCTCTAGGCCGTAGCCCCGCCATGACTGAAAGCTTGCTCACCGCCATCCATGTCGCTGCCATGGCGAGAGCCCACACACGTTGCATCCGAGGACGCTATCGTCCTCAGCACACTCCCAGGAGCCGACAACACCCACCGGATCCTCCTCCCTTGTGCCGTAGCGCCTGACCCACTGACGCCGAACTCCAGTCGCCGCCTCTGTGCTCGTCGTCGTCATTTCCGTGGACCCCGAGGCCTCCAGATCACTCTTCTAGATGCGGTCGAGCGCGGGCTATCTTCTGGTGGCCTTCGCATGTCCAGCCGCCGCCCGTAGCGCGTTCCCGAGCGTCACCGCCGTGTTTGTGTGCTCGCCGGCGTTCAACTCCGGCGTGCTGATGTGGCCGCGTGATTAGTGCTAATTGCTGCCAGCTAACCAACCTTTCGTCACTAACTAGTGGGCCCAGTGCCCTAATAGTTTTAACTTAATCACTAATTAGAGCAAGTGCCACTGACATGTGGGCCCAGGCCTTAACTAATCTAGATTAGGTTTATTTTAATTTTAATTAACTCTATTAGTTAACCGTCTCACTGACGTGTGGACCCCACACGTCAGGTTTGACCTGGACCGAGCCATTGACCTGCTGACGTTACTATGAGGTCATGCTGACACAATAATTCCTTTCTGGAATTTAAATAAATCTTATTTACTTTAGAAAATATCCAAAACTTTGAAAAATCATAGAAATTCAACCGTAACTCCAAATAAGATAAATTATAAGTGAAAATGATCAGAAAAATCCAATCTATCCATTTGTACCATTTTCATGCATGTTAGAACAACTTATAGCTACTGTTTAGGACAAATCAAATGAATGGCATTTAAATAACCATATGTGGAGTTTGAATTTGAACCTTGGGTTCAAACCAACTACACTTAATTGTGTTGCTAGTCTAGTTGCATTAGCTCAAAACACAGCATATTTACAGGTCATGATCATGCATCATATTGTGCATTGCATTGATTGTGCTCTCCTTCTCTGTTGCCGGTATTTATCCCCTCTCGATAGACGTGCTTCCGACGATGAGTTTGATGACACCAATGAAGAGCTATAATATCTTCAGAAGTGCCAGGCAAGTAAAAACCCCTTGTTCATTCCGATACAATCCCACTCTCTCTCGCTCCTGCTCTCTTTTACTGCATTAGGACAACACTGATTGAACTGTTACATGCTGCGGTAGTTGAACCCCTTTCCTCTGCATGACATGTCATTGCCACAGTAAATAGATGAAACCCACTAGCATGAGTAGAAGTTGTTTGAGCCCTGATGTGCCTACTCATTCATGCTTGTTTGTCATGCCTGCTACTGCTTAGAGTTGAGTCAGGTCCGATTCATCGGGGATGAATTGGAATGTGGTGAACATGTCCTACTGTTGAGAGCTAAGTGTGTGAACACGATTTGGTAAAGGTAGTGGTGAGAGGCCATGTAGGAGTACATGGTGGGTTGTCTCATTGCAGCCGTCCTCAGGAACTGAGTTCTATGTTTCTGATCCATGAACAGTTACTACGACACATTGGGCTCTGGGCGCTCCAAGCTCTCTCGACTTATTAATCAACCCGATCTCTGTCCAGGAGTTGCAACTAGTTTCTGGTGTTTGTAGGTAGTGTTAGTAGTCTACCAAGTGGCACCCGATATAGGTGGGCTTGGGACAGACTAGGCACAGTGGCCCGGTGTACCAAGTGGCACCCGGATGGTGGGCTTGAAAACCCTGTACACATTGTTTGGGGCCGTGAGCGACACCCCGGCCGGATCTCCTTGCGGATGGAACCCGAATAGGCGATAAACCTGGACGAGAGACTTGTGTGGTTAGTCAGGTCGTGGCCGACTCCCTCGCCAGGCTTCCGCTTGAAGGTTGCCGAGATACACGACATGTACATGGTGGTAAGTGGCGAGAGCGTGTGTGAATAAGTACACCCCTGTAGGGTTATCATTATCTATTCAAATAGCCAGATTCCTCGGATATGGAAACTTGGACCCCTTGCATAGTTCATAGACAAGTGAAAGTGGATACTCTAAAATGCGCAAGATAAGCGTGAGTGCTATGGATGGCATTCTCGTAGGGAAACGGGAGCGGATCCATAGTGGTGTATTGATATGGTCAATGTGTGGACTCGTGTGCGCCACCTCAAAGAGTTATTTGCAGTAGTAGTTCAGGTTAGCCACCGAGTCAAAGCTGGCTTGCTACAGTTAAACTCCACCACCCCTTTGATGATACCGATGCATATGTAGTTAGTTCTAATGTAAGTCTTGCTGGGTACATTTGTACTCATGTTTGCTTAATGTATGTTTTGCAGAGATACTGCAGTCTCGCTAGTAGTTCCACGTGGACTTCGACGTTTAGCTTGATACCTCAGCTACGATCTTGTGCCCTTGGCAGGATCTGGTAGATAGTCAAGCTTCTCAGCCTTTTTCATTTGTAGAAGTCTGTACTCAGACATGTTAAGCTTTCGCTTGTGCTTGTTGCTTGTATGCTCTGTATGTTGGGTCATGAGACCCATGTTTGTAATATCTGGCTCTTCGGAGCCTAATGAATAAATACTTGAGTCATAGAGTTATGTTGTGATGCCATGTTGTATTCACACATATCGGGCATATTGTGTGTATGATTGAAATGCTTGGTATGTGTGGGATCCGACAACCTATTTGTTCATCCTTGGTAACCTCTCTTATGGGGAAATGTAGTCTTGTGCTTCCCTGAGCCATAGTAGTCCGCTATAGCCCGGTTCACCGGAGTCCTGCTAGCCCAGCACTACTACTCCGGAACACTTAGACTGTCCGGCATGTGATTCACTTCGTTCCTGTGTCTGTCCCTTCGGGGAAATGTCACGCGGTGACATCCGGTGTCTTGTCTAGCCTACTACAGCCCGGTTCACCGGAGTCCTATTAGCCCAGTGCTACAGCCCGGATTTGCACGCTGCTGACCGACATGCTCGATGTTGATTCATGTATGCATGTCCCCGTAAGTTAGTGCCACTTTGGGTTCACGACTAGTCATGTCAGGCCGGGTTCTCTGTCATATGGATGCTAGCGACACTATCATATACGTGAGCCAAAAGGCACAAACGGTCCCGGGCCATGGTAAGGCGACACCCGTGGGAATACCGTGCGTGAGGCCGCAAAGTGATATAGGTGTTACCGGCTAGATCGATGTGACTTGGAATCGGGGTCCTGACACTACCCCCCTAAAAAAGCTCTCACGAACCCACACACTATATCTCTCTACGTTTGTATCTCTCTCACACAACCCCACGTAGGTGGTGTACGTATACAAGAAGAGAATAGGTGCACCGTGCACACACTCACGCTTCGTGCCCAGCCGCACCCGCGCGAGTACACGGTGGAGCACATTATTTTTAAATAAAGTTATATCGCTCAATGGCACGTACACATAATATAAAACGATTTTTATGGAGAAAAAGGTAGTCCGCTCCACTATATAAAATGGAGCCCGCCTGCCTGGTTGTCTCTATTCAGAGTATCTCACACAAGGCTGCGGTGGCCTCTCTCTCTCACCGTTGGTCACTGATCCAACCGCATCCCGTCCGCCGGCGGAAAGGGAGGACGTGCATCGTTTCTCCGTTCGACGACGCCGAGGCAGCATGTCCCGATCTGCGGTACACACCGTTCTCTCTAACCAAGCTCCAGCGTGGTAGGGCCTACGCCACCTGCTTGCTGCCGCAGTATCGGCAGATTCCGCCCACCGCCGCTCACCTAGTTACATGCCGACGACCTCCAGGTATCCTCTCTGGCCTTGCTCCACTACCCGTCTTCCCACGTCGTTGCATGTGGATCTTCCATAGTTCTTTGCCCAAAGCGTAGCTCGTCCAGCGTACTTTCCATATTGCAATCTCGTCCTCACACCATTTTAGACAAACACAACCGTGTTGTTATCTTCCCTTGGGACAAGGAATATGCTTCTTTTTTGTCGTCCCATGTGTCATCAACTGTTATTGGCCAGTAATTGTTTCCTTTCTACCTCTTTTTTGCAAACAGGGCTATCCATTTCACCTCATTGCTATTGCGACCTTTTGCTGAACTGCACAAATCACTTTTTTCTTAGGAGTGTTTTGTGCAGTTCTGCCAAAATGTCACACGGGCAACGTCTCTACATTTCATTGCGACTGCACAAAGGGAGATTGGTTTTGCTCTATCCTCCTCATCCAACTCCGAGCCTAATCTTCTCCTACTAGTTAGTCTTAAGAGAGACTGCAAAGGTGACCGGCTTCTATTTGTGTGTTTATTATTTCATCAGCAGTCCTCTATTATCATAATCACACTTAATATCTTTGGAACAGGGACGCTAAGCTCTATTATAGTGGAACGGCACAAAATGATTGGAATGTTGCATGCTCCAGACAGCTGCTTTTTTCCCAACATGCCTTGTTGATTTAGACAGAGCTGGGGGGACATTGCTGCCAATGAAAGCATGGATCAATTTTAATTTAACACTTTCTCACAACTTTGTCTTCAGTTGTGATGTAAATATTAGCTCTGATTAGCAAGGAAGTTAGTTTTTTATTGTTTCCGAAAGAGCATCGATGGCAAGACACACGAAACAAAAGCTGAAAGCTCACAGCATTGTACAATTTCATGCTGCTGGAAAATTATTTGTATAGTACGTCAATTATGTAAACAAATGCTGGAAGCTTGATAGCATTGCCAGAAGCCTCTTCGACATCTGGGTCCTTGTGCCATGCACAAAATTATACTCCTTCGTTCCTAAATATTTGTATTTTTACAAATTTAAAATGGGCATATTTTAGAGTGTAGATTCACTCAATTAGCTTCGTATGTGTACTCCCTCCATTCCTAAATATTTGTCTTTCTAGAGATTTCAACAAGTGACTACATACAGAGAAAAATGAGTGAATCTACACTCTAAAATATGTCTATATACATCCGTATGTCGTAGTCCATTTGAATCTCTAAAAATACAAATATTTGATTAGTCACTTGTTGAAATCTCTAGAAAGACAAATACTCCGGAGTATATTTAAGAACCGAGGGGGTAGTGCACAGCCGCATGGGAGACTCAGACCGGTCGTTGTGCCGCGTTAATAGTGAGTAATGAATAGTCAAATCATAAGCCCCACCTTTCCCACTGTAAGTTGCTCGGAAGAAGCAACCATCAATACGCTCTTCTTTGAATCCCCTCATACTACTCCATTCATCACTGTTTATAGAGTGCGCTTCAGAAAAAAAGAAAATCTCTGGGAGCAAGGCGACTAGCAATTGACCTGAAAAATAGCATTGATAGTTATAGCACGGCGTCTATTACTATAGGAAATAATGCGTACACACATGCATGCTGTGCTTCCACCCCGGGTAGACACATGCATGCACTTACTCCACTCTGTAGTAGTACATCGAGAGAAAATTTCTGTTACCACGCCCTAATTAATTGAGCACTAAACCAAACGCATCTAAAGTCTCTCTGGTGGTGGAAATGCATTGAGAGAAATGCATCATAATGAAGCGCGCCTTGTAAACTGTGACGAAGGGAGGAGTAGTATGAAGGTGCAAAACCAAGTACGCATATCGCCAGTCGGTCAACGCACCTCCTCTTGGCATATCACTGACATGTGGGACCGGAGTGTGAGCAAACCGATCTCAATTGACGGCAAAATGGCCAACCCGCCGTTCCGTGAGAGAGACGAGGAGCGAGAACACACAGACGGGCTCGCACGGAGGCCAAGATATATTCAAGCATGGTTGATCGATATCATCATTACATGTTGGGCTGCCGTTTTCCACCCTTCTCTGGAATAAATGTGTACTTTATCAAAGATTAAGAAAAATAAGAGTATAGAGGCTCCACCATGCGGTTCTAGTAGTAGTACTACTCGTACTACTAAACCTTGCGCTTGGCTCTTCGCCTCTTCGTGAAGTCGAACAATGATGGTACTCCGCATGTTCGGTACTATAGCGTATGCCTCTGGCAATCTGACACCGAATGAACTGATGCATGTCCACCACCTGGGCGAGGGTATGTTGCATTAGTCAAAAGGCGTAAGCGAGCTTCACCTTGTCCTGCAAGCTTCTCCTTGTTTTGCGAGTTGACGGGACACACCAACAAGTAGTGCTAGTCCATACTCCCTCCTTTCCGGTTAATATGGCTTAATCTTTTTGCGGGTAAATGAGAGAGCTTTATTCATATATAAGCATTCTTAGGACGATCAGCCAAGACACTGGTCACTAGGAAGCGAGGTACCCCGCAAAAAAAGAAGTAGGAAGCGAGGTGTTTCATCAAGCCAACTCTCGGCCACATTCAAAGTGCAGCAAGCACGGTTCGCATAAAGATGCGCCGCAAGGTTTGCTGACCTGTTTACATGCTGAATAACAAAAAAAGAGGAAATATTACCGAGCGCTCCTATTTGTAATAGGATATGAGCCAGAATTAAGCGAGAATTGTGGTGAGTGTTCCATGCAATCAACTTCCATTGTCACATGCGAGAACCCTCAAAGAGAACAAAATGTGTTGAAGATTGCTTTATCACATTTTAAAAATATAATAAGAGTGCAGACGCTCCTCCATCCGGTTCCTAGTACTAGTATAGTACCTCTATGGACTATAGTAGTAGTACTAGTAAACTCTGCGCTTGGCTGTTCGCCTCTTCGGGAAGTGCAACAATAACAGTACTAGTATTGTGTATACTTTTGGCAACCTGTCACCAAATTAACTGTTGCACGTCCACCGCCTGAGCGAAGGACAGCTTGCATTAGTCAAAAGTTTCTCCTTGTCCTGTGAGCCACCGCGCGCAAGCTTCTCCCGTCCTGCAAGCTTCTCCTTGTTCGGCAAGTGGACGGGACACATCAAAGTAATGCTAGTCCATACTGCCTCCTCTCCGGTTAATATGGCTTTATTTCAACCGAGATAAATACATTGTCTGTCATTGTATATTTGTAAAAATACGGCCAGTGGACTTCATAATACGCTCATTGCGCTCAATATATACATTTTCCGGTGTTTATACGATCACTAGCTCACCCTGGCTGAGTATGTGTGTGCATGCACGTGTAGGTTGAGCACTTGAGCGTGAACATGTGTTTTCCGTTTTTTGCTCGGACATGCATGCATTAGGGCGTCATGCGCGTTTTTGCGTCCATGAGTACGTGTGACTGTTGCATACACATAGGGGGAGTATGTGTAGGGGCCACTAAAGGAGTAGTTGATACGTCTCCACCGTATCTATAATTTTTGATTTCTCTGTGCTATTATATTATCTATTTTCGATATTAATGGGCTTTATTTTATACCTTTATATCATTTTTGGGACTAACCTACTAAGCGGAGGCCCAACCCAAATTGCTGTTTTTTTGCCTATTTTAGGGTTTCGAAGAAAAGGAATATAAAACGGAGTCCAAACGGAATGAAACCTTCGGGAACGTGATTTTCTCAACAAACGTGATCCAGCAGACTTGGAGTGTGCGTCAAGAAACGATCGAGGAGGGCACAAGGCAGGGGCCGCGCCTACCCCCCTGGGCGCGCCCTCCACCCTCATGGGCCCCTCGTTGCTCCATCGATGTACTTCTTCCTCCTATATATATCCACGTACTCCCCAAACATCCAGGAGCAACACGAAAACCTAATTCCACCGCTGCAACCTTATGTACCCGAGAGATCCCATCTTGGGGCCTTTTCAGGAGCTTCACCGAAGGGGGCATCAATCACGGAGGGCCTCTACATCAACTCCATGGCCTCTCCGGTGATGTGTGAGTAGTTTACTTCAGACCTACGGGTCCATAGTTATTAGCTACATGGCTTCTTCTCTCTCTTTGGATCTCAATACAAAGATCTCCTCGATCTTCTTGGAGATCTATTCGATGTAATCTTCTTTTGCGGTGTGTTTGTCGAGATTCGATGAATTGTGTGTTTATGATCCAGATTATCTATGAATAATATTTGATTCTCCTCTGAATTCTTTTATGTATGATTGGTTATTCTTTGGTCCTGTCGCATGCTCCTACCTCCCATGGCCGGCTGTGATGCCACGGAGGCCTCACCGCCCCCTACTACTCCCACCGCTGGCCAGGCCATCCCTCTACTCACCCACACCCCCTGTTATTCCGCGGCGACGGCAGCCTCACACCGCAGCCTAACCAGTGAACCCTCGTACTCCTCTCCGCGTGGGCTTCCACTATCGTGTCTTCCCCGGCTTCGCGTCGTCCCCTTCCTAGGCCTCGTCGTCATCCACCGCCCTGGTGCTCTCGGCGCAGTGTGGTCAACATGGTCAAGGAACGGCTTCCATCGGACGTGGAGTGTACATGGAGAGGCTGACAGCTGGGTGATAACCCACAAGTATAGGGGATCGCAACAGTTTTCGATAAGTAAGAGTGTCGAACCCAACGAGGAGCTAAAGGCAGAACAAATATTCCCTCAAGTTCTAACGACCACCGATACAACTCTACGCACGCTTGATGTTCGCTTTACCTAGAACAAGTATGAAACTAGAAGTACTTTGTAGGTGTTGTTCGATAGGTTTGCAAGATAATAAATATTACGTAAATAAAAAGTATGGGCTGTCTAAGTAAAGACACAATAAAGTAAATATAGCGAGTGTGGAAAAGTGGTGGTAGGAGTTGGGAAATTGCCCCTAAGCTATTGACTACTTTACTAGACCGATAGCAAGTATTATGTGGGTGAGGCCACTGCTAGCATGTTATACCTTACTTGGAATTCTATGCACTTATGATTGGAACTATTAGCAAGCATCCGCAACTACTAACGTTCATTAATGTAAAACCCAACCATAGCATTAAGATAAATTGGTCCCCCTTCAATCCCGTATGCATCAATTTCTATGCTAGGTTGAAGCTTCTATCACTCTTGCCCTCCAATACATAGTCTTATCAACATACAACTAACCCTATGGTGTGATCCACGCGCCCTCTCATATGATGGGCACCAAAGGACAGCAACATAACCACAAGCAAATTAAATCAATCATAGAAATTCATCAACCACCGATAGGACAACGAAAATCTACTCAGACATCATAGGATGGCAACACATCATTGGATAATAATATGAAGCATAAAGCACCATGTTCAAGTAGAGGGTACAGCGGGTTGCGGGAGAGTGGACCGCTGTAGATAGAGGGGGGAAGGTGATGGAGATGTTGGTGAAGATGGCGGAGGTGTTGGAGTAGATCGCGGTGATGATGATGATGGCCACGGCAGCGTTCCAGCGCCACCGGAAGAGAAGGGGAGAGGGGTCCCCTTCGTCTTCTTCTTCCTTGACCTCCTACCTAGATGGGAGAAGGGTTTCCCCTCTGGTGCTTGGCCTCCACGGCGTGGGAGGGGCGAGAGCCCCTCTGAGATTGGATCTGTCTCTCTGTCTCTCTTTGTTTCTGCGTTCTCTCCTGTTGCCCTTTCACCGTTTCGTATATATATGGAGATCCGTAACTCTGATTGGACCTAAACCTTCGCCGTGATTTTTTTACCAAAAATTAGCTTTCTTGCGGCCGAAGAAGGGAATCAACCGCCTTTCGGGTGGACCACGAGGGTTAGGGGCGCGCCCCCCTACCTCATGCCCACCTCGGACACCGTTTCGCGTTGATCTTTCTCCCAGATTTTCCAAATATTCCAAAAATAAGCTCCATCCGTTTTTATCCCGTTTGGACTCCTTTGATATGGATATTGTGCGAAACATAAAACATGCAACAAACAGGAACTGGCACTGGGCACTAGATCAATATGTTAGTCGCAAAAATAATATAAAAAGTTGCCAAAAGTATATGAAAGTTGTAGAATATTGGCATGGAACAATCAAAAATTATAGACACGACGGATACGTATCAGCATGCCCAAGCTTAATTCCTGCTCGTCCTCAAGTAGGTAAATGATAAAAAAGATAATTTCTGATGTGGAATGCTACCTAGCATAATCTTGATCACATATCTAATCATGGCATGAATATTAAGATACAAGTGATTCAAAGCAATAGTCTATCATTTGACATAAATACAATAATACTTCAAGCCTACTAATAAAGCAATCATGTCTTTTCAAAATAACATGGCCAAAGAAAGTTATCCCTACAAAATCATATTGTCTGGCTATGCTCCATCTTCACCACACAAAATATTCAAATCATGCACAACCCCGATGACAAGCCGAGCAATTGGTTCATACTTTTTAACATGCTTCAGCTTTTTCAACCCTCACACAATACATGAGCGTGAGCCATGGACAGAGCACTATAGGTGGAATAGAATATGATGGTGGAGGTTGTGTGGAGAAGACAAAAAGGGAGAAAGTCTCACATCGACGCGGCTAATCAACGGGCTATGGGGATGCCCATCAATTGATCTCAATGTGAGGAGTAGGGATTGCCATGCAACGAATGCACTAGAGCTATAAGTATATGAAAGCTCAAACTGAAACTAAGTGGGTGTGCATCCAACTTGCTTGCTCATGAAGACCTAGGGCATTTGAGGAAGCCCATCGTTGGAATATACAAGCCAAGTTCTATAATGAAAAATTCCCACTAGTATATGAAAGTGATAGCTCAAGAGACTCTCTATATGAAGAACATGGTGCTACTTTGAAGCACCAATGTAGTAAACGGATAGTAACATTGCCCCCTTTTTTCTTTCTTTTTTCTTTTTTTTGCGGGCTTCTTTGGCCCCCTTTTTCATTTAGGCTTCTTTGGCCTCTCTCTTTTTTTTGCGGTCAATGCTCTAACAATGATGATCATCACACTTTTATTTACTTACAACTCAATATTACAACTCGATACTAGAACAAAGATATGACTCTATATGAATGCCTCCGGCGGTGTACCGGCATGTGCAATGATCTAGCGTAGCAATGACATCAAAAAACAGACAAGCCATGAAAACATCATGCTAGCTATCTTACAATCATGCAAAGCGATATGACAATGAATGCTCAAGTTGCATGGCAATATATCTCGGAATGGCTATGGAAATGCCATGATAGGTAGGTATGGTGGCTGTTTTGAGAAAGATATAATTAGGCTTATGTGTGATAGAGCGTATCGTATCACGGGGTTTGGATGCACCGGCGAAGTTTGCACCAACTCTCGAGGTGAGAAAGGGCAATGCACAGTACCGAAGAGGCTAGCAATGATGGAAGGGTGAGAGTGCGTATAATCCATGGACTCAACATTAGTCATAAGGAACTCACATACTTATTGCAAAAGTTTATTAGCCCCCGAAGCAAAGTACTACTACACATGCCCCTAGGGGGATAGATTGGTAAGAAAAGACCATCGCTCGTCCCCGACCGCCACTCATAAGGAAGACAATCAATAAATACCTCATGCTCTGACTTCGTTACATAACGGTTCACCATACGTGCATGCTACGGGAATAACAAACTTCAACACAAGTATTTCTACTATCCACAACTACCCACTAGCATGACTCTAATATCACCATCTTTATATCGCAAAACTATTGCAAGGAATCAAACATATCATATTCAGTGACTACAAGTTTTATGTAGGATTTTATGACTAACCATGTGAATGACCAATTCCTGTCATCTCTCTAAATAGATATAAGTGAAGCAAGAGAGTTTAATTCTTTCTAGAAAAGATATGCCCGTGCTCTAACAAATATAAGTGAAGCAAAAGAGCATTCTACAAATGGCGGTTTCTATGTAAAGAGAAACAGGCAATCCAAACTTGAAATGATATAAGCGAAGCACGTGAAGCATTCTATAAAGCCATACTCAAAAGATATAAGTGAAGTGCAATGAGCATTCTATAAATCAACCAAGTACTATCTCATACCAGCATGGTGCATAAAAGAAATATTAAAACTAAATGCAAAAGAGGCTCCAAGATTGCACATATCACATGAACGAAACGAATCCGAAAACATACTGATACTTGTTGAAGAAAGAGGGGATGCCTTTCGGGGCATCCCCAAGCTTAGACGCTTGAGTCTCCTTGAATATTTACTTGGGGTGCCTCGGGCATCCCCAATCTTGAGCTCATGACTCTCTTCCTTCTTCTCACATCGAGACCTTCTCGATCATCGAACACTTCATCCACACAAAACTTCAATAGAAAACTCGGTAAGATCCGTTAGTATAATAAAGCAAATCATTACTCTAAGTACTGTTGCAAACCAATTCATATTTTTTTTGCATTGTGTTTACTGTAATATAAATATTTCATGGCTTAATCCACTGATATAATTCGATAGTTTCATCAAAACAAGCAAACTATGCATCAAAAACAGAATCTGTCTAAAACAGAACAATTTGTAATAATCTAAACATTCACCATACTTCTGATACTTTAAAATTTCTGCCAAAATTAGGACAAATAAACAATTTGTATAGAAAGACAGTGCAAAAAGAATCAGAACCATTTGACGTTCTAGTAAAAAAAATGTAAAATCACGCACTACAACCAAAGTTTCTGTCCTGCACCGCACAAACCAACAAGCTTAGTAAACATCCTAAAGGCAAACCTTGGCACATTATTTTTATTTTTTAAAACTTTATAAAAGAACGCAATAGAAATAAATGACTCTCTAAAACTTCCAGGTTGTCTCCCTGGCAGCGCTTTCTTTAAAGCCATTAAGCTAGGTATATAGTGCTCAAGTAATGGATCCACCCGGATCCCAAGGTATATCAAAGCCAATTTTAATTAACAATGATTTGTAATTTAGTAGTGAGCACAAAGTAACATATATCACGCAACAACGAAGTCTAACTCTCTTCCTATGCATCAGCATGTCATAAAAGAACAATTCATGCACACATAGTAAAGGCCAATGCATAGTATAAACAATTTCTTGCAATTTTATTGTATTGGAAACATAGAGAGGTGGAGATATAGTTCCTCTCTCATAATAATTGCAAGTAGGAGCAGAAAGCACATGCATATTATATTCATCAAAATCATCATGTGTTATAGTAAAACGCAACCCATCAATATAATCCTTAATGTGGGTAAACTTCTCCAATATAGTTTAGTCGGGAGAATTCAAAAAGATAATAGGACTATCATGCATGGGTGCAATAGCAATAATTTCATGTTTAACATAAGGAACTATAGCAAGTTCATCTCCATAAGCATAATTCATATTGGCATCTTGGCCACAAGCATAGCAAGCATCATCAAAAAGGGATATTTCAAGAGAATCAATGGGATCATAACAATAATCATAGCAATCATCCTTCGGTAAGCATGAAGGGAAATTAAACAATGTATGTGTTGAAGAGTTACTCTCATTATAAGGTGGGCACGGGTGATCAATCCGCTCTTCCTCCTTTTGTTCTTTGCTCTCCTCCTCATCTTTTTCATCCAATGAGCTCACAGTTTCATCAATTTCTTTTTCCATAGACTCCTGCAAAATATTAGTATCTTCTTGGATAGTGGAGACTTTCTCAATAAGCGCATTAATATAGGAATTATATTCATAATTATCATAGCAATATTTCAATGTAGCCAAATTTTCAGGCCTATAAACATCATCATCAAAAGCTTCATACATTTCAAACAAAGATTCAATTTCATAAGCACCCTTAAAAGCAATAAATTCTTCTATTTGTTCCACATCATAGTAATCATATATACCATTAGCATAAGACACTAAGGTTTCATTATCATTAAATTTGCATGAAAAGGGAAGGTGTGGAGCCTTCATCCTAGAGCAACAAGTATAATCATAACTCAAGCATACTTGCCGAGCATACCACTTCAATATATATTTGATCCCATAATAGTTTCCCTTTTTGTGTCAAGCGATAATCCCTAAAGTATTAATGTTGATCCAACATTACTCCCATTACCAAATTGAATGGGCTTTTCTTAGGATTATCAAACTAGTACATAATTTCTGTCACATAACGAGTGTCGAGGGTTTTAGGAGGTTCCTCATCCCCATGAGCAGCAAGTACACTTATTTTTTTTGGTATTTCGTGTTCCATATCCATAACTAAAGATAAAGAACAACTAAGAGCAACAAATAAGAATTACTTAGTGATAAAGCAAACAAGCACACACGAGAATATTCACCCCCACCCTATTGCTCCCCGGCAACGGCGCCAGAAAAAGGTCTTGATAACCCACAAGTATAGGGGATCGCAGCAGTTTTCGATAAGTAAGAGTGTCGAACCCAACGAGAAGCTAAAGGCAGAACAAATATTCCCTCAAGTTCTATTGACCACCGATACAACTCTATGCATGCTTGACATTCGCTTTACCTAGAACAAGTATGAAACTAGAAGTACTTTGTAGGTGTTGTTGGATAGGTTTGCAAGATAATAAAGATTATGTAAATAAAAAGTAGGGGCTGTCTAAGTGAAGACACAATAAAGTAAATATAGCGAGTGTGGAAAAGTGGTGGTAGGAGTTGGGAAATTGCCCCTAAGCAATTGACTACTTTACTAGACCGATAGCAAGTATTATGTGGGAGAGGCCACTGCTAGCATGTTATCCCTGACTTGGAATTTTATGCACTTATGATTGGAACTATTAGCAAGTATCCGCAACTACTAACGTTCATTAAGGAAAAACCCAACCATATCATTAAGATAAATTGGTCCCCCTTCAATCCCGTATGCATCAATTTCTATGCTAGGTTGAAGCTTCTGTCACTCTTGCCCTCCAATACATAGTCTTATCAACATGCAACTAACCCTATGGTGTGATCCACGCCCGCTCTCATATGATGGGCACCAAAGGACAACAACATAACCACAAGCAAATTAAATCAATCATAGCAATTCATCAACCACCGATAGGACAACGAAAATCTACTCAGACATCATAGGATGGCAACACATCATTGGATAATAATATGAAGCATAAAGCACCATGTTCAAGTAGAGGGTACAGCGGGTTGCGGGAGAGTGGACCGCTGTAGATAGAGGGGGGAAGGTGATGGAGATGTTGGTGAAGATGGCGGAGGTGTTGGAGTAGATCGCGGTGATGATGATGATGGCCACGGCAGCGTTCCGGCGCCACCGGAAGAGAAGGGGAGAGGGGGGCCCTTCGTCTTCTTCTTCCTTGACCTCCTCCCTTGATGGGAGAAGGGTTTCCCCTCTGGTCCTTGGCCTCCATGATGTGGGAGGGGCGAGAGCCCCTCCGAGATTGGATATGTCTCTCTGTCTCTCTCTATTTGATCGTTCTCTCCTGTTGCCCTTTCACCGTTTCGTATATATATATGGAGATCCGTAACTCCGATTGGACCGAAACCTTCACCGTGATTTTTTTACCAAAAATTAGCTTTATTGCGGCCGACGAAGGGCATCAACCGCCTTTCGGGTGGACAACGAGGGTCAGGGGTGCGCCCAGGGGGGTGGGGCGCGCCCCCCTACCTCGTGCCCACCTCGGACACTGTTTCGCGTTGATCTTTCTCCCGGATTTTCCAAATATTCGAAAAATAAGCTCCTTCCGTTTTTATCCCGTTTGGACACCGTTCGATATGGATATTCTGCGAAACATAAAACATGCAACAAACGGGAACTGGCACTGGGCACTGGATCAATATGTTAGTCCCAAAAATAATATAAAAAGTTGTCAAAAGTATATGAAAGTTGTAGAATATTGGCATGGAACAATCAAAAATTATAGATACGATGGAGACGTATCACTGGGTCCATGATGGCAGCAAGGAAGTGCCTCCTTATTACGCGGAAAATAATGATTCCTCCACCTGACAGCAGGGACCCACCGGACGGGCCACCGTATTTCAAGAAAAAAATGTTTGCTCCCTGATTGTTGGGACCCACCGGACGGGCCACTGTATTGTGTGACAAAAACGTTCCCCCCGCTGTCAGCTCGGACACACCAGAAGTGCCTCCTTATTACGCACAAAAAAATGAATACCCCCCTATTGGTTGGGACCCACCTTGGTGGGAGGCTGACTTGTGGGCCTACTAAGTTGACGGGGACAGAGTGCTTTGTCAACTTAGTCAATATGAACGATTCTAGCTCCAGTGACCGTAGGATCTCCATCCAACGGCCGTAGTGCTTCTTCAACCTCTGGTCTTGTTGCTCCAGCCGCCCAAAGCAACGCCAGTCGTGCCACATGCTCCTGCCTCCCATGGCCGACTGTGCTGCCGCGGAGGCCTCATTGCCCCCTACTATTCCCACCGCTGGCCAGGCCCTGCGACGACGGCAGCCTCACACCGCAACCGAACTAGTGAACCCTCGTACTCCTCTCCGCGTGGGCTTCCACTACCGCGTCTTCCCCGGCTCCGCGTCGTCCCCTTCCTAGGCCTCGTCGTCGTCCACCGCCCTGGTGCTCTCGGCACGACATGGTCAATGTGGTAAAGGAATAGCTTCCATCGGACGTGGACTGTACGTGGAGAGGCTGATAGCTGGGTCCACAGCCGCGGCAAGGAAGTGCCTCCTTATTACGTGCAAAATAATTATTCCTCCACCTGACAGCGGGGACCCACCGGACGGGCCACCATATTTCGCGAAAAAAACGTTTCCCCCTGACTACTAGGACCCACCACCTACATCTTCGCATGCAAGGAAGTGCGTCCAGGCAAAAAAATGATTCGCCCCCCTGACTGCTGGGACCCACCAGCTACATCTTCGCACGCAAGGAAGTGCCTGCGTAGCATTGTCATTCTGGTAGCGAACATGTACGTACATACTGGTCGATGTAGAGGCGCGCATGTGTCGTAGTAGAGGCGCACACGTAGCATGTACATGTACGTACAGCGGGTAGTGTGCAAGAAAGAAAATACGGCCACGTACCTAAATACGGGGAGGGCCTCGAATGCCTACTCGCGCATACGTACGGCCATGGCTCGTGTACATGGCTGGGTCGGAACGGAGAAACTGCATCTTCGTGTTCATGGGGAGCCAACCGGCTGGGTCAGAGCGGAATGCGTCGTCGTGTTCATCGGGAGGGCTCGGACGGAATAGCTGATGGAAACGAGGCCTGACGTACCGTAGAACAAAGGAAACGGCCTTGTGTTCGACCGGCCACATTCGAAACAGGATCCTGTTCATCGGGAGGGGTCTGGCGTACCGCAAAACAGAGGAAACGAACCTCCTACGGTCGAAATGGGGGTCCTGCTGATTGGGAGGGGTGTGGCATACCGCAAAACGGAGGAAACGGACTTGTGTTGGAGCGCTACGGTTGAAACGGGGGTCCTATTCATCGGCAGGGGTGTGACATACCGCAAAATGGGACTCCACGGGATACTGTTCATCTCCACCGTCGACCCCCTCCAGCCTCCACGGGCTACTGTTCATCCACCGTGGACCTCCTCCAGCTTCCACCTGCGACTGCTCATCCACGGGCTCCTGTTCATCCAGCCTCCACCGCGCGCTACTCCACCGGCTACTGTTCAACCAGCCCTCTCCACGGGCTCCTGTTCAACCACCCCTCCACGGGCTACTATTCATCCAGCCCTCCCCCGTCTACTGTTCATCCTGCCCTCCACGGGGTCCTGTTCATCCAGCCCCAACCATCTCGATCGATCGGGGTCCTGTTCATCCACGCCCATCGGGAACTGTTCATCCAAACCCCCCAGCAACGCTCACTGTTCATCCAGAGGCAGCATCGATCGGCTTCAGTTAGCAGCAGTAGCGAAGAAATCGCTCGATCGGGTTCACTTAACAACCATCGATCGATCGCGCGGGTTCAGTAACGTGTAGCCTGCAGTGCAATTGCTTGGGTTCAGTTAGAGCCCAACGCCTCGCTCGGGTTCAGTTAGAGCCCAACGCCTCGCACCCACGCGCGTGCGTGTACAAGAGAAACACGCATCGCTCGGCCCCGACCACCCCCCGTAACCGGTAACACCCTGATATTTTCCTCGCCCTCACTTCTACCACGGTTTTTCCCATCATGGACGGCCCAAAGAATGTCATGCAGCTGCGTCTCCGGCCCGCCCCAGACGAAAAGCCCATTTTCTGTGATGATTTTTTGTCATAGAAGTAGGAGCCCACCACATCTATGATGATATCGGGTTTTGTCACAATTATCATCATAGAAGTGTCATAAATATGACATAAAAAAATTTGTTCAGCCCAAAATCTCACGGATGTGTCTTTTTTTGTAGTGCTACTCTGGCACGTCAGTTCACCCGGTGGCTTCGCCGTCACTTCATCAACCTGCTCTTGGGGCTTTAGCACCACCATGCCAACCTATTTTGTCTTGCCAGGGGCCATGGGCTTCGCCTCGCCATGACAACCATGGCATATCGTCACTACGTTGAGCCGAGATCCTCGCTCTGCCACATCGGGAATGGCTTGGGGGCCGGGACCCCGCCTGTAGTGGACTTGACACGGTAGATGTCCTAGCGCAAGGACTTATTCGTGGAGCCATCACAACTAGGTTAGCTTGAAGGGGTTAAATGGGACAAAGGTCACAGACAGTTTACCCAGGTTCGGCCCCTCTCAACGAGGTAAAAGCCTACTCCTGCTTTGTGTTGTATTGCTAGGGTTTCGATTACCAAGGAGCGAATACGCTTGACCTAGTTCTCGCTTGTTTGTTCCTTGAATCAACCCACCGCTGGGTCACCCCTTTATATACACAGGTTGATGCCCGGCGGCTTACAGAGTCCGACCGGCTCATACACAACGTGTCCGACTCAGTGACTAACTAAGCTTGCCTTACAATACATGTCATATATGTGGCAGTTCATCCACTTGGGCCTCAAGTCGCCTCTGGGTCTTGGGTCGTCAATGGGCTTGCTATGACCCGCCATCTTCATTGATAAGTCGCCAGTGGTATGACCAGGCCCCTCCTGGGCGGTTCATACCCAGTAGTTATATCCCCAACATTAGGCCCCAGGTTGATCTGAACTTGTTCACATCAATCTTCAATACCTAACTTCTCAAATCTTGCATCGTCCTTTTAACAAATTTACGGTAACCCGCCGTGATGTCAGCTCATAGAATTTCCTTAACCTTCCATGACATCATTTCACATTAACGGCCC
This sequence comes from Triticum dicoccoides, assembly GCF_002162155.2. NCBI lineage: Eukaryota > Viridiplantae > Streptophyta > Magnoliopsida > Poales > Poaceae > Triticum > Triticum dicoccoides. The sequence continues at coordinate 602,626,676 of NC_041382.1, read as the reverse complement.
ACGAGGCCCAGGACATCTTTAACAGATCCTTATCTTAATCATCAGCCGAAAATCGAGGCGTCCATATAGCCACATGATGATTTCGGCCTCCTCGATTCCTGCACATGTCCTGTATCCATCCCCTTATAAATAGGGACAGGGGTCCTTTTCATTTCCCCCCTTGCCTCCTCGTCTTCATCTTCCTCTCACGACTCCTCTACAGTCTCGAGCTCTGCTGTCGCGGTCCTTCGTCCACCGCACCAACTCAGGCCACTGCATCAACCTGATGGGTCCAGATAACGCCAGCGCTCCACCGCAATCCATATGCAATCGTGAGTGTTCATCTCCTTAAACCTCATATCTGCATTAGGTTTAGCATTGTTCATCAGTGTTATTCACCGTTCTTCGTCTTCTCCTTTAGTTCGAGTAGCCTTTGATCTGAACATGATATGAAACTTATGCAGTAGCAGTTTAGCATTCATTTTTAACATCAGAATACTTCCTCTCCATAGAAAATCCCATCGGAGCACACAAACTTTCCTGCTACCGCCACCTTAGGTTTAGAATTTACTGTCTTTTCTGAACTGTTGTAGATCCGAAATCATAGCTCCAGTCTGTGAAATCTGTTTGTCCATCACTTAGCAAAAATTTTACTGATAGATTTGAAGTACCATAACCGCCATGGCGGCTTATACCGTAAACCGTGAACCACCATATAACATTAGGCCATGTTTAAACCGCCATCATATGCTTCATAGCCTGCACAACCCGGCAATACTCTCCGGTTTAACCATGCTTGCTTATTCATCCTCATAATTTGGTTCTGCACAATACACTTGACTTTTAAACTCTATTCGGCTTAACAGCAGAAACCTTAATCCGGTAGGTACCATTAGTCCCCTTTTAAGCCGCCAATATGAATATCCACGTACTTCAATGTTCATTTTCTGGCTAAACCTGTCAGCCGTTTATAGCACCTTACCTTTGAATCCATGGTCCGGTCTAACAGCGTAGTCTTAAATCGGTAATGTTTCTTTCTTTTAGGCTTTCATTATCCAAATGGGAAAAACAGTCACTGCCTACAACTGGTTCGTTTCCCGGGTCACCGAGGAAGACTTAAACGGATATGTTCAGATAGGCGTCCTGGCCAAAAAGGATGTCATCCATTGGAGGGTGCCAAACACTGAAACTCCTCCTGAGCCCAAGGATCGTGAAGTAGTTGTCTTCATTGATCATATGCTTCTGGGCTTCAGCCCTCCAGGCTCAATCTTTCGTGATGTGTTGCATTTCTTCAAGTTCCATCTACAAGATATCGTCCCAAAGTCCATTTCAAACATCTGCAACTTCCATGTATTGTGCGAGGTGTACCTTCAATAGGACCCCACCGTAGAACTATTCAGGGAGTTTTATTATTTAAACCGGCAAAACGAATTCACAGATGGGCCCAGCCTAGAGCTAGGTGGCATTTCCATATAGCGACGGAAAGAAGCCACTTTCCCAGCCGCCACCTTGCCCAGTCATCCCAAAGACTGGAACCAAACCTGGTTTTATTGCAAAGATACTTCTCCAGAAGGGGAAGATCCCCTGCCGGGTTATCGCGCCAGCCGACTTAGCAATAGGCATCCTCTTCTAGATCGCATCAGTATAGCAGAGCGAAAGAAGTATATGCCAGTTTTTTCAAAGATACGGGCCTTGATGGCTAACGGCTTGTCTGGAATTGATCTGGCTCGATGTTGGGTGGCCTGGAGAGTCTTGCCTCTAAGCCGTCGTCCCGGCTTAATACATGAATACACTGGCGAGTTATCAGATCCTCAACGCCACTGTCAGATTGAATTAACTGATGAAGACATCAATAATATGAACAAATCACTGTTAAATGAGAGCTTGGAAGACTGCAGCAAAGTGGGATTGAATCCTTTCTGTGTTCTTAACAAACCGCCAGCTATAAGTTATTCCCCAACTTCACCATTGAATTATACCTTCACTCTGGTTGCTTTTTCATACCCATTTAACGTTTTGCAGGCTGATTCACCTTTTTGGACTAAGAAGCTATAGGATAAGCCGACCAGGAAAACTCGGGCAAACAGCAAAGCTATCAAGAAGCCTGCTAAGAAAAACACCAATACCGTCGAGTTATTCAACCTAGATAATGATGATGATGATGACGAGTCGGAGGTAGAACTTGACTCCCTTGGATCATTCTTTGTACATCTTATTGACAATGACCGTTATTAGGATGATGCGGAGGCCAGCCATGCTGATGACGAAGAGGTAATTACTCTTTCCTCCAGCTCAGAACCTCTACCAACACAGAAAACTTGACAAGCAAGATGGAAAGCAATATTTTCTCACCCTTTAGCTTACTTGGATCCCAACTTTATTTTGAAGTAGCAACAACATGAACATTGCCGCACAACCCAGAACAGCGGTGGCGGAATTCTTTCCTCTGGCTTACCCAACACACCAGCGCCTCGCAAACGTCGACCGGAGGTTTCAAACATTCCCGACTTAGCTTATCCCAAGGCGGGTCTTTTTTGACAACCTCTTAACCCATCTGATTCAAACTATCAGGGAACATCTCACTCCTCATCTGGTGAGTCAACTGGAAATCATATTCCAGCCTTCAAAGTTGCTCATGGGTAAGAAATATTTAATCATTTGAAACTTCATGATTGATTGATATGCTGACATCTTTGTATTTCTTATTTTTAGTGGTGTGGCCAAGCCCAGCAAGTAGGTGAAACTGAACAAGCTGGCTGAAGACTCCAACCCTTCTGAGGCGGAACAACAATTGCCAGAGGCCACTCATCAAACTACTGAAGCTACCATTGATGACCCGCCGCCAGAAGAGCACGACATCACCATAGATCATGTAGACGTTGAGCCGGTCATCACTAAGCCGCCCAGTCCCATCAAGCCCGCTGAAGAAAAAGCTGACGATGTCATCATTACCAGGCTTAGTTATACAGCACCGGGTAACCCTACTGCCTTATCCAAGCACATCACCAAGGAAGAATTTAGTGCTGCTGATAAAGGCAAGTGGAAGGTAGACTTGGAAAACTATGCCCAGTTCGGCGCCCAAGAGATTCACTCTGGTTACTTAAACCACCTTTATACCAGCCGTTATTTTGAAGCCAGCCTAATCAACTTGATGAAGGAGCATTTTGAGGTAAACATTATCATCTTCTCCATATATATATA